>NC_134875.1:70868796-71180112 GCF_049852395.1 Peromyscus maniculatus bairdii | reverse complement strand
AAGCTGTGCTTCTTCTGCTTACAAGATTCTCTTTATCTTTGAATTTTGAGAATTTGAGTATTAAAATATCTCTCATTGCAAATTTATTGGAATTATTTATATTGAGGTCCTGTAGATGCTCTGGAACAGAATGATATTGCTTTCTTTCCCAAGGTGTCAGAAGTTTTCACTCATTATTTTTTGAGTAATCTCTCTAATCTCTGTTTTCCTTTTGAGGATTCTATAAAACATATATTGAATTTATTGATGGTGTTCTAATTGTCTTTTAAGTTTACTCCCTCTTTGTTCTATTCTTTTTACTGAATAATAGCCAATGGAAATGTTCAGTTAACATAAAATTGTCTAAATTGGATTTGGAACTTTAGTAAAATGCTCAAACTATATTATGATTTGCTTTTTTAATTTAACTACTTTTCAATTCTTACTTTATGTATTCATTTTTTTCCTGACCTTGGTGATCACTTTTAAGAAGATCATTTTTATTCTTCTATCAGGTAAATTCTACAACTACATACAGTTAGGGTTTATTCAGAGTATTAATGCTATTCCTTTATTTAGAACTCAGTTCCCTGTTTCTTCAACTTTTCCATGCCTCTTTTAGAGTCTGTACATTGGTAACAATAACTACCCCTCCCAATTGACATATAATAGTGTTGTCTTGAGGAAAATCCTTACTAATTAGATTTTTCTGGGATTCTTGTAGCCTTTTTATCACATTGATGATTCATCACAATTTTTGTTCCATGTTTCCCACAAAAAGTATCTAAAGTGAGTCATACTTTTAGATAAGCAAGACTGACAGTGATGATTCATGGTAGTATCATGAAAAATGTATCATTTAATTATATGCCAAACTAATTCCTTTCCTAGAAAAAAATAAGTTTCTATACCCCTCCCAATCAAATGCAGAATTTAGGGGATAGATTTCTGTCATTAACTTGCATGCTGAGTATAACTATCATCCCTTTTTTCCATAGCCCTAGTTGCTGAAATTTCTTCATCTCTCTGCACTTTCAGACAAGATATATAAGAGTCAGTCTTCTGTGCTTCTGCTAGAAAATGAGGGACATTGACCAGGATTATTTCCAAACTGGTAAAACTGATTCCGGAAGATATGCTTAACATACATTTATCTATAAATTAAATTTAAGTGACAGTTTAAAATATTCTTTTATTTCCAAACACTTAACGAAGAAATCCAATTTATATTAATGACTTTTCTTTTTGCTGTGATGAAATATTTGAAAAATGAAACTTAAGCGGGAAGGATTAATTCTGGCTCATAATTTTAGATGTTACAGTAATTTAATCAATGTAGGAAGTTCATGATAGTTGTGGCAGTTCAGTGATAGGGCAGCCAGAGTAGAATCTGGTTATATCATGATGACAATTAAGACATAAAGATCTTGGCAGAAACAAGGATCAGACAATAACTCTTAAGCCACACTTTAACAATCCTATATCTTCAAGCTAGCCAACATATCCACAAGATTCCCAAAACATCATCACCATCTGGGGATCATGTTTTCAGACACATGAGATTATGGGATGCATTTCACACTGAAACCATAACAACATTCATTTATAAGTTTTAATAAGTATGATCATTAATTTTATGAGAACAATATTTTCTTATTTACAGAACTAAATTATATTAATAAAATAAATTAAAACTATTGACTATGATCAGAAATATTAGGAAATTAAATATAACTTGAAAAGTATTAAATAAATTCATGTTTGACATGTTAAATATTTCCATTATTCAAAATAAATAATTGTAATTTTTCTATATTCACTAAGATGTTAAATAACACCATGTGGTCAGCCCAGTGGATGCATAAAATCTTTGAAAGAAATGTATCAACCAAAACAATTATTGACCAAATCTCTTCAACAAAATAAAACATACAATAGGTATTGTTCAAATTGAGAAGACTGTCCATACAACATACAAGTAGTTGTTTTAACAATGTAAGAAAAAATGCTTTCTTGGTGTATGCTTTGGCAAGATAAGGAAATTTCCCTTTTTTCTATTATTCACCATCAAATAGTGATTCTGTCCATAATAAATAAAAACAAAGAAAATTTAAGAGGTGTAAAATGAAAAAAGAAGACATAAGATCCTCCATGTACAGACACAGAAATAAAATAAAATTGCAGATTCCATATTCATGGCATTATTTTTCAAGATAGATGAAACACTAGAAAATAATTAGATAGTTATCAACTGATGAATATGTAAGAATGACCATAAATATAGTAGACTACTCAGTCATAAAAATAGAAAAAGTTTTTTTTCATTTGCAGGTGGTTATTAATTGGAGATAGTTTCTGGATTATGGATGGGGCATGTGTCTAGTCTCCTTTCATTTCTATGACTCCTAGTCAACCTCTGCATTCATGGTGCATTCTGCATCAGTCTCTGTGAGTTCAAATGTGCATCTATCATGTTGATTTAGCAGGCCTTATTTTTTGCTCTCCTTAGCCCCTTTGGCCCTTATATTCTTTCTGCTTCTTCTTCTGTGGGGTTCCCTGAGCCACAAGGGAGCCGGGCTTTGATGGAGAAATTCCATTTAGCCCCCAGTGTTCCAAAGAGAACAATGTTTTGATGGCGTGTCTTAAACCTAAAGATGAAAACTTTATGTAAACACTGTAGAGTGATTGGTAAGGTGATTTCACGTTAGTGATTTTAAAATTACCTTTGGATTTATATTTACTGTATATTGGGTTTAAAAAATCAGTTAGGAATATGATGAGACTCAAGTATCTAACTGTCAAAGAATGTTGCTAATAAGAACCTTGTTCAATTATAGCAGGAAATATAAATAGGGATTATTTATTTGAATATATGAGCAGATATATAAATACATCAAGATAGATATGTGAACATACCTAAGTTAGTGTGTATGTATAGGATACCACTTTTAACAAAAAGAACCAAGTCTTTATGCTGAATTGGCTCATCCTAGGAATGGGACATGAACAAATTTAGCCTGTAAATTCTTTAATATTGATGCAAACATGTATATCTTGACACCCTATGATGAGAAAGAGACATTTTACTTTTTTGATTTATCCCAAATTCTTGGAATCTAAGCATGGTCATGATAAAACATAATATAAATCAGTGTGGGGTCAAGTCACAAAATATCTAATCGGTATTCTTCAAAAGATTCACAGTTCTATAAAACAAGGAAAAAACTAAGAAGCTGACACAGATCATAATAAATGAAGGAAAATTGACAAGTAAATGTGGTGCCATATCCTGAATAGTTCTAAGACCAAAAAAACATGTGCATTGAAATGCTAGAGCTATCTGAATAAAATCTGGCATTTTGTATACAAGTCATGGGCAACACTACTGAAGTATGTATAACAATAATCTCCCAGATGCCATTGTTTAGAGTATCAGGTGTGTGAGTATACACAACTTTCCTATAATATTATTTCAATGTGTTTATTAGCTTAACTTGTTCTTAGATACAACACTGAAAAGACAAATAACAAGAAAAATAAACATTTTAATATAACTAAATTTTAGAATGAACCATATGCGATATGTAGTGGCAATACATTGTGGGCATTTGTCTCAAATTCACAAGACCAACTGTGAAAATTCAAGAAAATATGGGAGCTTTAGCTGTCTGTATTTCTTAAGCAAGCTATAGAAATCTCTGAGGAATAATTCATGTGGATGGAAATCATAGGAACAGAAAGCTGAAAGTTCAAGACAGGCAAAATGAAAATGTTTTATTTGTGATCAGAGTCTTAATTTATGTTCCCTCTGATATACAGTAGAGTTTTCAATTGTTATTGAAACTGGAAGATTATTGAGAATATAGAAGTTCCCTGTTTTGTACAATGTGAAGAAAGGGATCATTTAGCACCAGTTACAGAGGTAATTTGAGAGAAACAGGGAGATAAAAAAGATATTAAGAGTCAGTAACAAAAACTGAAAAATTCAGCAGCACTGTTGACTCTCTACACACTTTTACTCCTCCAAACCTAAGAATAACAGAACCTAAAGTACCATACATGATTTTATGGAAGTAAGAATTTCTTGGTGGGAGCATGGCAAACAGGAATTATTCATGGCAAGATTCAATATCTAGATCACAGAAAGAGTAGTTCCCAGTGATTATTTCTTGTATTAAGGTAAGGTGACTGATAAAGACACACAAATGTGGAGATCCCATAAAAGTTAAATAAAACTACAATCCAGAGAAATTGGTCTCAGACATTTCTGAATATAAAACCAAAGAGATAATATGCAAATTTGAGAAAGAATGATGTATGCTCTGAAGCTTATCTATATCTTAGTTCACTAAGTCCAAAATATCTTACATTGGTTAATTTGCAAACATGTGTTTATTGCTCATCATTCCCAAAGGCTAGACAGTCTAAGACCAAGGTACTACATTTGATAAAAAGTGAGAGCTCAATTTGTTTCAAAGATGGCTACTTCACTTCCATTTTATAAGAACACTTATATCATTTATGAAAGTAAAACTTCACAGTGTAATCACATATCTCAAACCCCACCTATTATTATTATTACACTGAGGTTAAAATTTCCTTTTCCAAAAATTAATGTATCATTTCATAAGTTCATACAAACATACACATATATGTGCACACACACACACACACACACACACACACACACACACACACTGTAATGTTTTTTTATCAAAACCTTCTCATTATTTTTTCTTATCCCTTTCCCCCTCTGGCCAAATATTTCTTTTTGCCAGCATATGACTACCACAACATTCAGCCCTTGCTCCTCAAAATACATGTTTTTCTCATATGTAACATATATCCACACCATCTCAAAAGTTCCCGAATATTAACTATTTCTAATATCATTTAAAAATCTGAACTTCACACTCTCATCTAAATATCACTTAAATCAAATATAGATGAAATTCAATGTAGAATTTATTGTAAGCAAAGATTCTTCCTATTGCTACCTACAAAATAAAAGAAGTTATGATTTCAAAATACACCAATGAATATAGCAGAGTATGAATATTCCTATTCGAAATTCAAGAAATACAAAAAGTAGGATAGTAAGTTTCGGAATGAACTCTAAAACTCAACAGGGTAAGCAATATTAAATTTTTAGGCTGGACAGTAATCTTGTTTCAGTGTTCTCCCTTTTGGATGTGTGAAAGTTAAAGTTGGGTTCTCAAGATTACAGGTAGCATCAACTCAAATATTTTGATCAGTAATGCAAGCATGGGAGTTTTCAGAGGTTGGAATTGTTTCCTCTAGATTTTCTGGTATGGTTTGCATATTGGTAGCTTTAGTAGACCTGAGTCTGAGGGAAATCCAGGCTTGGCTGGCTTTGCTTGGAAAATCCCTAGTGAGGGGTCTGTACAATGAATCTAACCCTTATCTCTTATACTCTTCAGGATCTATATAGAAGCCAGTACATGGATACAGAATTTAATACTTGATCCTTGTTGTGGGTTGTCTACAGCATCCTGAACCACAGGAAAGCCCAATAAAGATATAACTGAGTAGATCTGTATCAGGGCTAAAATATAGGAGGCAGAGTCTTACAGGGAGCTTCTTGGACCTCTCCTTTAAAACTACTCTATAAGTTGAGAAATACAAGATAAAAGTGCCCAAAATGTGTCAGATGGTTTCCCCCACATTTTAAACATAGTTCCTTGTACATGTGTCTCTAGTAACCTTAAATAATGTTAAATATACAAATGCATAGAAGCAGAGCCTACAATGACATTTGTCAAAGGGAAAAGGGGTACAGACATGGGAAATGGTAGTCAAAAGTGTTTACAGTTTCAGAAACACTAGGTGAATAATATCCAATGATGTTCTTCTGTACCTCTATTGTCCACAGCATTGAACTGCATCCCCACAAACTGCCTGAAATATATTTTTAAATCTCTGAACACAATAC
This sequence comes from Peromyscus maniculatus bairdii, assembly GCF_049852395.1. NCBI lineage: Eukaryota > Metazoa > Chordata > Mammalia > Rodentia > Cricetidae > Peromyscus > Peromyscus maniculatus. The sequence goes on along the minus strand of NC_134875.1, from coordinate 71,174,180 downwards.
AAACTTTAAGGAACAGGGATTAGAGCAACATATTAGAGGACAGACACAAACTTTTGGAAGTGATAAATAGGTTTATGCTATAGTTTGCGAGAGTGGAGTTAAGAGTTTATACTTATATCCAAACTAATTGAATTGTGACTTTAATTGTGTATCTTTTGTATGTAAACAAATATATGTACAAAATATGATAATTTTAAATTCCCATAGAGATAAAGGCATTATGAAATTTATGCAAGAATTCTCCCTGGTTCCTGATGCCCTGACTCATCATATCCACTACTGATGTTGCCTGCAGAAATGCTTTGACTACCCACGGTCTTTCACCAGTGTCTTGTGGACTGGCTCTTCATCTCACTCAGGTCTATTCCAAAGTTGTAAAATTGGAAACAGATGTCTGAGCTTTCATACTGCAAGATGTAGACCTTTTAGTTGATGCCGTCTGTAGCAGTTACAATGGGGCCAAAAGTAAAAACAGTGATGATTGAACAGTGTTGGCGAAATCCCAAAATCATAAAAGATGGGGTAACTGTTGTAAAGTCATTGATGTAAAGGATAAATATAAAAGTATCAGAGCAAAACTTGTTCAAGATGTGGTCGATGACACAAATGAAGAGGATAGGGATGGCACCACCACTGTCACTGCTCTCACTTGTTCAGTTGAGAAGGTCAGCAGATCAGCAAAGGTGCTAATCCAGTGGAAATCAGAAGAGGTGTGATGTTTGCTGTTGATACTGTAATTGCTAAACTTACAAAGCATTCTAAACCTGTGACAACCACTGAAGAAAGTGCTTTGGTTGCTACAATTTATGCCAATGAAAACAAAACAAAACAAAAAAGAAAAAAAGCAACCGAAGAAAACATCATTTCTAATGCAATGAAAAAGATTTGAAGATAGGGCATCATTAGAGTGAAGGACAGGAAAACCCTGAACAATGAATTAGAAGTCATTGAAGGCATGAACTTGATAAAGACTCTGATACTATGATCATTTGTGAATATGGTAGAAAAGGGAAACATTGATCTGACAAAGTTTGTAAGAACTGCTTTACTGGATGCTGTCATGGGTGACCTCTCTCTTAACCACCAGAAGCTGTACTGATAGAAATCCTAAAGAACAGAAAGATGCTGGAATGAGCCCAATGAGTAGGATTATGGGGTGGTGGCATATAGTAAGTGGTACAGCAGTGTTTTGTTCTTATCAATGATCTTATCAGTGAATGGAATCAGGAAGGTCAAAGCAATAAATTCAGTGATGTCACCTGAGGAAAGTAACTAACAGCTACTAGTTTCAGTTGAGAATATATAATGGCTTACTGCTATCATTATCCATGCCTATGGATAATTTATTTTGTGTATTTGAGTAGACTCATTTTTTACATTCCTGACACTGCAAGAGACATATATCTATATCAGTGTACTGATTTCAACTTAAATAACTGAAGTACTTCTGCTATACTGTTATACTCAGGCCTGTAGTGCTTCCATCACCAGATGAAAAGTTCAGAAGCAGGTTTTTTTGTGAGGAGTAGAAATAATTGTATACAAAAAAGAACTACCTGATTATGACATATTTGTGTAATAAAATTTTGCTTAATGTTTAAAAAAATATGCAGTATAAATAATTAATAATAAATGGCTAGTTGCTGTGGGATGGTCTGTATGTCAAATTACTCTGATTGGTCAATAAATAAAACACTGATTGACCAGTGGCCAGGCAGGAAGTAGTCGGGACAAGGAGAGAGGAGAATTCTGGGAAGCAGAAGGCTGAGGCAGGGAGACACTGCCAGCCATCACCATGACAAGCAGCATGTAAAGATGCAGTTAAGCCTCGAGGCACGTGGCAAGGTATAGATTTATGGAAATGGATTAATTTAAGCTATAAGAACAGTTAGCAAGAAGCCTGCCATGGCTATACAGTTTGTAAGCAATATAAGTCTCTGTGTTTACTTGGTTGGGTCTGAGTGGCTGTAGGACTGGCGAGTGACAGAGATTTGTCCTGACTGTGGGCAAGGCAGGAAAACACTAGCTACAAATAGCACCCAATGTGTTGGCAAGAATTTCCACCTAAAACCTGAGTAAAAAGATTCTAAAACGGAGTAAAAAACAGTTCCTAGTTGTCTCTTTCAAGTTAGTGGCAACCTGCATGTTTGAGCTACTATGGCTGGTTCCTGGCATGTGCCCTCGACCTGTAGTTTGGCAGGAATGAGGCCTCTGCAAGTGGCACATTAAGCTGCATGGTGGATTTAGCCTTTGCTAGTACAAAACAAAAAAAAGAGGTTTCTGGGCTACACGCTGCTTTGAAAAAAGCATAGACCCAAGATGGCTCCCAGAGCTGGCAGAAAACATACCAACGCATGTTGGGAAGCTGAAGTGCGTGGAACCATCAGCCACACCACCTTTTCAAGCTTAGAATGCTGCAGTTTAAAGCAATAGGCTCAAGGTAATATAAAAAATAAGCCAGGGGCCGGGGCGGTGGTGGCACACGCCTTTAATCCCAGCACTCGGGAGGCAGAGCCAGGCGGATCTCTGTGAGTTCGAGGCCAGCCTGGGCTACCAAGTGAGTCCCAGGAAAAGGCGCAAAGCTACACAGAGAAACCCTGTCTCAAAAAACCAAAATAAATAAATAAATAAATAAATAAATAAATAAAAATAAGCCACATAAAGATGGCTACCACACAGAGAACCTGGATTATGTTCTCTTTGATATTTGTAACTGAAGAAAAACATTTGATTGAAAAAGCTGTTGAGTTATGCCAAAATGTATATTTTAAAGGTACCTTGACTTCAAAATTTGGATGTAAGGATATGTTGCTTTTGAAAGGAGGCTCTGCTTTTGTCTCCACAGAAAGCCAGAGGCTATGGATTTGTTCCAGATTAAGATGCATCAGGTTTGACCAGCCAAGACCCCCTGAAAGGTCTCCAATGACACCAACATCCAGAACCATTTCAAGGCAACTGGCTCAGATGATACACCCTCATGGACTACTCCGTGATCCTAAAATTTTCTTTATGTCCCCATGAGATACAGTGCCCCCCTCCAGCAGGTAGTTGTAAGAGAAACTACGCCCAAATTCCCAAATATACCAAGCTGGCTTTGGAGATGTGTAAAAGTTAAAACCTTCTTCTTAAAAAAAAAAAAAAAAGAAAAAAAGAAAAAGAAAAGGGGAAGTGCTGTGGGACTGGCAGGTGCCAAAAATTTGTCCTGACTGTGGGCAAGGCAGGAAAACTCTAGCAACATCTAGTAGTCTAATCTGGGTTTGTCCTTGTAAATTCCTGGGAATTTCCCAAGCACGAGGTTTCTCCCTATCCTCATAACATCTCCCTCTATCAAGATATCTCTTTCATTACTCTCTCACTCCATCCCTCTCCCAGCTCGACCATTCCATTCACTCATGTTCTCATCTCCCATCCCCTACCTCTATTGCGCCCCAACCAACCCCCAGTTCACTTGTGTATATCTCCTCTGTTTCTCCTTCCCAAGGTGATTCCATGTGTCTATCTTAGGGTACTCCTTGTTTCCTAGTTTCTCTGGAGCTATGGTTTGTAGTCTGATTATCTTTTGCTTTACATCTGTACTTATGAGTGAGTATATACAGTGTTTGTCTTTATGAGTCTGGGTTACCACACTCAGGATGATATTTTATAGATCCATCCATTTACCTGTAAATTTCATGATGGCATTGTTTTTACAGCTAGGTAATAGTCTATTGTGTAAATGTACCACATTTTCTTTATCCATTCTTTGGTTGAGGGTTATCTAGGTTGTTTCCAGGTTCTGTCTATTACTAATAATGTTTCTATGAACATAGTTGAGTAAGTGTCCTTGTGGTATGACTTGAGCATGCCTTGCATATAGGCCCAAGAGTGGTATCATTGGGTCTTGAGGTACACTGTTTCTCAATTTTCTGAGAGATGGCTATATTGATTTCTAAAGTGGCTGTACCAGTTTGCATTCCCACCAACAGTGTAGGAATGTTCCCCTTGATCTACATCCTCTCCAACATAAGCTGTCATCAGTGTTTTTGATCTTATCTATTCTGACAGGTGTAAGATGGTATCTCTGAGTCATTTTGATTTGCATTTTCCTGATGACTAAGAATGTTAAGCAATTCCTTAAATGTGGCCATTAAGATTCTTCTTTTGAGAATTCTCTGTTTAGATCTGTAGCCTATTACCCTGGTAATCAGACTGGTGAATATGGTAATTGTCATCATAGAGCCTTCATTCAGTAACTGTTAGAAGCAGATGCAGAGATCCATAGACAAGCACCAATCCCAGCTCTGGGAGTCCAGTCAAAGAGAAGAAAGAGGGATTAGATTAGCAAGGGGGGTGGTCAAGATCATAATGGGAAAATCTACAGAGACAACTGAAGCAAGCTCCTATGAATCACAAAATTTAGAAAGACAGCTGTGGAACCTTCATGGGATCAGACTAGGCCTTCTGCATAAGGAATACTGTTGTGTAACTTGTTATGTTTGAGGGGTCCCTGGCAGTGGAATCAGTATCTGTCTATCCCTGGTGCATAAGCAGGATTTCTGGAGCCCATTACCTAAGGTGGGATGCCTTGCTCAACCTTGATGCAGGGGGAAAGGACTTGGTCCAGCCTCAACTGAACATACTAGGCTTTGCTGACTCCCTATGAGAGGCCTTACTCCTTTGGAGGAGGGGATAGGGAATGGATAGTGGGAGCTGGAGGGAGTGGGATGAGGGATAAGAGGAGGATCTGTGGTTGGTATGTAAAATGAATATTTTTTAAGTATAAAAACAATAACAAATTGGAGAACTTGAATATGTAATATATAATTGTTCAGCTACACAGTTAAGTGGGTTGTTTGAATTACATAATAGATATAGCAGAAGCTTGGGTTAAGTTGGAAATCCACAGATGAAGTGATAAAGAGAGGAAAAATAGTCAAATAAATGATGAGTACTAGTTTCATATGGGTAATGTTACAAGAATAATACATTTGACAGAATGCCCAGTGGGATGCATGAGGCTCAAAGCTAGATTTTTGCTTTTTTTCCCCAGAGATATCCTGGAAAAAGTGTTTTAAAAGAATGCCATTTTGACACTTTCAGATTTGTAAATAAAACTATAGAAACATATATTATATTGACATCTATACTGATATTTGAACATATCAAGTGTATACAGTAAATTTTTGCAGAATAGAAGTATCTAGCATGGAAGGTACAAATAATTATTAGCGTCTTCTCTCCAAAAGTTTCCTTCACTTCTCTTCCAGTATCCATCAAGGGTTCCAGTATCCACCAAGGGTTCCAGTATCCACCAAGGGTTCCAGTATTCACAAACATACCAGATTCATGATATATTTTCCAGTTTCTTCACTAAGACACACACACACACACACACACACACACACACACACACACACACACACACACAAAGACACAATATTTAAAAGTAGTAAATGTAATTACAACACTATTCAGGTAAGTTTAGAAATGTAATCAGTCTATGTGTCCATTAGAAATGAATAGATTATAGCAGAATAGCTTGAACCAGATACAGAAAAGTGAACCAGACTTAGAAATATCAATATCATATGTATTCTTTCAATGTAGAATTTTTACCTTTTTTAACATATAAAATCAGAGAAATGATCTAGCGAGAAGGCATGAACTGTGAAGAGGAGGGAAAAGTGTCAAGAGACAACAATGTTGGGGATGAATATTATCAAACTATACCACTATATTCACTTATGAAAAATCACATTGAAGACTATTATATTTTGCAACTATTATACATTGCAATTTTTTCTTATCAGTGCTCAAAATTTTGCAATAACTCTCCTGTTTATTAAGAGCAGAGATGCATATCTCTGTAATGGCCCAAGATTATACATGAACTCCTCCTTAACTGACTTTAGCTTCTACTCTTGTCCATTTTATACTTCCTGGTACATTGCTTGATTCAATGCTTTGAATATGTTAAACTTGTAACAAGTGATATTGAACAGCTAGATATCCCCACAGTAACACAATCAGCTTGCAGAAATTGCTCAAATATCATGTTGCTAATAAAATTTGTTCTAAATCTCTTTTTAATCCTAGAACCTATATGTAGCTGAAAGTTATCCTGTGTCCCGCCTGGCCTGTGGTCAGAACAAATCTCTCTCACCTGCCAGTCCCATAGCTACTTGAACCAAATAAATACACTCAGGCTAATATTATTTTTAAACTATGGTCATAGCAGGCTTCTTGATATCTAGTTCTTATTTCTTAAATGAAATTATTTCTATACATCTATATTTTGCCTCGTGGCCATAGCTTACCAGTCTGCTGGCATGTTGCTCCTTTGGTGGTGGCTGGCATCTTCTGACTCGGCTTTCCTTTCCCACCTATACTGCCTGCCTGGATACTGGCCAATCAGCATTTTATTTATCAACCAATCAGAGCAACACATTCACAGCATACAGACTGACATCCCACAGCACTTCTCTTTTTTCTGTCTAATCAAAAAGGAAGGTTTTAACTTTAAGATAGTAAAATTACATATACTAGAACAGTTATAAAACAAGAATTTGTGTTTTGTAAAATTAAAGAAAATATTCTATCATCTGTCCTTTATTTGTGAGTCTAACGTTTCATATCTATCTTTCATCATAACTAAGGAAAAGTGTAATTATAACTATCTAGTCTTCAACTACATCAAAGACCTCAAAAGGATATAATATTATCTAAGTAAATAGGAAATGCACTGTAAGCAACTTTCAAAAATCTAGAATGGTAGGGACAGATGGCTGTCTAGACAGTTACCCAAAGTTCCTCTACAAAGTTGGGGCATCCATCTTCAGCCCATAGGCTTAGAGTCTCTCAGTCACTTTTTTTTGTGTGTGTGTCCTGTAGAATGTCTGGCAGTTTATTCTGCAAAGCAGGAACCTGAGGGAGCATCTCGCCTTGCAAAGTTCAGTAGTCACTTTCCTATGAGTCCTGCATATCCAGTTGATTTAATTAAAAAGGAAGTTTTTAACTTTAATATAGTAAAATTATATATAAATAAAACGGAAAATAATAAAACATCAGTTAGTCAAATACAAAGATCAGGAGTCTCATCCATAATTGGATCAAGTAGAAGAAAGAAGAAAGAACATCGGGTCTCCAAAACACAAAGAAATAGGATCTCTCATTTAAAGAATATGTTAAAAACAGAAAATAATGAATAAAATATGCAAGATGTCTAGGACAATATAAAAGGCACACAAAATATTTTTAGCTAAGTTTGAAAAGGAGAATGTAAGGAAAGAGATACCTTCTTAGGGGCAAGAGACATATAGACACTAAATACACAGGACCAAAAAAGAAGCTCCCCATATCATATAATAGTCAAAATACTAAATGTACAGAGCAAAGAAAGGAATCAATGATATTGAAAGCTCAAAGTCAGAAGGATCATATCTTTTTAAAAGCAGGCTCACAAAAATAACAACTAATTCTTTCAATGGGGGACTTTGAAAGCTCCAAATTCTTAAACCATTGTTAACAAAGTTACAAAACACCAGAGATGCCAGCCCTAACTACTATACCCAGAAAAACTACCAAGCATAAGTGAAGGCAAAAGAAAAAAATCCATGACAAAAACAGATTTAAGAAAATTTTGAACAATAAGTCAGTTCGACAAAGGATACTGGAAAAGGTACCTATGGCTAAAGAGACGAATAAGCATCCCAAAGGATGCACAGGGAATAAATAATCAATATCAAACCATTTAATCAAAATATGTCCAAGTAAATATCACAAAAGCAAAAAAAATGATAGGACTTGACACACTTGTTTCAAAAACAATATAGATTTTTCAATTTCTCAATAAAGAACTACAAACTAAAACTGGACTGGAAAAAAAGATATATGTTTGCTGCCTCCAAGAAACACATCTGATGATAAATGATAGATACTACCTTAGGGTAAGAGGGTGGAAAAAGTTGCTCGAAGCAAATGGAAATAAGTAACATCAAATATAGCAATTTTAATGTCTGACAAAAACATCAAACCAAAACTAGACAAGAGATAAAAGAGATACTTCATGTTCATTAAAGGAACAATCCACAAACAAGGTATTACAATTCTTAATATATGCACTAAACAGAGGGACAACCAGAGAAATGTTAAGTATAAAACCCACAGATTAAATCTGCACAATTATATTGGATGACTTCAATATCCCACTTTCACCAAAAGAAATGTCACATGGGAGAAAATATAACTAAAGTTAGAAAATTCTGAAGTTTAATGTCATCATAAATCAAATGGATCTAATAGACAGGTACAAAATTTTACCTGAACACTAAAGAATATGAATTCTTCTCAATGGGCCATGGAATTTTGGTTAATAATTGATCACATATTAGGACATAAAGCGAGTGTCAAAAACATATATACATCTATATTCTATCTGACATAAATAAAGCTGGGTATTTTTTCCTTTTATTATTTATTTATTTATTCATTCATTCATTCATTCATTTGTTTGTTTGTTTTATTCATTTTATCATCCTGACCTCAATTTCTCCTCCTTCCTCTCTTCCCATTCCCTTCCCTACCTCCCCCAGTTTCCCCTGCCATCCACTCCTCCCATGTTTCTGTTCAGAAAGCAGAAGGCCTCTGATGAATATCAATAAAACATGCTATATACGGTTTTGGTAATAATAGGCACTGCCCCTTACACTTAGGCTGAGTAAGGCAATCCAGTATGAGGAAACGGTTCCCAAGAGCCAGCCAAAGTGTTAGGTACAGGCCCTGCTCCCATTGTTAGGATTATCCCAAACAGACCAAACTAAACAACTGTCACATATCTGTAGAGGGCATAGGTAGGTCCCATACAGACTCCCTGGTTGTTGGTTCGGACTTCTTGAGTTCCTATGAGCCAGGTTAGTTGTTTCTGTATGTTTTCTTGTGATGTCCTTGATACCTCTGGATCCTACAATCCTTCCTCCTCTCTTTAGCAGAACTCCTGCAGCATGCCCTAATGTTTGGCTGCGGGTCTCTGCATCTGTTTCCATCAGTTATTGGATGAAGGCTTTCTGATGACAACTGGGGTAGTCACCAATCTGATCACAATAGATGGCGAGTTCAGGCTAAGTATCCGTTACTGCTAGGAGTCTCAGCTGGGGTCACCCTTGTAGATTTGTGGAGTTTCCCTTCCATCAGGTTTTTACCTGTCTCTAAAAAGTCACTCCTTTTGAGTTCTCTCTTTCAGTATTCTATCCTTCCACCCAAACCCCAACACAATTCCTCAAATTCTCATCCTCATCCCCCCCTTCAGTATTCTACTCTTTCATCCAAATCCCAAGTCAGTCCCTCAAATTCCCATCTTCATCCTCCCCCACTCTACCCAGGAGATCGCTTTTATTTCCCCTTTCTAGGGAGAACCATGCATCCCCACTTGAACACTCCTTGTTACATAGTTTCTCTGAGTTTGTGGATTGCAACATGGTTAAAATATTAACTTAATAATACAAATGAAATCCTTTAAAATATTAATGCACAATACCACCAAAAGTAGGTAATAAAGAAATAAAGAGATAATAAATTCAAGACTAAAATTATCGAGATAGAAACAACAAACAATAATGAAATCAATGAAATGAAGAGTTGTTTTATGTGAAAAGATTTACAATCAACAAAATTGTCTCACAAAACCTTAGTTAAATTAACTAAAAGGGAGAGAGATAATCTAAATAAAATTAGAGAGGAAAAGGGACAAAAATACAACAGACAGAAAATTCAGAGAATCATGTGGACATAATTGTAAAATCTACAGTATACCTCCAGCAGACCCTCCCAGTGACCTCTATAAGTATTTACTAACAAAATAAGTAATATTGTATGGGTGATGCATTTTCCTTACCATATAAATTGGACATGCAGCAAATGTTGTCATTCTCCAACCACATCCACACAGAATACCTTTCTTCCTTGCCAACAGAAAAAGCTATTTAAGAAATACACAGACAATCATCTCTATAGTGTCTTTCCCCACCACCAGAGAACAAATCATGATTTTCTAAATGATCACTTATTAACAAAAGTATTTTAAATGTTGGTAGATGACCTAGTTCTTACTAATGAGATGAAAGGAGGGTTCTACCAGGAAGAACATTTCTTTGCAACGATGAACCTTACATTATGTGATGAGAAAGACTTTTCCATCATTTTTCTTCTACACTGAATGCAAATGTAATGGTCAGTTTTAACTGTCAATATGACATCATCTAGAATTACCTTGAAAAGATGTATCAATAATCAAATTCTTCTGTAGGTGTGCCTGTAGGAAAAATCTTTCCTTCCTTTCTCTCTCTCTCTCTCTCTCTCTCTCTCTCTCTCTCTCTCTCTCTCTCTCTCCTTCTCCTGTCTGTCTGTATGTATGTATTTTTGTGGGATTTTTTGAGAAAGAGTTTCTCTGTGGAGCAGCTTTGCCTGTCCTGTAACTAGCTTTGTAGCCTCGAACTGACAAAGATCTGCCTGCCTCTGCTTCCGGAGTACTGGAAGTAAAGGTATGTGCCACCTTATTATATTTTCTTATTTGTGTTATTTGAGTTGGAGAGACACACCCTGAATGAGAATGACACCATTTCATTGGCTGCATCCTAAATTTAAGCAAAAGTTGCAGGTTAATACGAGTGTGTATTTAATTAATTGTTCTTGGCTTTGGATTGTGGGTGTAATATGACTACATGCTTCAAGTTAGTGCTGTATTGAGTATAATCTACAATGGAGACCCAGATGAATGGTTTATCCTTTAATTTATCCTTTTTAATTGAAAAGTTTTCAACAGGGAGTACTGGTGCACATCTTTAATCCTAGGACTTTGAAGGCAGGGGCAAGTAGATCTCTAAATTTGATGCCAGCCTTATTTACAGAGTGAGGGCAAGGATAGCTTGTTTTCCCATCCTCTAACTCCTTCGCACCCCCTCCCAACTCCATGCCCTTTCTCTCTCTCTTTACCACACAAAATTATCAAATTGAGAGATGAAATCAATAAAATAGAAAAAAAGAGAACAATACAAAAATTAATGAAACAAAGAGTTGGTTCTTTGAGAAAATTAACAAGATAGACAAGCCCTTATCCAAACTAACCAAAAGACAGAGAGAGAGAATCCAAATCAACAAACTCAGAAATGAAAAGGGGGACATAACAACAGACATTGAGGAAATCCAGAGAATCATCAGGTCATATTTCAAAGACCTGTACTCCACAAAACTGGAAAAACTAAAAGAAATGGATAATTTTCTGGATAGGTACCACATACCTAAGTTAAATCAAGACCAGATAAACTATTTAAATAGTCCAATAACCCCTAAAGAAATAGAAACAGTCATTAAAAGTCTCCCAACCAAAAAGAGCACAGGACCACATGGTTTCAGCATAGAATTCTACCAGATCTTCAAAGAAGAGTTAATACCCCATACTCTCTAAATTGTTCCACATAATAGAAACAGAAGGAACATTACCAAACTCCTTCTATGAGGCTACAATTACCCTGATTCCTAAACCAAACAAGGATACAACAAAGAAAGAGAACTACAGACTGATCTCCATCATGAACATTGATGCAAAAATATGCCATAAAATACTGGCAAACAGACTCCAAGAACACATCAAAACAAATATCCACCATGATCAAGTAGGCTTCATGCCAGGGATGCAAGGGTGGTTCAACATACGAAAGTCCGTCAATGTAATACACCATATAAACAAACTCAAAGGAAAAAAAAAAAACAACACATGATCACCTCACCAGATGCAGAAAAGGCATTTGACAAAATCCAACACCCCTTCATGATAAAGGTCTTGGAGAGATCAAGAATACAGGGAATATACCTAAATATAATAAAGGCAAATTACTGCAAGCCAACAGCCAACATCAAATTAAATGGAGAGAAACTCAAAGCAATTCCACTAAAATCAGAAATGAGGCAAGGCTGTCCGCTCTCCCCATACTTATTCAATATAGTACTTGAAGTTCTAGCCAGAGCAATAAGACAACATAAGGAAATTAAGGGGATAGAAATTGGAAAGGAAGAAATCAAGCTTTCCCTATTTGCAGATGACATGATAGTATACTTGAGTGACCCCAAAGATTCCACCCAGGAACTGATATAGCTTATAAACACCTTCAGCAACATAGCAGGATATAAGATCAACTCAAAAAATCAGTAGCCCTCCTATATACAATTGACAAAGAGGCTAAGAAGGAAATCAGAGATACATCACCCTTTACAATAGCCACAAATGATATAAAATACCTTGGGGTTACTCTAACCAGGCAAGTGAAGAACCTATATGACAAGAACTTTAAGTCCCTGAAAAAAGAAATTGAAGATGTCAGAAAATGGAAAGATCTCCCATGCTCATGGATAGGCAGGATTAACATAGTAAAAATGGCAATCATACCAAAAGTAATCTACAGATTCAATGCAATCCCCATCAGAATACCAACACAATTCTTCACAGACCTGGAAAGAATAATACTCAACTTCATACAGAAAAACAAAAAACCCAGGATAGCCAAAAGAATCCTGTACAATAAAACAACCTCTGGATGGATCACGATCCCTGACTTCAAGCTCTACTATAGAGCAACAGTAAGAAAAACAACTTGGTACTGGCATAAAAACTGACATTTGGACCAATGGAATCAAATTGAAGACCCTGACATTAACCCACACACCTATGAACATATGATTTTTGATAAAAGAAGCCAAAAGTGTACAATGGAAAAAAGAAAGCATCTTCAACAAATGGTGCTGCCATAACTGGATATCAACGTTTAGAAGGCTGCAAATAGATCCATATCTTTCACCGTGCACAAAACTTAGGTTCAAGTGGATCAAAGACCTCAACATAAATCTAGCTACTCTGAACCTGTTAGAAGAGAAAGTAGGAAGTAGTCTTGAATGTATTGGCATAGGAGATCACTTCCTAAATATAACACCAGTAGCACAGACACTGAGAGAAACAATCATTCAATGGGACCTCTTGAAACTGAGAAGCTTTTGTAGAGCAAAGGATACAGTCAACAAGGTAAAGCAACAGCCTACAGAATGGGAAAAGGTCTTCACCAATCTCACATATGACAGAGGACTGATATCCAGAATATATAAAGAACTCAAGAAATTAAACATCAAAATGCCCAACAGTCTGATTAAGAAATGGGCTATAGAACTAAACAGAGAATTCTCAACAGAGGAAACTCAAATGGCTGAAGACATTTAAGGAATTGCTCAACATCCATAATTATCAGGGTAACACACTGGAAACAGAGACAGGCATGGTGGCACATGCCTTTAATCCCAGGACTAAGGAAGAAGTAAGAAATATAAGGTGTGAGTTAACAGGAATCTCTCTGTTTTGGTGGAGGATTTTGTAGGGTTAAGAACTTGTGGCTGGCTTGATCTGCTTCTCTGATCTTTCAGCTTTCACCCCAATATCTGGCTCGTTTTTTTTATTAATAAGATCGTTAGTAATTTTTGTTACACAGGGTAGCAAATAAAAACCTGTGGTAATATATTGTGTACTCTAATAAAATTTGCCTGAAGATCAAAGGATATAACAAGCCACTAGATTAAACACAGAGGCCAGGCAGAGGTGGCACACACCTTTATTCCTAGCACTCAGGAGCCTGAGGCAGAGATCCATCTGGACCTCTGTGAGTTCAAGACCACCCCAGATTACATGAGATTGATTCAGTATAGAAGAGAAACAGAGCCAGGCAGTGGTGGTGGCACACCTTTAATTACAGCACTTGAGATCTCACACCTTTAATCCCAGTATTTGGGAAGCACATATGCCATTAATCCTAGCACTAGAAAGGAGGTGATGGCTGGGAGAAGAAAGGTATATAAGGCAGGAGGAGACAGGAAATGAAGCCTTTTAAGCCTGGGGATTCCTAGAAGCAAGATGTGACAGTGGCTTGTTACTTTGTCTCTCTGATCTTTCAACATTTCCTCCAATATCTGACTCTTTTTTTTTTTATTATTAAAAAACCATTTTAGCAAGTTGTGTTACAAAAACCCTAGTACTAGAAATCAGTTACTTCTTTAGAAGTTGGTGGCCATTGAAGTTCAATAAAACCCACTGGTGGTTTGAATGTAAATATTCCCAAAAGATTCATTTCTGAATACTTGGTCCCTAGTTCCCTGCACTGTTTGGGTAGATTTAAAAGGTGTGACCTTTGGTGGAGGAAGATTATCACTGGGGGATGGCTTTATGGCATCGAAAACTAATGCTGCTCCATGTGTGCTCTCCCTACTTCCATCTCACAGTTTGAGATGTGAGATCTCAGCTCTTCCTGTCCCCATAGCTGCTTCTTGCTCCCTTGGTTCTCTGCCATGATGTATTCTTACTCATCTTGAGCCATAAGTTCAAATAAATCATTTTTCTATGCATTGCCTTGTTCATGATGTTTTATGACAACAATAAAAAGTAACTAAACAAGTCCCAAATATTAAAGACTAGTGACAATGCTTTTTTGTTACCTTCGAGAACTTGGTGGTACAATCTTTGTGCTGAAGATACCACATACTTGCATCATAAAACAAGTAGAAATCAAGCTGCTACTGATCTGGAAATATCATCCATATTGGATACCTTTCATTGTAGTGGGTAGCCATTCCAGCTTGGATCTGGAAGTTCCAACCCCCATTGAGACTCTGGCAACTGTCACGCCTACGAGGCAGGGCGAGGGGAGGTGCTGGAAACCCGAGAGCTGGATGGGCGAGCGCTCTCGCTGGGCGCTCTCTCTGCGCTTGGACCCTGGACGGTGGAGATTGACTGTGCAGAGCTCCAGAGAACACCGCTGGATTGTGATACACCTTCCCCAGACCCCTGCAACCTATCCATTCCTTCATTTGTAAATCATCCACTAAATAAATCTTCCTTTTAACTACGTGGAGTGGCCTTTATAATTTTCCCCAATATTTCATAGTTTTGGAAGGTGCTACTCACACTAGCAGATAAGAAAAGTGATCATCAGTCTTACCCAGGTTTGAATCCTGTGAGCTACAATAATGATCAAGCTGGCAAGATTTGCTCATTGGTAAGCACTAATCACATGAGAGTGATTAAATCTTTTCTTATTGTATTCAATGTCCATTCCATAAGATGAAACCCATACCTGGAACCATTATTTTGACAAAGAACACACCAGACCAAATATATACCATAGTTCAGAACTTACTACTATTATTTTACTTAATGGACATAATATTAAACTGACTCATAATAACTTATTGGTAAACTTATAGATTAATGTTTCAAGCCTCATCAGAGATGTTTCATTTTATAGTAGATTGCTATTAATACAGAGATTCACAACTTGCCAAGATACAAAGAACAAGAGACTAGAGTGATCTGTCCTTGTGGGGATATCTATATACCATCCTTTCATTCCCAGTCACAAGGGTCATTGTGGAATAAGTCCAAAGATTCTATAATCCAACATTGGTGGATGACTTCAAGGAGACATTTCCCCCCCAAAAAAAGTTCAGTTGCATATGTGAACTCTCTTAGCAGCTGTGACTGCATGCACAACACCTCTGTAAACTCAAGCCATACAGAATCTCACCATGACATGTGGAGATGGGTACAAAGTACCACTCCCATTTGAGGACCTATTGGTATTTATTATCTACTGGGAGGAGAGTTAAGTTTGTTTGGGTATGTAGTGCCTGATATGTTGACCATATGCCAGTAGATGGCCACATACCCAGTAGTTCATGGACAGGGCAAATCAAACTTAATATGTGTAAAATGAAAAGGAGGACACAAAGTTGGTAGAATGTGGAAGAGTGCTGGATCTGGGAGTAGTTGAAGAAGGAAGATGAATATGGTCAAAATACATTATATGAAATACCAAAATAAAGAAAAATATGATCATTAAAATAAATCTTTTTTTTTAATTTGGAAATAGAGTTTATTATTAATTTTCTCCTGTTTTCCACTATGCTTCAAAGAAAGTTTATTTACAATCTGTTCAATGTTTCACCTAATCTTATTTGAGCATCATTGAGACAGCTCTGTTAGAAATGATTTTGTTGGGCAAGGCTATAACCTCATCTTGATCACCATAGGAAGTTGGACAAAAGTAGACCCCTAAAAGAGGTCTTATTGTCTCCACATATCTGTTATGGCCTAAATCCCATAGTCACATTGTGTGTGTATCCACAGAAACATTTTCATCTATCTGGAAGAAATGCAATAAATGAGCATGATTAACAATCAACTGTGTATTTCACAATATAACTTGATGTACTATAGATATGTATATATTATTTGAAGTTCCCTACATCTTCACTTCCTCATCAGTTATCCATTTGGCATAATATCTTGAAGTATTGCCTCCTAGGCGAATTATCCAGAGATGCCAGATAATGTAATACCATGATACTTATTTTTTTTAAAAAATTCTGTTGTATGTTTGTGTAATGTGACTAAAATAATTCTTATTTACTTCTTCCCACAGTAGAACCTATGTGTCCTGATGTTAGGAATCTTGATATATTATTGGAGCTTAGTGAAATTAGTTGCAAATATTTGTTGATGAATTTGAAGAATTCATTCATTTTAGTTTTGAAAACTAGCCATTTTTCTATAAGAAGTGTACATAGAAGATAGCTACTTATTTACTTCTTTATGTATTTAGTGAGCTGTTATTTTTTTTCCATACACTTGAATGGTTGGGATTATCTGACGATCTCTGCTATCTTTATAAATAACACTAAGAATTTAGCTTTTTTTGTTGTTGTTGTTTTTGGAGACAAAGTCTCTCTGTGTAGTTTTGGTGCCTGTCCTGGATCTCACTCTGTAGACCAGGGTGGCCTCGGACCCACAGAGATCTGCCTGGTTCTGTCTCCTGAATGCTAAGATTAAAGGCTTGTGCCACCACTGCCTGGCTAGAATTTAGCTTTTTATATTACTGGGATGTGGCTGAAAGTTTTCCTGTGTCCTACCCAGCTGCATGGTCCCTCAGCTGCTTATAAAATAAGCAGAGCAACACACATTAACAGCATACAGAACAACATTCCACAGCCCTGGGAAACACAAAGTCTTACCATAATGATTGCCTAAACATGAAGTGAACAGGATGACACCAATAAACACACCAGAGTGTATGAGAGAAAGTCCATGAGGCCTCAACCCTACACAAAGAAGTACAGGCAAATAAGGAATGCTGAAAATGGAAGAAATAGTCTTCTCCAGGGAAGAGCACACTAACTACTTATCCAATACCAAAAGTTCATTCATGAAAACATACATAGAGAAACATTATACAGAATGAGGAGGTTATAATTAGACATATAACAAGGATAAAGAGGCCATGGGTATGGAAGAAAACAAGGAGGTATATATGGGAGTGTTTGAAGCAAAGAAAGGCGAGGTAAAATGATGTAATTATATGATCTCAAAAATAAAATGGCCATTTTGTTGTACAGACACACAATCACACACATGTATCTATCTATCTATCTATCTATCTATCTATCTATCTATCTATCTATCTATCTATCTATCTATCCATTTAATCTATCTGACTGTCTACATATATGTGTGTGTATATTTATATATCCAAACACATGCATGTGTCCATATACTATTCAGGATTCTCTAGAGTAACCGAAATTGTAGAATAAATATCTATCTATCTATCTATCTATCTATCTATCTATCTATCTATCTATCTATCTATCTAATCTCTCTACATACATATGTGTGTATTTATATATCATATAATGTGTTTTACATATTATATAATGTATGTTTTATATAATATAATTTATAAGGATGCATATTTAAATAACATATTGTTATATAAATATGTATATACTATATATACATATATATGTATATATACATACACACACATATATATATATATATATATGATTTATTAGAATGACTTACAGTCTGTAGTTCAGCTAATCCAACAATGACTGACTATGAATGGAAAGTCCAATAATCCCATAATTGCTCAGCCACAAGATTATGTTTTACCTGATGTTCAGAAGAAGTAGGCTCTAATGACAGTGAAGGAATGGACATGCTAGCTAGATGAGGCAAGCAGGCAGAGAGTAACAGCTACCTTCTTCCATGTCCTTATACTGGCTTCCCACTGATGGTGGGGCTCAGATTAAAGATTTTTTTTCCAGCCTCAAATTCCAGATTAAAGGCACATGTCTCTTGCAACATGATCTGGATTAAAGGAATGTGTCTTTCTAACTAAAAGTGGGTCATCCTACTTCAAATCAAGCAAATTCATCCCTAACAGGCTTGAAAGCCAGTGGGCCCAAACAAGTAAAAAAGATACTTTCTGAGAGCCAAACTGGGTATGCTTAAGGGTCTTAGTAACAGCAGCTAAAACATGATCTGGAGATGACCTGGACCAATGAGAGGCAGCAATGTCATATCAGCAGATGCATATTTATCAGACCTCCCCCCAGGGTGGGGTGGAGGGTATATAAGTCTTGCCTCTTCCTGAATAAAATGAGCTTGTTGTTTTGACATTCTCCTGGAGTCTGTGTGGTTTGACTCTGTGCCTACTTGGTCCCCTCCCCCAAAGGGAACAACAGCAGAGGACCCTGCTACACATGTGTGCTCTCTCCATTTTTAGGTTTTAGTTCTAGATGTAGTCAAGTTGACAGCCAACAATAACCATCCTGTTCCATAATTAAAAATAAAAATAAATATTTAAAAATAATTTATAAAAGTATAATGAAATATGTAGATGACTATGAAGGTTAGGATTTCAGAGAAGGGATTGCATTATAGATTTTCTGCCATGTCCTAGTATAAAGAATATAATTTTAGTGTTATAGATAAAGCATGAAATCAAAGGTCTATGGAAGCACTGATGGAGACCTTGGCAATATCATTTTAGTAGAGGTGGGTAAATAGGTATTTGTAGTTGGTAGATGTTCCAGCTTTGACCTTAAAACACTGCCCCTAAAGTGATAGCAGGTAACTGCCACACCTGCCTATGACCTGCCCCTGGGGTGTGGCTGAGAGTGAGCCCCTTAAGAGTCAAGGTGTTTCCGTGCTGACCCCTTCTGGATACCTCATGGTCCTGGAACCTGGATGAGAAACCAAGCCAGAGTTCTCTGCTGGATGGTACCACATCTCTTCCAGATCCTGTAACCAACCCCTATTGGCCATAAGTTACCCCAGAAATAAACCTCTCTTGATTACCAGATAAATTATGTGAAATTGCCTCATTAATTACAGTTATAGGTATTGACTTGAAAAAGGGACAGAAGGCATAATCAATTTTAATCATTGGATTTAAGAAATCCAGTATATGGTGATGTGATATTTGCACTTGAGTTCATAAAATAGAAAAAAAAATGTTTTAATCTTATGTCTGCTTTACATATATAATGAGGAAATATAAACATTTTCCAAACAGTAAAATATTTAAAAGCAATTGAATATGCTGACAGAGTTAAGATTTTGAAGCCAGGAACTTTTATTTGAATTCTAATCCTTGTGAAAGAATGACTTTTGACAACTTTATTACTTGTACAGTAAGTTTCCTTGTGTTGATAACATGAAGATTAAATTATCAAAATTGTGATGTCTTTGTAAAAGTTAATATGGCAATGAATGAAAAAAGTTTGCACAGTGTCAAAGACATATTATCTCATATGATGTTTTTATGAATACTTTCAAACACTGAATATATTCACAATCTTCCATACGCAATCTGTATAAGAAATATAAACTTACATTTTTGGTTGTGAGCCTAGCCTTTAATGGCTGAGCCATCTCAAAGGCTGAGGGTCCCCCAACTGGATCAGGCCCTCTGAATAGGTGAGACAGTTGATTGGCTTGATCTGTTTGGGAGGCATCTAGGCAGTGGTACCAGGTCCTGGGCTCATTGCATGAGTCAGCTGTTTGAAACCTAGAACTTATGCAGGGACGCTTGGCTCAATCTGGTAGGAGGGGACTGGACCTGCCTGGACTGAGTCTATCAGGTCGATCTCAGTCCTCAGCAGAGGCTTTGCCCTGGAGGAGATGGGAATGGGGGGGGCGCTAGGGGAAACGGGAGGGGGCAGGAAGGGGGAGAACAAGGGAATCTTTGACTGTTATGTAGAACTGAATGGTATTGTAAAATAAAAAATAAAAAAATAAATGCCAAGGCAAGAGAGAAAAAAAAGAAATATAAACTTACATTAAAACAGAAACCATTTATTATATATCTATCTTGATTGGATACAGTTTTTTAGAGGACACATGAACAATGATTTAACAGACTATATTGATCACGATATTTACCTTATACAGCTAAACATCATTTCAAATAGCACTGCAGTTTTATATCCAACAAAGAAAAGTTGAGCTGTAATATATGGAGACAGAAGGACAGACTTAATCTAAGTTATATTACTGAGATAAATGTTGACAGTAAAATGTATGAAGTATATGATGAAACAGTCTATGCATTCTCTTAACAATATCAGAAACCAATCTACATCATGTAGTTTGTAAAAGCTGTTTTAAGGTTTACATAAAAGCACCGTCTATGTTGATTAAATAGATTACATTCAGAGTGTTCATGGATACAAAGAACATTCTGAAACTATAGAAATGCTTTAACTGCTGTTATTTTCAGATAAAACAATTGCAATGTTCCTATAATCAGTGAGTGGTACTCTAAACCTATCTTAATATAGTAGATATTATTAATCTATATGTTCATCATAGTCTCCAGAATCCGTTTGGAAACAGAAGATATGGCACAAGTGTAAACTCAAATGATTTTAAATGGTAACTAGTCTGAAGGTTTCCATACCATGCCAGTGTGTTTTTGTCAATTTGACACATATTTAGGAAGAGGAAATCTCACCTGAGGAATACATCTAATGCATCCGTTAGATTTTCCCCTGGGGATATCTGTGGAGTACTTTCTTGATTACTGATTAATGTGAGAGGTATTGGCCTACAGTGAGTGGTGCCATTCCTGGGCAAGTGGTCCTAGGTGGAATTAAAAAGCAAACTGAACGACACATACAGCAACAAAATAAACCTTTTCTTTCCTCAAATTGCAATTGGTAAGAATGCTGTACCTTAGCACTACAAAAGAAAATGAAGACACATTAAGCTTCTCATACATGAGATACACTAGTAAATAGTAACTGTTTCATAAATGAACATAATTGCATGAGTCATGGAAGATGTTAGGTTGCATTCTTGTTCATAGGACCAAATAAAGTTCTAATATGCTAAGAATCTGAGTGCACTAATTTAACTTTCTTTTTGTGTTGGAACACAGCCACGATATTTGACAAAAACAACTTAAAGTAAAATAATAATAATAATAGTAATAAAACAAATCATTCTTACACAAGGTTTCAAAATTTCAGCATATAGTTCTAAGCTATGTTGATTCTAGGTCTTCAGTAACAAACCATCATGGTAGGAAGATAAAGTGCTAGAATAGGCTGTTCACCTTATAGTATATAGGAAACAGATGGTAGGAATATAGAAAGGGGCCAGGGTAAAATATATCACCCAAACACATAATCTCGTGACGTACATTATCTAACCAGAAACATCATCAAAAACTCCATAAGGTGTGTTTCAATAATCTTCCAGGCATTTCAAAATCCAAACAACTTGGCAACTAATACCAACTATCATAAGGTTTGAGAGATGGCTCATAGGATACGCGTGTTGACTATACCATTTAAAGAACTGGAGGGTAGATCCCCAAACCCAAATAAAATCCAGGCATATACTGCTTGCCTATAACCTCAGCTTAAAGGGATTCAGAGATGGAAGAATCATTGGGGATTTCTGACTTCCAGTTTAGCCGAGAAAAATGAGAACCAAGGTTCAAGGAGAGACCCTGCCTTAGAGGAATAGTCAAAGACTAAGAAGACCTAATGGCATTTTCTTGCCTCAGCACATGTATACCCATGCATAATCACAAATCTGCACATGTACTCACACAGAGACAGGAACACATAAATGAATATATATATATTTAATATAATTAATAACAATCATGCTGTGCGATGGTCTGTGTGTCAAATTGTTCTGATTGGTCAATAAAACACTGATTGGCCAGTGGCCAGGCAGAAAGTAGGTGGCCAGGCAGGAAATAGGTGGGACAAGGAGAGAGGAGAAATCTGGGAAGTGGAAGGCTGAGGCAGAGAGACGCTGCCAGTTGCCGCCATGACCAGCAGCATGTGAAGACACCGGTAAGCCACCAGCCACGTGGCAAGCTATAGATTTATGGAAATAGATTAATTTAAGCTATAAGAACAGTTAGCAAGAAGCCTGCCACGGCCATATAGTTTGTAAGCAATATAAGTCTCTGTGTTTACATGGTTGGGTCTGAGCGGCTGTGGGACTGGTGGGTGACAAAGATTTGTCCTGACTGTGGGCAAGGCAGGAAAACTCTAGCTACAAATATATTTCAATACATTGTAGTTTCTCACTTTGCAACAAAATAGTCTTTTTTTTTTCTATGATTCCTGTTCTGTTAACATCCTTAAGTCTACATATAAACAAATGAAAGCAAAAGATACCTGGTTTATATTAAGCAACTGTGTGACATACTAAACATTGCACATATTTCATGTACTTTTTGAAAATATTAAAGAAAATTAAACATTGATAACATATTCTTAGGAAATGTCATAGTAAAAATTATTTTGTTACAAGGTAATGTTTTGAGTTTTTTTTTTTACTGATTATATGTACATGTAATGCTAAACTCAAACTTTTTCCTATATACTAACCACTTCCAAAATATGGTGTAATTGTCATTTACATTCAGTAAATGTCTGTTAACTCTATATGCAACTAGAGCTTTCCTGTCAAATTAATTAATATGCAAATTTAGTTGGCTTTTACTAATTCTCATTAATGACTGTGAAACCTATTAAAAATGGCCAGATGTTGATAAATGATTACGTGAATAAATATTGTAATTGTCAATACTCCTTGTACTGCATGAAAATAAGATGACATAGAATTACTTTTAAAAGTCAAGGACATTGCAAAGTTATATAAAGGGAAAAATCAATTAAGATGTTGCATATCAGTTTCATTTCTAAGAGTAGGATAGAAAAAGAGACATCCATTATAAGATGTTTGTATTTAGCTAGGTAAAATATATTAAAATGAGCAGTATCTCGGGATAAATTTTGGAGAAATCTGGTAGAACTCTGTAAGGAGTGACTATGGTTTTCTATTTGCTAAAGTGAATAAAGTAATCATTGAAGACGTGAGATAAGAGAACTGATTTACAATGGGATTAAGACTGATATTGAGTCATAAGACCTTTAAAGCTCCTCTTTTTGTACTGTTCCCTAGAGTGAAGCTTTCAGTTTCTTTTAACTAGTAAATTTATATAACCATCAGATAATTTACTACAGAAACAACATGCTGTATATAGCACCCTGCTGAATATAGGATTTTTCTGAGAAGTTGAAAGTTTCCTGAGGTTTTAAGTAGAAAATAAATAACTAGTAGCAATTGTCTCAATTATCTCTCTCTTTCTTTCTCTCTCTCTCTCTCTCTCTCTCTCTCTCTCTCTCTCTCTCTCTCTCTCTCTCTCTGTGTGTGTGTGTGTGTGTGTGTGTGTGTGTGTTGGAGTGTAAAGTATACTAAAAATTGATGTTAACCATTTTTCTGTTTTTATTTTGCATTATTCTTGCCTTCTAAAATGTTTTATTCTTTCTATTTCCGTGATTCACTCAAAAACTTCTATGATAACACTGAACCAACAATGCTTTCTTTATTTTATACTCATTATAAACTCTGAGCAACATTTTTCTGTTGGATCTACCTCTAGTTAGTTCATGTTTCCGTGCCGTTATCTAACCTATAAATATATCTTTAAAATAGCAAGTATTTAATCTATTAAGTTAATATAAAATACAATATAAATCTTCATCTGCGGTACTTAATTTATGCTTTAGTACCTACAAAAGATATCAATATTACCAGAAGAAGTCTGATATTTTCAGAAGAATGTGATGTTAAGTATCACATTTTATATTTTAAGACAAACTTATAGAAAAATAATCCCTGACTCACACATGTGTACACACTTACTCTCAGCTCTCTCAATCAACTCATTTCTAGACTTCTTACTGGCTAAGCCAAAGGGAAAGTTATATTTAAAAAATTCAACTTATTTCTGTAATGTTTCCATATTTGAAGAACTGTTATCCAGACTGCACATGTATGTATCTGAACCATTAAATATCTTATATACTCATAGAAAAATACTTCTGAATTGTCCTAATGAGATGATTTTTATTACCTAACAAAGACAGATTATACTACTATTTTAAAGTAAGTAGACTACCCATTTTCACCCATTTTAAAAGTACATCATGTCACGATTGAGGCTAGCTCAGTGCAAGCGTGCTTGCCTGGCATGCTCAAGGCCATGTATTTAATCTCTAGTATTGTAAAGATCATATGCATTCTCATAGATTATAAAAAGAGAGATGATCTATAAAAATATAAAATTAATTTTAGTGTGTGAGTGTGTGTGTGTGTGTGTGTGTGTGTGTGTGTGTGATCAAACAAATTCCATGTTCAGGAAGTCACAGGCCAACTCAACTTGTAGACATTGACTCCTTCTGCCATATGGATACTGAGGAAAAAAATCTCAGGTTGTGATATTTGGCAGCCAATTCTTTTGGCTACTGATCTGCTGTGACATTAACTATATGGACAATGGGACAAAGTGCTGTTGCTATCTTGAGGTGTAACCCAATCTTCTTAGATCACAGCTGCAGTGGCCCAGTGTCTTTACACATAAATCTAGAAAAGCATTTCCACCAAAGGCCAGTTGCTAAACAGGAGCACCTGCAGAGGGCCCCTACATTTATCAAATCTATTTAAGGTAATGTACTTTCAAATGAATGCTGTGTCAATGGATTTTCAATTTTATACTTTGAAGCCTTCAGCCTTACCATTATCCTATTGTTCTATAATGAAGTGCACATGTTTCTTCTTAACATCACTAATCTTTTTAACAAATGCAGGTAGTTGGTCTCCACAGTGTGGAGTAGTCCATAACTTTAAATGTTCATGCCCTGTCCCCACCAAACTGAATTTTAAACATTTTTCTCTCTTTCTCTTTCAATCTAGCTATATACACTGAGCAGCAAATATGCCACAGCCTGACTAATATTATGTTATTGGCATATCCCCTGTCAAAAAAAAACTCATGGTTTTAAATTCAGCTTCTCTCAAATTTGAGAATATGAGCAGAAGGGTCACATTCTTTAGCAGAATATGAAAATGGCATCTCTTCCAATTCTTGATGTTTTTATTCCTCACTGAAAGCTCTTAAATTAAGCCTTTACTCATCAATATTTCTAGTATCATTCAAACTATCTGAATACCTACTCTAATGCCCATTCAAATCTGATTATAATATTCTAAAGATTCTCTATGTTTCAGCTCCAAACTCTTCAAATCCCTGCACAAACTAGTTCTTAAGTCTGTGGTCAGGCTCATCACAACAGCAACTGAATAATTAATACAAATTCTCTATATCAAGTAATTGTTTCATTGCTATGATAGATATTTGGCCAATAATTTTATGGAGGAGAATAATATTTTGGCTCATGTTTCAAGGGTTATAGTCCATCATAGCATTAAATGAAAGATAGCTGAAGCAGCTATGCCAATATTGGTGAGGTTTGCAACATGGCCTGTTATATTTTTGGACAAAAAAGAAGGGAAGCAGATATCTTGAGCAAAACCTGGAGTCTGGTTGTAATTCAAAACAAAATGATGCATGACATGTGAGGAATGCATACAGGTATGTGAGAGAGAGAGAGAGAGAGAGAGAGAGAGAGAGAGAGAGAGAGAGAGAGAGAGAGATTTGTATGACCTGTACAACATCATCAAATGATTTTCTTTTACTTTATTTGAGTTATAGAATAATGAAAGAGACAGATATGTTTGCAAAAACACTGAAAATGTTCAAATCTTGGCAGGAAAATGAACATTCAGATTTACAATGTCCAAATCCTCCTTTTTATCTCAAAATAGTGTATGTCTAGACATATTCAAATTCAGCTGCAAAAAGTGAATGAAAAGACTTGTGGGTATGATGAGAGGTTAGAAGACACCTCAATGCATCTCAAGAGAAGATTAAAGATAGAAATAATTCACTATAACTGTCAGTGAAAGAACTGAAGAAAGCAATAAACTTAGATGATACATCTTACACAAAGAAGCTTATACAAGCTGCCACCAATTGTTGCCTGTCCACAAGGTGCTGCTTACATAAGGATTGTTTCACAAGTAGCTGACTCTGAGATGCTCTCTCTTTTTGGTTACAAGAGTTACACAAGACCAGAGACTGGATTAGTTGTGAATATGTGTACAGCGGCTGGATACATTGTAGGTAGAAAGATAGCTAGAGCAGCACAGGCTATGAAGATGAAGGCAGAAGTGTGATACAGTTACTAAGAATGAGATACTTCCCTGACACCCTACAGTGAATAGCTTAAGAAGGATTCATCTCTGCCACTCCCTGAGCAAGTGACAATGTGACAACCTAAGAAGTATGCTACTGAACACAGCACAGTCTCTCCAATGGGAGTGGCCAAGAATATGCTATCTGTTTTAAAACCTTAAACACAAGTAGAGAGGACTTTGTCCCCTACTCAGAGCATTATTCCCTGAAAGTCTTCTATGCAAACACCATCTAAAGTAACAGATACAAAGTTATATTGAATATGCAGGTCATCTTATACTGGAAACTATAGGCAGAAAGTAGAACTCTGTATGGAAACCTCTCTCTCCAAGAAGGATATACTGACATCATGCTTGAGTTGATGAGACTAGCAACCCTTTCCTATGTATAGATACTGCTACAAAACTAATTGAGGGAAAAGAATAAGACATATTCATCCTAATCAAGAAGAAGTACTGACTAAGCTTATTGCATTTTATTTTCTGTTTTATTTCCATTTCATTTTTCTATATTTTGCATATATTTTACCAATTATTATGCAAATAACAGATTTCTTTACTTATATACATACTTAATTTTCATTGCCCCCTCACTATCCCTGTGTCACTTCTGTTCCATCTCCCTGCCATCCAATTCTGCTTGTACACTTCTACCCATAGCATTATTTTTCAACTTTAATATTTCATGTGTTCTATTAACCTCCTCACCCATTTCCTTAAAGCCTGTCTGCCTCTCTCTTGGACTCCTTTTCTAGTTTCCTTATCTCTAGCCTCACGTACTCTCAAATAAATTAACACACACACACACACACACACAATAACACGCACACATATACACTAGAAGTTCGGAACCTATATAAGAAAGAACTTGTTATATTTGTTTTTCTCGACCTGAATTATCCTGCTGAATTTAATATTTTTTAGTCCCAATATATTACTAAATTTAAGTACCTTCATTTTCTTTATAGCTGAACAAAATTTAAAGAAATTTCCTAGAATGAAAGCAAAAAAAGATTAAAAAAAATGATAGCACAACTTGAGAAAACCTATGGAACACAACTAAAATAGTTCTTAATTAAAAGATTATAGCTTGCAAGTGTTTACATTTTAAAAGTTTCAAGTAACTGCAAATGATTAACTTCATAATGTACCTTGAGGTTTTATAAAATCAAGGAGAAGCCCATAACAAATACAATATATATGGCAAGAAATAATGATTATGGCAGAAATAAAATGTACCCTTGACAGAGTTGATTCTATGACCTTAACCTTTGGTTAGAGAAAGCCACAGATAACTATTTGAAGATACAGGCATAGGCAACAACATTCTGAAAAGGACGCTAATCATAAAAACTTCCACACAGTAAATGAAGCAGTCAGCAGAATTAAGACACACTACAGAATAGAAGAAAATCTTTGATGACAATACATTTGACAGCTGATTTATATCTGGAATGTATGTAAAGGAACTACAAAACTGAATCTGTGTTCCACACTCAGGTCAAAATAATGCACTGAATGATCATCAAAGAGGAAACACAAATGACCACATTCAAATGACAGAGAAGGTCCTGGTGGAATAAGGGAGAGTGAGTTGGCTATTACCTAATTGCATTACATTTATATGCGAATTTATCAAAGAATATCAAAAAGTAATAATAGAAACAAAAAATACTTGGAGATTTTAGCTCACCCCAGTGAGTATAGTTAACATAAAAAATGGCAACAATGTTGACAAGAACTCTTTTTACTGGTAGTGAAAATATATGCCAGGGCTGCCACTATTGAATCACTATGAATGTTCCTCAGGTTCTAAAAATATCATGTGATCTAGCTATAGTGCATTTGAATATGTATCCAAAAGACTCTACAATGTACAAAAGTGATGATTGCATATACATTTTTATTGCTTCATTATTCATAAGAGGTTAAAAAGTAAAGCAAGCCTGGATATGCATCAACAGATAATAGATACAAATGTGGCATATACACATTATGAAATTTCATTTTCCCATAAAGAAAAAGAAAATATGGCATTTTCAGAAAATAAATAAATGAAACAATAAATCTTTATTTTAAGGAAAATATTCCAGACTCACATAGATACTTAGTCTTTTTCTGTCATATGTGATAACTCTCAATTTGCATATTTATAAGGGGGATCGAGGTCCTGAAAATAGAAGAGGACCTTGGCAAGGAAAGACAATTTAAAGGAAGGAGGATGTGGGAAAAAGAAAAAGGAGAGTGTAGTCTATATGAACGGACACGCAGGAGTATAAAGAAGGAAGAAAGGGAAAAGTTAGAGGAAGGGAGGGGAGCAAGAGAAGGCTGAAAGAGAAAAACTAAGAATAAATATGTATGAAAATACCATAATGAAAGAAAGTAGTACCATTACTTTCTTTGCTAAAACAAAAAAACTGAATTTAAAAATATGGGGGAATACAAAAGACAAGTATATACATTTTATTATGATTAGACTGCTACTCACATCACCAGTGAGGCTACCTGGAAAACGGGACCCCAAAAAAAGACACGGAGAAATGGACAAGATCTACATGAATAGCCTGGTCATGAGTGGGAACAATGAAGGGCGACAGTCGAGGGAAAGAGTGGGAGATCCTAGCTGGATCAAGAAAAGAGAGGGAGAACAAGGAATAGGAGACCATGGTAAATGAAGACCACATGAGAAGGTGAGAAGGGGAGGAAGCAGAGAGCTAGGGAGGCCCACGGAGATCCACAAAGATACCCCCGCAAAAGACTGCTGGCAATGGTCGCGAGACGGCAGGAACTGACCTACTCTGGTGATGGGATGGCCAGACACCCAAATAGTGGTGCCATAAACCCCATCCAAGGACTGAGGAATCTGAAGGCAGACATCCACGGCTGGGCCCCTGGTGGAGCACTGGGAGTCTAATTAGTGAGTAAGAAGAGGATTTATATGAGCGAGAATTGTTGAAGCCAAGGTTGGATAAAGCACCGGGACAAATAACCAAATGAATGGAAGCACAGGATCTATGAACCAAAGGCTGAGGGGCCCCCAACTGGATCAGGCCACCTGAACGGGTGAGACAGTCATTTGGCTTGATCTGTTTGGGAGGCAGCTGTGCATTGGTGCCAGGTCCTGGGCTCGTTGCATGAGTTGGCTGTTTGAATCCTGGGACTTATGCAGGGACACTTGGCTCGGTCTGGGAGGGGGGAATGGACCTGCCTGGACTGAGTCTACCAGGTCAACCCCGGTCCTCGGGGGAGACCTTGATCTGGAGGAGGTGGGAATGGGGGGTGGGCTGGGGGGAGGGGTGGGCGAGAGGGGGAGAACAGGGGATTCTGTGGCTATTATGTTGAACTGAATGGTGTTGTAAAATAATAATAATAATAATAATAATAATAATAATAAAAAAAAAACCAAAAAAAAAAAACTGTCAAGGCAAAGGAGATTTTGAAAACAGCAAATAAAAGCAACTTGAGACATACATGGGAGCATTCATAAAACCAAGGACTTCTCTTCAGAAACTTTACTGTGGATGTATTTCTAAATGGTCTTATTAAATAAGAAACACAGAGCCAAATACAGAGTTAAAAGCTCAAGAGATCAGAGCATTAGTGAATAGCCTTTAGCTTACCACTTGCTGCCATCACTTCCCCAGAGAGAGACCTTCTTCCTGTGTGAATGTCTTTTTATTGCCTTTCTGTTCTGCCTTCTCATTGGCTCTAAACCCAACCACATGACTTCCTAATCACTGCCTGTCTATACAGATCTCCAACTCTTTATGGTTGGTACTGGGATTAAAAGTTCGTGTCACCGCTTGGCTGTGTACTTGACCACACACAGCCTCTGCCGGCCATTAAATCAGACTAAGGGCATGTGCCACCACCGCCTGACTTCTATTAAATCGTTCTCTTTTAGCTTTGATCCCCAGGCAACTTTATTTATTAATATACAAATAAAATCACATCTAAGCACAAATAAAATATTACCATATTTCCTCCTTCTATTCTAATAAAAAGAAAAAAGGAAAAAAAGTTATAACTAATATAACAAAAACTATATGCAATAAGTATAATAACTATATACAATATATACAAGCAATAAATACTTAATGTCTAGTCCATTTGCATTTGACAAACTCAGAGAAAATAGTCCATTATCTATCCTATTTTGGTAAGTCCACACATTTCACTACAAATAAAATATCACCATAATTTACAGGCCTATAGGGCATAGGATGATATTACAGAGAAAGCCATAGGTATTTCCTCAATATCACAAACAATTGTTTGTGATATTGAGTGAGTGATATTGAGTGTGATATTGAGGGAGTGGTTCTTCAAGTTGACAAATATAAACATAAGGGCAAAGGAGACCATACATTTCACCAAGAATGTTTTGAATATTATGTATCTATCCATAGCTTTTTGTAGGTCATACTTTAAGCAGTGAAAAAAAAGAAAATAATTAATATTTTCAGTTCTTTTGTCACAAGACAATTCAACAAGGAAGAAATTTATATGGAAATAGTTTGTTTAATAATTTTTAATTTTTCCTCCCTAGTATTCATATTGATTATTTCCTTTAAGCTACACCCAGACTTTTGATCAAATTTAAAGACATATTATTCTATGATTTAAACTAATTGTTATTAATAAACTAAGACATTTATTTTAATAATTTATGAGTAATAAAATGCATGACTCTTTTTATTTGATTATAAGGCAAGTAATATTTACCTCTTGAAAAACAAGAATATCAGTATCAAAGAAGTACAAAACTTTTAATGTTGTTTTTCTAAATGAACACAGTGAACAAAATGCTGTGATTACCAAAGAGATATTTGTTGTTTCCTTTAACCTCTCACTTTGAGCTAACACTTTTTCCATCCACATTAATATAAACCGTGGCAGATAGCTACGTTTTATCAAATTCTATGTCCATTAACTGGTTCAATACAATATAATGAATAAAGAAACGCACAAAGACTGAAGCTTTAAGTTCATGTATAACTTCAAGTTCAAAGAGTTACTTTGTTATCTGAATGTTCTTTAATTTCTTAAGAGAATTTGTAATCACAAATTGACTGTTGTAAAGTATGAGATAGAGCTGCACTATTTTAGGAGGTGCCCAAGTATTTATATCCAGGACTCTTGTTTAGTTTTCATTGTAATAACTGTTTGCCATGATAGTATAACATTACTTGCTGTTAAAAAAGACCTTCAGGGAGGCTCAAATTGGTGAATACAGCT
This sequence comes from Peromyscus maniculatus bairdii, assembly GCF_049852395.1. NCBI lineage: Eukaryota > Metazoa > Chordata > Mammalia > Rodentia > Cricetidae > Peromyscus > Peromyscus maniculatus. The sequence continues at coordinate 71,142,469 of NC_134875.1, read as the reverse complement.
TAGTCACATGGGGATATTACCAAGGAGTGTTGTATTAGAAAACTGAAAATTTCTTTGTCTCAGAAGGCTTATGCTTCTGACTTAATGCTGTTTGAATATAAGCTGTTTCTGTTTAATTTCTTTCTGGCAATATAACTCATCTTGACAGTATTTCATTTTGCCTGTCACAAAAAATAACCTCTGTTGAGTTCTAGTGCAGGTGTTTTACCACTATAAAACACTCTCAAGTAACAGTAATACAACAATTAGGTAGCTGGAGTTTTACAGTAAAATGATTTTGCCCAAAGTCATGTAATCACTTCACCACATGACACTCTAATACAAAGGCCCTGAGATTTGTAGATATTTTAATAACATTTTAGTCCCATAAAGGACTGCAAATATATTTGTGCTTAGAGTTGGATGGTTTAAATTCTATACTATAACAACAGCGTAATACTTTCCTAATATAATGTCCATAGACTTCTATTAAAATTTTTATGTTCCATATTCGGATATAACTTTTGTGCAAGGAATGGGATTTTAGTAGTGCACTGTAAATTCAATAAATAAAAGTTGTAATTTCCCTTTCTCCATCAATTGTTATCAAATCCAGATTAAACCTGAAATTTTTATTCATATTTAAGAATAATTTTAGGAGGCTGAAGAGATGGCTTGCTTGTTAATCATGTTGGTTGATTTTAGGAGAAAGTACTCTACAAGAAAGAACTTTGTTTTAAAATGAGGTCTATTTTTTCAATAGAGTAGTGTTTGCTATCACATAATCTTTAGTGTTCTGGAAGAGGCCTATTAGTCATTCCCACAGCTGTCCTTAAGTTAACACTAAGGGGTAAGATCTTACTTCCCCTTATACCAGTTTGTTGTTTTTCTTCTGAAGTAAAGAAGGAAGAATTCCACAATGATTCTAGTGAAGAATGTAACAAATGCCCTGGTGGTATATTATGTATTTGATAAACATTAGACTCTAGATGACCTGGTAGAAATCTCAAACATGTTTTTTTTTTTTCTTCAAATTCAGCATCTCTTTAGAGTTCTTTCAGATAGTAACTTCTGTACTCATCCTTGCTACCTTGTGTTTCAGTCAATTTTTTTTGTTTTGTGTGGATGTTTTTCTTTTTCTTTCTTTCTTTTGTTTTCTTTTCTTTCATTCTTTTCTTTTTTTGAGACAGGGTATTACAATATATACCTCACTGGTGGCCTGGAACTCATTTTGTTATGATGTGAACTTGAGCTCACAGGTATCCACCTGCCTTTGCTTCCCCAGTGTACTACCATGCCCAGCCAAAAGTGCTTTTTGTATTTTTTGTTTGTTGTGTTTTCTCTATTATTGGTTTTATACTCTTTCTTCTTGCTCAAAGTTAGCTTTTCTACTTCTTTTAGGCAACGTTGTTCTCCAATCTAATCTCTACTTTCAGTCTAATTTTTTAAAATGTAATTTTGAGTCTTTCCTATATCATAATAATCTGTTCCTTTTTGGAATTATTGTAATAATTTAATGCCCACACATAAAGCATTAATATATTGTTTTAATCTCTGATGTATGCCTATATCTCCCCTAATACTTTGAGACAAGTTTATTGAGGCAAACTTTCTTCATTTTTTCTAACAAGAGCTCTCTGTGTTATACAATCCTGCCTTGAATTTGTGGCAATCCTCTAACCTCTGTCTCTCAAGTGGTGGCATATGTGATCACAACTAACTGATTTACAAGTTTTAAGTTCATTTTTTTTCTTGTGCATATTAGCTTCTGGATCCTAGCATGCATGCATGTGTGTGCATGAACACACACACACATACACACACACACAGAGAGAGAGAAGAGAGAGAGAGAGAGAGAGAGAGAGAGAGAGAGAGAGAGAGAGGAGAGAGAGAGAGAGAGAGAGAGAGAGAGAGAGAGAGAGAGTTTTTCTATATTTTGAAGAGTATAGTTTGCTAAAGTTGGGGTCTTGCAAGATTAACTACTAAAGAACAATTGTACAGTGCTTGAGAAGAAGATGTCAATTAATGAACTGCAAATCTTTCCTGTTACATCAGGAAGAGTGGACGGGTTAGTTAAAATTATTTTCTGGCTCTTTGTTAGCAATACTTTTAGAAAGGTCTTTAAAGGGGAAATGAAGTATAATTAGCCTTTAAACCAAGCTGGGACATTCCTTTTTGAGCACCATTTAATCACTAGCAGCCATCCCAATTAAGCAGAATTACCATCCCAATTAAACAACGATCATTGTTGTTAATTAGTATTAATTCAGTAACTTGGGAAATGTCCCATTTAAGTGGACTTCTTAATTAAGTCTCAATTAGATTGAATACATTATATTAGAAATGATGATCAAATACTCTGTATTGTTTGGCAATTATCAACCCATGGCCTTAAAACATAGCTCTTAATCTAATATATTTTTGAGAAGCTTTATGTATCAAAATGAGCTGAAAGAATGGTAGTGACATTATAACCTATTCTAATTTTTATGAATTTCCATAACTGCAAAGAGTAGTTTGGTATTAAAAATGAAATAAAAATACATATCCAGAAACAAGAAAATGGAAACACTCTATCAATATCTAGAACTAATATGGGAACATTATGCAGACATTATAACTAAGTAATTGCTATGCTGAACTCAGCACAGTAATATATGTCTATAACTTGTTCTTCAATTTTCTTTTTAGTTGTGTAGTAGTAAATGAAACAAACTGATCTTGAATAATTGAAATGAGTTAGACAAAAGATCAAACTGTATGTCAACCAATAGAGACATAATATTCATGCTGTGTTTTTTCTAAAAATTGATCATATTTATAAGGATATATTATATATTAATATTTAAATTTCACACAATTTTTGTTATTATAGTCACTTTCAGTCCATAGCTTACATACTGATTGTTGGTACAATGCAAAGTTCTGTGAAGACTTCGATATGCTTTTCAATACAAGGTATAATGTGGACCTGGCTTTGAATTGTTTAGTTAATTATCTGGTTAAAAGGTTTATTTCTCTCAAAATTTATGCCTTAAAATGTAAACAGTGTGATGGAATTAGTAGTAAAGGTCTTTGGGTCATGGCTGGATTATGATGGTTTCATTTTCATGAACGCAATTTGTTCTGTTTTTATAAAAAGCTCTGAGAATACTTGCTCATTATTTTTCTGACAGCCTTATCTGAGAAAGAATACAATCTGTGTCTAAGAACTTTCCAACCTGTGGTACATGTTTTCCTTTTTTTAATAATGAGATAGGATACCATGATTAAAAAACTTATAAAAGTTTATTAGTGCTTACATTATCAGAGGATGAGTTCATGAAAATCATCATGATAGGGAGCATGGCAGCAGGCGGCAGGTAGGCATGATGCTGGAGCAGTGGCTGAGAACTTAAATCTTGCTTCATAAGCAAAAGGAACAGAGATCTAACTGGGAAGAGCTTGGAATATTTAAACTCCAAAACCCACAACTTGTGACATAACTCTTCCAACAAGGCCAAACCTCCTAATCCTTCTCCAGAAGACATACCAACTGGAGACCAAGTATTCATACATAAGAATACATGGGGGTCATTCTTATTTAAATGATGACATTCCACTTCCTGGCTCTCATAGGCTTATGGACATACTACAGAACAAAATGAACTTAATCCAACTTCAAAAGTCCTTCTAGACTTTGACAGTCTTAGTATAGTTTAAAAGTTCAAAGTCTCTTCTGAAACTTAAGGTAATCTCTTAAATATAAGTGCCTATAAAATCAAAAAGCAAATTACATAATCCCAACATATAATGGCACAAAAGATACATTACCATTCCAAAACGGAGGAACAGGGGTATAGAGAGGAAATACTGGACTGAAATCCAACAGGGACAATTCCAAATAGTTCTATCAAGGACTTAGATGGCTCTTCCCTTCCAGTTTCACTGACTGAAGCACATTTCTCTCTCTTGGGCTAGTTCAACCCCATCTGCAAAGACATGCAATAGCTCTGTTATCTTCAGTATCTTGGAGTCTCCAGCACAATCCAGGTTTCACCTTCAGAGCTTCATGAAATGGCCTCCCAGGGCATCCATATAGGGACACCGCTGACACATGCCTTGCCTCAGCAGCTTTCCTTAACAATGAAGAAAGATTCCATATCCCCTTTCCTCCTGTATTATTTGTGACTCTAAATCCAGAACAAGGTGGCCTATGCTGTCAAGTTCAGCAACCTGCTAGGGATGTAATTCTTTGAATGATGGTGTTTTTGTGACCAGAAAATTCCATAGGCCATTTCTTTTCATGAATAATGGTATCACCAGAATGGGGTTTTACACTGAGTGTACCACTCCCTTAATTTTACTTCTTAGGTCTTCCACCGCAAACCATGGCTCCAGGATTCAACATCAAATTTCAATAAAATTTTGCTCCTCAAATGCTACATTTTATATTCCTCATTCTCTCATTTGCACTTTTCACTGTAGATGTGCATAAGAATGATGAATAATAACTGTGAAACAGGGTCAATATTAGGCTGGCTTGAATTCTCCTCTTTCAAAGCAATTAATTCAAAATTTCAATTTATCCCCAGGCAAATATTTAAGACAATGGCAAAAAGCAGTAACATTCTTTTCTAAAATATTGCAAGAATGTCCACTAGTACCATTGATAATATCCTTCCTCTCTGAAACCTCTTGATTTGGGCCTCCATAGTCCACATTGCTCTCAGTTCTACTGTCTTCTAAGCTCCTACTAGGATGGATTATTAAGCCCCAGTTACAGTTCAATAACTTTTTGAGTCCAAAGTCCCAAAGTCTTCCACATTCTTCCCCAAAGCAGCATGATCAGGCCTGTTAGAACAATAGTCCACTTGCTGGTACCAACTTCTGTCCTTCTAGTGCTATGCTATGAAAATGACAAAGGGAATTTATAGAAGGAAGAGTTTATTTGGGCCTTACATGTCCTGAAGGTTGGAATTCCATGACTATCATGGTGAAGAACATGTAAACAGTCAGGCATGACACTAGAGCACTACTTGATCCCCTACAACTGATCTACTATAAGCACAATGCAGAGAGAGAGAGAGAGAGAAAGAGAGAGAGAGAGAGAGAGAGAGAGAGAGAGAGAGAGAGAGAGAGAGAGAAAGAGAGAGACTCAGAATGGCATGGATTTTTGAAACTTCAAAGAGCACACTTAGTGACACACTTCCTTCAACAAGGGCACGCCTTCTAATTCCTCATAAACAGTTCCACAAACAGGAGACAAAGTATTAAAATATAGGACCTTATGCAGACTATTCTTATTCAAGTCACTGCAATATTATCCGAGGTAGGAGCTCTCATATTTATTATTCAATTCAAAGAGGTCAACCTTGATGTAATATGCACATGAACAACAAAATGACAAAATGGGGAAAGAAGGTTGTATTTATAGATATTTATCCATATAGCATTTATATGTATGTGTGTGTGTGATGAAAATAATTAAAGGAAAAGAGACTATTATCTTGAAATTTGGTATAGAAATTTATGGATTTAAGTGAACATAACTGGGGAGGGAATAGGGAGAAAAAGAGAGAAGGAAAGGGATGCGATTCTATTTAAATTAAACACTTATCTTTTCAAAAGCATTTTTATAGAAAAATGATATGATAAGTAGATAAAATACAAATAAGAAAAGAATAAGTCAATTAATCATAGTTTGCTGAAAACAATTTTCAATACTTAAAATACCCTAAGGACTGGAAAACTAAACATTATCAACAAAGTGAAAGGTACAAAATTAACACACAAAAATAAGTAACTGTTCTACTTCCTAATGGTATCCACATGGAGATTGCAATAAAGAAAACAATCTGTCTTTGTTACTTAGTCACAAGGTGATAAAACACATTGAGCAAGGTAACTTATAAAAGAAAGCATTTAGTTTGGCTTATTATGGTTTCAAAGAGTTAAGAGTCCATGATGACTGAGCAAAGAAATACATTGTGTCAGGAACAATTGATAACTCACATCTGTGTCTTTAAGTAGGAGGCAGTAAGGCAGTTAGAAGGCATACTGGAAATGTCTGGAGTTTTTAAAACTTCAAATTCTACCCCCAGTGACACACCTACTCCATTAAGGCCATATCTCCTAATCCTTTCAAAACAGTTTCAGTAACTGAGGATCAAGTATTCAAACATATGTGCCTCTGGGGGACATTCTGGTTTAAATTACTACACAATCCACCACAATATTCACCCAACCAAAAACAATCTACAGAGCCATGCCATCTCCATAAAAATTACAACATAATTTTTCACAAAATTAAAGAACAATTTTTCTTAAGATGTATACAGAAGCAGAAAATACACAAGATAGCAAAAACAATCCTGAATGACAAGCACAAAGTACATATTTTGCTGGTAATATTACCATTCCTGACTTCAGGTTCCACTACTCAGCTAGAGTAACAAAAATCATGATACTGGCACACACACACACACACACACACACACACACACACACACACACACACACACACACAAACTGGGATGGCAGCCATGCAGTGGTGGCACAGGCCTCTGACTCCAGCACTCAGGAGGCAGAGGCAGGCAGATCTCTGTGAGTTGGAGGCCAGCCTGGACTACAGAGTAAGTTCCAGGACAGGCTCCAAAGCTACACAGAGAAACCCTGTCTTGAAAAAAAATTGGGATGACAAGTCACATTTCTTTAGATGGGGAACCCAGTTTATATTTTATGACCTCCAGAAATGGGCAGAGACTTTAACTTGATATAATATTTTGATAGACAATTATAAGAGACAATTTTAACATGTTATAAAGTAGGAGTAGGTTATAATTTCTGTCAAGAACTTCAGCACTTACAACTCAGTATTTTCTAAGCTATAGAAGTAGGATTTTTTGTTTTTGTTTTGTTTTGTTTTCTGTTAAGTATTTTAGTCTAGTCCTGAGTTTATACTAACATGGTGATTGAGGGTGGTATATTGAAGCAGCCTCAGGATGGGACTAATCACCAGCAAGATCAAACTTGTGGTGTGATTGTGACTGAAAAATAGAAACCTTCAGCCCATTACTGTCAGGCAAATGAGGGAGATAGGGAGATTGTGTTATAAATACTGTTAAACAAGGAGATTCTAGGTTGTTGAGTGCATTGGTGTCCTGAGACTATTACATGTCTAAGAAAGGGATGAAAGCTGTTTTCCCATCTCTGCATGCCTATTTTACGTATTTCTTCCATTGGTAGTTTATTGATAGTGGCTTTTGATACGAACATTTAAATGCCAAACATAGTATGTAAATACATGCACATACAAACATAATAACATTCAACTTACAATCTCAAATTGCTACAATTCTACAGTGACAGATGAAATCACATTTTTCAAGCCTTGCCTCATTTTGCTAGCATTTCTGTATAAACATGGTTGTTACAGTGTCTTCTCATTAAGTCAATATGGGTTACAAATTATAGTGAAAAAGACAAAATGTCTAAAATAAATTTTTAAGTAAAATTAAACTGCATGACTGGGACATTGAATAATTTTAACTATTTTGAAGATTTCAAATTTACCTTGCAAGTTTTGGTTTTCATTGTTAGTAGCTGTTTTATTACAATTTATTCTGCAGATTTTTCCAGATTGCATTTAGTGTTTTCATGCAAGTTACTATGTAAATACATAAACAGAATGCAATAGATAAAATTCAAACAAGTAGAGCTGTGAGAAGCAGTGTAATTGCTGCTCCAGAAGAAACTGAAAGAGTAAGGCTCTTTGATGACTCTGTTTCTTAGGACTGACAATTTTGGAAATGACTTTGTGGTTCACAAGTTTATAGCCTCATTTTTCCCCCTGAAGAACTGACACTTAATGATGCTATTCTACCCTGTCTTTCTTTTGCTATCTTGTTAAGAAAAAGATACCAAAAGAGCCAATTGTATTTCCTCTAATGTCTAAGGTTTCTAATTAAAAGTAGAAGGGCAGTTTCAGGATAGCAATGCACTACTGAGCAAGCAATTTTTTGTTTTGCTATAAGAATGAAATAATACCAGTTAAGAATGATTTTGCCTATACATTAAACAAACAAACAAAACATCTCACTGCACGATATAAGAAGTGAAGGATTTTATTGGCTGTCGAGAGATTTCAAACAAAGGTAGTAACTCATTTGGCTGTTTGAGGATGCTGTATGGACCCATGTTTATTTTGAAGCCAACACATTCATTGTGTGATTCTTCATATTTGTAGTTAGAATATATTATCTATGTATACATTGTCTCTTTGTGGTAAGCAGGAAGAAGGGGAATTGAGAAAAATAAATGTCAAAAATTTTCAGCTTTAAAGCCAGTGGTATTTGATTTGTGAACAAAAGGACTCCAGGGACTTCTATCTGTATCTGATTGGTTACAACTGGATCACAGAACAGCTCCTCAAGACAAGCAGCATAGAGTGTTAAATTCTCTAGGCATATTGCCTGCCACCAGACTAAAGGTAGGGTTCTATTAGTAAGTAAGAAAGGAATAACAGACTTCAGACAAGAAGCTAGTGGTTTCTACCTGAGGGAAGTGTTGTGTTGCTTTCTATGTAGTTATCACTTAACAAACACTTTCTTAAGAAGTTAATGCTGAAAACACTGAATTAGTGGCACTAGAGGTGCTTTTGCTTTTTATCTTCTAAATGATTACTTTTCTAAATTTTCACTGTAAGTGAATATCATTTTCTATGTTAGAGATGTTAAAAAGAATAAAAACAACTTTCATTTTTGAATGTTTTGTCTGTCATTTAACAGTCTTTTACCTGAAACACATTGTAAATAAAAATGATTGCTTCCACTGTATATGTCAAAGAACACTGCACTGACAAAATTACATTCAAATAATGAAAGAGCTGTTAAATATTCTTCTAAGGAACGTTCACCTTGTTAAGTGCTATATTCAAATACAAACATTATTCTCAGGAGGAATTCTAGGAATTAAACATTTATATAACATAATAGACTGCTTAAATCTGTGATAGAGTTAAATGTTCTACTGTTCTACTGCACATGGATTTGTCTTGGTGAAGGGCAGACTTCCTTGTTCTTTAAAAGATATTATGGCCGGGCGGTGGTGGCGCACGCCTTTAATCCCAGCACTCGGGAGGCAGAGGCAGGCGGATCTCTGTGAGTTCGAGGCCAGCCTGGGCTACCAAGTGAGATCCAGGAAAGGCGCAAAGCTACACAAGAGAAACCCTGTCTCGGAAAACCAAAAAAGATATTATGGATATGTTATCATTTACTGACATCAAGATTGCTTCCTTTTGACAACTAATTTGACAGATCAGAGGATACCAGTCAGTTATGACCTTTAGAGTATTTTCTGCTTGTTTCTCTGTTGTCCTATCTGCCTGTTGTTTTGACGTTTTTCATCCAAATGCAGTTTTAAAAAAATGTACATATTAAAATTAGTCTTTCTGCTTATGATCAATAAGATCACTTTTAGAAATAAAACAGCTGGATCAAGAACAGAGAGGGAGAACAAGGAATAAGAGATCATGATAAATGAAGACCGCATGGGAATAGGAAGAAGCAAAGTGCTAGAGAGGTCCCCAGAAATCCACAAAGATACCTCCACAATAGACTACTGTCAATGGTCGAGAGAAAGCCCAAACTGACCTACTCTGATGATAGGATGGCCAAACACCCTAACTGTCATGCTAGAAATCTCATCCAATCACTGATGGAAGTGGATGCAGAGATCCATCCTGTGGGATCTTCTGTATGTCCTGTGGGAGCCCGTTCTTGGTTTCCTTGTGGCTTTACCCAATAGGTCCACATAGAGGATGATTAGGACCATGGGCCTGAGTACAGGTGTCTGAGATGGTCTGCACATGGCTGTGCTGGGGGATAGTCTGTATGGCAAATGTGTTGCTCTTATTGGTCAATAAATAAAACCTGATTGGCCATGGCTAGGCAGGAAGTATAGGCAGGACTATGAGAGGAGAAATAAAAGAACAGGAAGGCAAAAAGGACTCACTGCCAGCCGCCCGCCAGAACAAGCAGCATGTGAAAATGCCGATAAGCAATCTATACGTGGCAAGGTATAGATTTATGGAAATTGATTAATTTAAGCTATAAGAACAGTTAGCAAGAAGCCTGCCATGGCCATACAGTTTGTAACCAATATAAGTCTCTGTGTTTACTTGGTTGGGTCTGAGCAGCTGTGGGTCTGGTGGGTGACAAAGATTTGTCCTGCCTGTGGGCAACGCAGGAAAACTCTAGCTACAGATCCACAGCCAGGCAGCAGGTGGAGCTCCAGGAGTCCAATCGGTGAGAAAGAGGAGGGATTGTATGAGTGAGAATTGTTGAGACCAAGATTGGAAAAAGCAGAGGGACAAATAGCCAAACTAGTGGAAACACATGAACTATGAACCAATAGCTGAGGAGCCCCCAACTGGATCAGGCCTTCTGGATAAGTAAGACAGTTGATTAGCTTGAACTGTTTGGGAGGCATCTAGGCAGTGGGACCAGGTCCTGTGCTCATTGCATAAGTTGGCTGTTTGAAACCTGGGGCTTATGCAAGGACACTTTGCTCAGCCTGGGAGGAGGGGACTGGAACTGCCTGGGCTAAATCTACCAGGTTGGGCTGAATCCCCAGGGGAGTCCTTCCCCTGTAAGAGATGGGAATGGGTGGTGGTCTGGGGGGAAGGCGGGGGTAGGGGGGGTGGGGAGAGGAGGGAGGACAGGAGAATCTGTGGCTGATATGTAAAATTAATTTAAAATATAAAATTTATAAAAGCTAAAAATAGAAATAAAACAAATGCAAGCAGAATGTAGTGGGACACAACTCTACCTTGTTATTTTAGACAATTTCACGTCTACTCACATGAATTTATATGAGTATAAAATGTAGGAACCACAAGTGAGAGAACACACAGTATTTGTCTTTCTGAGACCCGCTAACTTGTTTATTATGATTGTCTCTGGTGGCATATATTTTCCTACAAATGACATGACTATTATTCATTTAAAAAGCCCATTCTGCATAAATAAAACATTTTCCTAAGACTCCTTGGTTTGTTCCTTAATTTACTAGTGAGTTGACCTACAGTAAACTGATGTGTGTCTTTATGATATATGGTATGGAGTTCTTTGAATGAATACTTAGAAGTAGTGTACCTGGGTGTCTAGGTTTTCGAGTAACACCCCTACTCACCACAAAACTTAGAGTCAGAGTGTGTATACAAAAAAGATGTGTTAGGCTATTTGTCCTTGAGAAACAGATTTAAACAGCCAGATTAATAGTAAAAAGTATGAAAGTAAACAGCATAAAAAAGATTTATTCAGCTATACAAAGGAACACACAGAGGAAAGAGAAACTTTGGAGAAAGAATAAACCCAAAACGTTAATGAAAATGTGCTTAAAACAGAGATACAAAGAAGAAAAGTTACACTTTTCTCAACAATTCAGAAAAGCAAGTTGAGTTATGAAGCCACACAGCTTTAGCTTTATAAGTAACTACTATAGGAAGTGGTAGTGGCAATTCTTGGAATGTGTAAATTATCTCATTAAAAGGAAAAGTATTCTTCCTATCTCTTTATCATGGTTTAAGGTGGGTCTGCCATCTTATAGAATGGCCCCTTAGCCATGTAATGATTTCTGTAATTGGGTTAGCTCTGTTGTTTTGATGGTAGCTTTGAATACTAGGCCTCTACACAGACCAGAGAAATAGTATCCCCTAATTGGCCTCCCTAAAATCCTGATAATCTAGTGTAATAGTTACATTTCTGAGTGGTTTACAACGGTTCCCTTTCCTTCATACACTCATTAGCATTTGCTGTAGCCTCTCTCACTTCTATTTTAGTTATACCATTCCTATATATATGATGGTGTGTGTGTGTGTATGTGTGTGTGTGTGTGTGTGTGTGTGTGTGTGTGTGTGTGTTGGTTTGTATGTGCTATAGCACATGCATGGAGGTCAGATGTTTGGCGTTTTCATTGTGTGATCCAGGTATCAAATTCAGATCACGAGGCTTATGTAGCCAGTGCCTTTACCAGCTAGACCTCCTAGCAGCAGACATCCTTAATTACTGACATTCTGACTAGATCAAGATTTGGTATGTAGATTTGATTGGCATTTTCTAGTTATATTGAGCATCTTCTCCAAATGTTTATTTTCTATTATTATTCCCTGTACTATAAACTGCTCAATAAATAGGAAAATTTGTCCATAGTTAAAAATGTTTGATTATCTATTTGAAAAAAATAAAATCATAGGTTCCTCATTAATGCAGTATGAAACATATGAATCTCATGATAAAGGTCACAAATGCTGGCTTGATTCTTATCAGTCAGAATATTTTCAAGTTGTATTAGGTAAAACTTTTCCTCAAAGTACTTTCTGTCAGTTATGAGTGAGTGGGAAGCATTTTTAAATATATTATGCCAATCTTTTTTTTTCTAATTGGTAAAGTTAAGCGATTTAACTCTATGATAATTAGTAACTTGTTAGTACTTAAGTATGCTATTTTATTATTTATTTTCTATAAATATTTTTTCTCTTACTTTATTTATACTTGCTTTTGTGAACAATTTAACTTTTAGCATTTATTTTTGTCTACTAATAGTACTTTTATTGTACTGATATCTACATTTTAAATTAATTTTGAAATTAAAACAAATGTTTCACATCTCTATGTAAAAACTTCATATATTTAAAAATCTGGGTAGCCTATAATTTTATCTAGGTTCCTTCACCATCTGGGTCCTATTGCCCTTTCTTCCTCTAAATGTTATTGCCTCAAGTATATGATAATATGTAACATTTTCATTGAACTTATCATGCTCTTTTCTCAATTTTCACATGCTAAGTTGACTAACTTGTTCCTTATTTATTGTCTTAGTCTTTATTACAAAAGATGCTAAAAATGCTTCCCACTCACTCATAACTGACAGAAAGTACTTTGAGAAAGAGTTTTACCTAATACAACTTGAAAATATTCTGAATGATAAGAATTAAGTCAGCATTTGTGATCTTTACCATGAGAGTTGTATGTTTCATACTGTGTTAATGAGGAACTTATGATTTTTTTCTCTTCTTTTTAATTAAGGAATTTTTTAATCATTTTACGTACCAACCACAGAACCCCCTCTCTTCCATCCTCACAACCCACAGCCTTGCCCCCAACTCACTTCCAATTCCCACCTCTGACATGGTAAGGCCTCCCATGGAGAGTCAGCAGACACTGTTACATTCAGTAGAGGCAGGTCCAAGCCCCTGCCCCTGCATCAAGGGTGTGCAAGGTGTCCATCCCACCATAGGTAGTGGGCTCCAAAAAGCCAGCTCATGCACCAGGGATGGATCATGATCCTACTGCCAGGGGTCCTTAAGCATATCAAGCTACACAACTGTCTCACTTATGCAGAGGACCTAGTCTAGTCTCATGGAGACCCCACAGCTGTTGGTATAAATTTCACGAGTTCTCACTAGCTTGGTTTGATTTTCTCTGCAGGTTTCTCCATTATGATCTTGATGCCCCTTGCTCACAGAATCCCTCATATCTCTCTTGGACTGGACTTTTAGATCTCAGCCTGGTGCTTGGCTATGGATCTCTGCATCTGCTTCCATCAGTTACTGGATGAAGGCTCTAGGATGACAGTTAGGATATTCACTGATCTGATTACTGGGGTAAGCCAGATCAGGAACCCTCTCCACTATTGCTAGTAGTCTAAGCTGGGGTCACCCTTGTGGATTTGTGGGAACTTCCCTAGCACCTAGTTTATCACTATCCCCATGATGTCTGCCTCCATCATGGCATATCTTTCATTGTTCTCCCACTCCTTTCCTGTTCCAGCTCCACCATTCTGTTCCCTCATGTTATCATCCCCCATCCCCTACACACTATTTGCCCCTCCTCATCCCCAGTTCACTCACAGAGATATCATCTATTTCTCATTCCCAGGACAATCCATGTGTCCCTCTAGGGGTCCTCCTTGTTAGCTAGCTTCTCTGGAACTAAAACTGAGAAGCTTCTGTAAGGAAAAAGATACAGTAAACTAGAGAAAATGACAGCCTACAGAACAGATAAAAGATCTTCACCACCCCCACATCTGACTGAAGGCCGATCTCCAAAATATATAAAGAATTCAACAAACTAGACATCAAAATACCAAACAATCCCATTAAAAGATGGACTATAGAGCTAAACAGAGGATTCTCAACAGAAGAAGCTCAAATAGCTGAAAGACATTTAAAGAATTGCTCAACATCCTTAGTCATCAGGGAAATGCAAGTCAAAATGACTCTGAGATACCATCTTATACCTGTCAGAATGGCTAAGATTAAAGACACTGATAATAGCTTGTGTTAGAGAGGACTCAGAGTAAGGGGAACACTCTGCCACTATTGGTGGAAGTGTAAACTTTTACAGCCATTTTGGAAATCAGTATGGCAGTTTCTCAGAAAATTGGGAATCAATCAACCTCAAGACTGAGCTATATCATTCTTGGGCAAATACCCAAGGAATCCTCAATTATGCCAGTAGGACACATGCTCACTTATGTTCACAGCAGTATTATTCATAATAGCCAGAACCTGGAAACAACCTAAATGCCCCTCAACCAATGAATGGATAAGAAAGTGTGATACATATATACAATTGAGTAATAATTAGAAGTAAAAAATAATGCCATCATGAAATTTGCAGGCAAGTGGATGTAACTAGAAGATATTGTTCTGAGTGACATAACCCAGACTCAGAAGGATAAACATGGTGTGTACTCACTCATAAGTGGATACTAGATGTAAGAAAAAGGACAACCAGACTATGTTCTTCTTTCGTTCACACAAATACAAATTCGTCAGGGCATCTGTACTGATTTGTAAAACGCAGAAAAAGCTCAAACTGATCTTTTTATAAGATCTTGAGTATTTTTGCATCAATGTTCATGAGGATATTTTGGTGATATTGTGTTCCCCAAAATATTGTGCACCCTAATAAATTTATCTGGGGTCAGAGAACAGAACAGCCACTAGATATAGAGGCCATAAAATGATGGCAGACACACTTGTAATCCTAGCATTCCAGAGTCAGAGATCAATCTGGATCTCTGTGAGTTCAAAGCCACACTGGAAACTGCTAGTCATGGTAATAAGAGCCCTTAATCCTAGGAAGTGATGGCAGGAAGCAGAAAGGTATTTAAGGCGTGAGGACAAGGAACTAGAGCTGGTTAAACTTTTAGGTTTTTAGCAGCAGTTCAGCTAAGATCCATTCGGATGAGGACACAGAGGTTTCCAGTCTGAGGAAACAATATCAGGTGAGGAACTGGTGTTGTGAGGTAGCTGTGATTTGTTCTGCTTCTCTGATTTTCCAGCTTTAACCCAATACCTAGCTTCAGGTTTGATTTTATTAATAAGACCTTTTAAGATTTGTGCTACTGGAGATTTGTCTGTAATTCTCTTTCTTTGTTTGGCTTGGGAATCAGAGTAATTGTAGACTCATAGAAGGAGTTTGGTAGCATTCCTTCTGTTTCCATTGTGTGGAACAATTTAAAGAGTATTGGTATTATCTCTTCTTTGAAGATCTGCTAGAATTAAGCATTGAAACCATCTGGTCCTGAGCTTTTTTTTTTTTTTTTTTTTTTTTTTGGTTGGGAGACTGTTAATGACTGTTTCTATTTCCTTAGGGGTTATTGCTCTATTTAAATAGTTTATCTGGTCTTGATTTAACATAAGTATGTGTTACCTATCCAGAAAATTATCCATTTTTTTTTTTTTACATTTTCCACTTTTGTGGAATACTGATTCTATGGATTCTCTCATTGTCAGTTGTTATGTCTCCCTTTTCATTTCTGATTTTGCTAATTTGGATACTGTCTCTGCCTTTTGATTAGTCTGGATAAGGGCTTGTCTATCTTGTTGATTTTCTCAAGAACCAACTTTTTGTTTCATTGATTCTTTGTATTGCTCTCTTTGTTTCTATTTTATTTATTTCAGCTCTCAATTTGATTATTTCCTGATGTCTATTCCTCCTGGATGACTGCTTCTTCTTGTTCTAGAGCTTTCAGGTGTGCTGTCACTAGTGTGAGATTTCTCCAACTTCTTTAGGTGGCCATTTAGTGCTATGAATTTTTCTCTTAGCACTGCTTTCATAGTGTCCCATAAGTTTGGGTATGTGGTGTCTTCATTTTCGTTGATCTCTAGGAAGATTTAATTTCTTTCTTTATTTCTTCCTTGACCCATTGGTGATTCAGTTGAGCATTATTCAGTTTCCATGAGATTGTAGGCTTTCTGTAATTTTTGTTGTTCTTGAAATCTAATTTTCAACCATGGTGGTCTGATAGAATACAGGAGGTTATTCCATTTTTTTTTTATCTGTTGAGATTTGTTTTGTGACTGAGTATGTGGTTGATTTTAAAGAAGGTTCCAAGGGTGCTGAGAAGAAGGTATATTCTTTTTTGTTAGGATGGAATATTCTGTAGATATAGATTAAGTCCATTTGAGTCATAACATCAGTTAAGTCCCTTATTTCTCTGTTAAGTTTCAATTTGGCAGATCTGTCCAATGTTGAGAGTGGCGTGTTGAAATCTCCCACTATTAATGTATGGGGTTTTATGTGTGATTTAAAGTTTAGTAATGTTTCTTTTACATATGTGGGTGCCCTTGTGTTTGGTGCATAAATGTTCAGAATTGAAACTTCATCTTGGTGGATCTTTCCTGTGATGAGTAAGTAATGTCCTTCTTGATCTCTTTTGATTGATTTTAGTTTGATGTCTATTTTATTGGATATTAGGATAGTTACACCAGATTTCTTCTTAAGACCATTTGATTGGAAAGACTTTTCCAAGCCTTTTATTCTGAGGTAGTATCTATCTTTGAAATTGAGGTGTGTTTTTTTCTATGCAGTAGAAAATGACAGTCTACAGAATGGGAAAAGATCTTCACCAACCCCACATCTGACAGAGGGGCTGTTATCCTGAATATATAAGGAACTTAAGAAATTAGATATCAAAATACCTAACAGTACAATTAAAAAATAGAGGTAAACAGATAATTCTCAACAGAAGAAACTCAAATGGCTGAAATACATTGAAAGAATTGCTCAACATCCTTAGTCATCAGGGAAATGCAAATCAAAATGACTCTGAGACACCATCATACACTGTCAGAATGGCTAAGATCAAAAACACTGATGACAGCTTATGTTGGAATGGATGTGGAGCAAGGGGAACATTCCTCCACTCTTGGTGGGAATGCAAACTTTTTTTTATTATTATTTAAGACCTTTATTAACAGGTGCTTGTAGTTTGTTGACTTTTTTTTTTGAAAAAATCAAGTTGTAAACTTTTATTACAAATTAAAAATGAAGTTCTTAAAAATCTCAACTTGACCAGATATGAAACAATTTAAAAACCATTAAAGGTGTATTGAGAAAAACCAGACCTTTTAAAAAAAAAAAAAACACGCATTTGTCATTACCAAAAAGAGACATCTTTGGGCTGGAGAGATGGCTCAGAGGTTAAGAGCACCGACTGCTCTTCCAGAGGACCCTGGTTCAATTCCCAGCACCCACATGGTGGCTCACAACCATCTGTAATGAGATCTGGCTACACAGAGAAACCCTGTCTTAAAAAAAAAAAAAAAAGAGAGACATCTTTAGGTAAAAATAATAAAAACCCCATGCTGCATAGATAATGCAGATAGTTCTAGTGTATCTGGTCAACGGGCAAAAAAGTAAGCACTTAAGGTCTTCAGCTCCAATCTTTGTTCATTTCTTATTGCTGGAATTTCATATCATTTCTTCTTGTTGGATGACCAAACCGGATGATGGTAGATATGGTAAGCCGGCATTTACTCAGCCCCGCCCTGCTCAGCCTCGGGAGCAGAAGAATTCTCAGCTGGTGGATCGGCTGCTTTTGTCTCTTTGCCATCTTGTGGTTTAGGGTTCTCTGGGCGTCTCCATCGGTAATTGAAGTTGTGGCGGTACCGACGTTGAGGTGGCTGCTGACCTTGGGTCTCGTCTCCTTGATTTTCCTTGTCCTCTTCATTGCCATTCTCTCTAGGCTGTCTTTGGCGAGGAGGGCCCCTGCGGAATCGTGGTCTGTAACCCCGATACATATTCTGTCTCACTGGTCTACCTTGCTCTTCTGCACCCTGGTTGTCAGCACCCTCCATCACTTCTCCTTGCATAGGAGGGTTGGAATACTGTGGTCTACGCACATAGGGTCTCCTCAAGTAGTAAGTTGGGAACCTTCACCTGCGATAGGGCCGGCATTGTTGGGCTTGGCCTTCAGGAGCGCTTTCCGACCCCTCGTTCTTTTCCCCACTCTCACTATTCTGGTAATTTTGTTGGTAATTGCATGGAGGACCCCTACGACGTGGATAGCGTCTATAATGGTTACGGTCTGCTGCGTATTTACTGCCTTGAACTGGAACTCCACCAGGTCCTGTACCATTTGCTGCCTCCACACCCTTTTCTCCTTCAACAACATCAAACTCCACAGTCTCTCCATCTCCTACACTGCGAAGGAACTTCCTGGGGTTATTCTTTATGGCAGTCTGGTGTACAAATACGTCTTCCTTGGTGTCATTCCTGTTGATGAAACTGTATCCATTCCTTACATTGAACCATTTTACTGTTCTCAAAACCTTCGTTGCGATGACCTTCTTGTCCCCACCGCCAATGTGAGGCCACCCGGGCCGCCACTCCCCGTGCCGCTGCGGCAGGGGCGGCGGGCAGCTGCTGGGTCTCAGCCTCACTGCTCATGGTTGCGGTGGTGGTGACTGGGGCTGGCGGCAACGGCTGCGGCTCCTCCCGGGGTGTGATGGTGACTAGGCCGGCGGCGGCGGTGGGGCTCTCAGGCTCTCTGGGGTCCGCTCTCCCAGGAATGCAAACTTGTACAACCACTTTGAAAATCAATATGGCGCTTTCTTAGAAAATTGGGAATCAATCTCCCCCAAGATCCAGCTATACCACTCTTGGGCATATACCCAAGAAATGCTCAATCATACCACAAGAGCACTTGCTCAGCTATGTTTATATCAGCATTGTTTGTAATAGCCAGAACCTGGAAACAACCTAGATGCCCTTAAACTGAGGAATGGATAAATAAATTGTATGTACTCACTCATAAGTGGATACTAGATGTAAAGCAGAGGATATCCAGATGGCAACTCACAACTCCAGGGAGGCTACCTAGTAAGGATGACTCTAAGAAAGAGACACAGGGATTGCTCAGCGACAGGGAAATGGATGAGATCTACATGAGCAAAGTTGGGGTGAGGGAGGGTAATGGATGGCAAGGGTGGGGGAAAGAGAGCTTAGGGGAGAGGGAGGTCCTAGCTGGATCAGGAACAGAGTGGGAGAATAAGGAAAGAGATACCATGATAAATGAAGACTCCATGAGAATAGGAAGAAGCAGAATGATGACTCCACCATACACTACTGGTAATGGTCAAGAGAAAGCCTTAGCTGAAATACTCTGGTGATCTGATGGCCAACCCCCTAACTGTCATGATAGAACCCTCATCCAGTGAATGATGGAAGCAGATGCAGAGATCCATAGCCAAGCACCAGGCTGAGATCTAAAAGTCCTGTCCAAGAGAGATAAGAGGGATTCTGTGAGCAAGGGGCATCAAGATCATAATGGGGAAACCTGCAGAGAAAATCAAACCAAGCTAGTGAGAACTCGTGAACTTTATACCAACAGCTGTGGGGGCTCCACAACACCTTAGGCTGTCTGTATACTGCAGATTTAGGGGTACTAAATAGTTAAGATTTAAATTTATAAATGGGTAAATAAGGTACAATTCTATAAAAATAAGTTAAAATATATAGTACCACCTTTAAATCTTGGTATAATGCAGATCTTATTACTTCTCTTTGATTAGATTCATTTTATTTATAGTAAATAAAATTTAAAAATTTTTGTCTTACTAAATAAAAACAATAAACATATATTGAGACTATTGGAGAAAGCAAAGAATAAATTCCCATGTGAAAAGCCACTGTTAGACCCTAGAAGCATATTCTCATGAATAGTTCCATCCATCTTTGATTGACACTTTAAAAAGTATTGTATGTTTTACAGGCAAATTTTTATAAAGTGACAACAAATATTTAATCAATAGACAAAATTACCCGACTATAAAGTTAAAGATATAAGTTAAGTGAACATCTTGACACATAATTAATCAGTGCTGTGAAGAAAAGAAAATAAGGGAAGGAAATTGTGACAGATAATTGGGTAGTGAATATTTAGTTAGGGCTCCAAACATAATGCAGAATATCTTTAATAGAAAATGTTGTTTTGTAGAACATCTTAGAAAGAATGACAAAATAATTGATCTCTCCTTATACCTGTTTTTATGCTATTCCAATTCCAATTCGTTAATCCCAGGAAGTAGCAAAAATATTCTATAACTGTGCTGTCAGTGTAAACTCATACAACTGGAAAGAGGGGGCTCTATTTTTTAAGAGTATTTAGCAGACTAATTTCATGACAACTAATGTTCATTCCATGTTATACTTTACTTACAATTTTTTATTGTTGAGAACTATTTTAATTACATGTCTCCCTTCCATTTCTGCCCACCCATGAAGACTTTCACACTCTCCTTTAAATTCATGGCCTCTTTTTTCATCAGTTGTTATGGCATGCATATTTGTATTTGTATATACATATATATTCCTAAATATACCCCGTTGAATCCATATAATATTATTTAGGTGTATGTTCTCAAGTCTGACTGCTTGGCACTACACACACACACACACACACAAAAAAAAAAAAAAAAAAAAAAAAACAGCTGTGCTCTTCCCGGTGGTGGGCCAAATTTCCCATTCCCAGCTTTATTCAGTTGCCTATAGTTGTTTGTGTAGGATTTGGATTGTACTGTCTTTCTTCCAGCCAGTTTGTCACTTTCATTTATGTCTTCCTTGTTTATATTATATTTGGGGAGTCATTTTGTGAGACTTTATGAGTATAGCTTCTGGTGTTACTAGAAGATACATTCTTACAGCAAAGTCCCTGATCCCCTGGCTCTTACAATCATCCCTCCCCCTCTTCTGCAGTATTCCCTGAGCCTTAGCTATGGAAGTGTTTTATGGTTGTCTCCAATGGAACTGGGCTCCATAGTTCTGTATATTGATTCCTTGTGGCTTTCTGTATTGACCTTTGTCTGCTGCAAGGATATGTTTCTTTGATATGGGTAAAGACTACACTTATCTCTAGGTATTAGGGCAAATATTTGTAGATTGCTGTTAGAAATAATCCTAGTTTAGTAAATTATTGATTATAAATTTTAAAATCGAACCATCAGCATGTTTTTTAAATAAACACTGTACTAGGGATTCAGAGACCACTATGATTTTTTAAAAAAATTATTCTCATAAAGATCTACTTCTGCCAGTGGAAACAGATATTTAAAGAAAATTGACAAAATACAGAAAGTATTGTAACAGAATTAGTGTGGAAGCACTGTTTTCTCCTATATGAACATTAGCTCTATGATGGCAAAAACATATCTGCTTATTTACTTACAAATTTCAGTCATCTAGAATAGTGTTTCCAATATTCATGACAGAGATATCATTCAATTGATAGAATAAACAAAGTTGGGAATATAATGAAAATCTATTATTTTGACATTGATTTTCAAAATACTTTTATTATCCTCCAGCGATTTTTCAAAATACTTTTATTCTTCTCTGATGATTTTAAGATGATAATATTCACCATTTTGTATCCAACATTCATTATATGTATGTTTTCTTCATTTCCCATATTAAAATTAGCTCTTAAGGTTATAAATCCAGAACCAAGGAATTTTCAGGGGAAAGATCAAATTCTATATATATCAGGAATTTAATCAAAGCATAATTTCATGACCAAGTTAAACATTTATATTTTATAGTACTTGGAATGGCTTCCTCAACAAATTATCTCAGTCCAATTTTATGAATATTAAAAATTAACAATAGAAAGAGATACACTTTACATGATAAGACAATTTTACATTAATGTAACTGTGAGTCACTTTATTCTGTTTATAATTATTGTCTTTATTCACAAGGGATATTTCTTCTTTTAATTTTGAAAATTAACATGTATGGAAGAGCACACATGTACTGTGATAATACCAGCTATATACTCAGCGACATGTCACACTCATGCTATTTTCCCTACTATAATCCATGGCAAACATGTAAAATAGAACATTCTTTTTACACAGTGTTAAGTATAAACAGAAGTATTAATTTTTATTCACCACTCATTGTTTTAAGCATCTGCAATTTTTCTTTTGACCATTTCTGACAGCAGCTAATTTATAATGTTCATTTTTATATTCTCATCACAGTTATCAAATCTTTAGACCTTGAGGAAAAGAAGCAAATTAAAGCTATTAACATGTTAGAGGATTGTTTGATTTACTCATTATGAATAAATCTGAGTCTAAGGAGCTCTTATAAGATGCCTACAGGGATTGAAAAGTTTGATTTGCATTGTCAGAAAAGCCAAGGACAATGAAGACAACCTTAATAAATCTTAAATGGCATTAAGAAATGTTGAATTCCAATTGGGCAAAACCACATCACAATCAATATCAATATGTTAATATGATTCTAAAGAATGAACACCTAAATGAGTATGCTGACAAGGCTTCAAAGTTCCTTGTGAGAATCATTGCCTTCAGTATTTCCTTTTTTAAAAAAGGAACTTTATATTTATCCCTTGTATTGGTTTTTAATCAACATATTTTTCCAATTTTGCAATCAGGTAAGGTTTCATGAAACTATGAATTACAAAATATTATCAAATGATGCTGATATATGGTCTTGTATTTGGGGGGAAAATATGGAAATTAAAATGTCATAATAAAATGACCAAGAGAGGAAGAAATGTCATATAGCTTGAAAACATTATATACAAGTACTTTGAAATGGCACCAACAAAAGAGTATATATGAATAAGGATACAAGTTGCTTTATAATAAACAAATAAAAGGTCCTGGGTAAAATTAGCCATTCTAGCAAACAGAATTTAAAATAATTTTGTATCTCTTTATTGGATGATTCTGCCTCATTTCTTAACATGGATGCAGGAGAGCTGCTAAATAAAATCAGGCATTTGGAAGAGGCTAGATTTAGATCATGGATCTTTCTCACTGTTCTGAAATTCAGAGCAAGTAAAAGCAGAAGCAAATGGTTCTGGTCAGTATTTGTTTTACTATATTAGGCCCACATGCATTTTCAATAATATTGTGAACTATTGTATGATCATTGTCATGTTAACTAAATGACAGAGGAATTTTATTTACATTTGACTTCTGAAGCAATAATTATATCAGTATCTCAATCTTCTGCATATGATACATTGCTTCACCACTTCAAAAATATTACTTTTCTTCATTATGACAACACATGGCAAAAGATTTAAACATGAAATTGTAAGCTTACATATTTACAATTCTGAAACTTCATACTGCTGCTGACACATTGTAGCATTAACTGATTTTCCATTAATTGTAATTTCTTATCTTAAATATTTCCCCCTAGATGTTGTTAATTAATTTTTCATTTTATTTTAATGCATTTTATCAAACACGGTTACTACAGTACATCATTGACACCAAGTATCATGAGAATGGGCCTCTTGGATACAAATCCATGACATTTAATAAACATGTATCCTATTTATACTGGAAATAATTTTCTTGTCTAGATTTAATATTCCATCCTGCAAAAGGATGTTGAAAATTAAATATGGCTCATGAAACTTGTCTGGCTTAAAGTTTCTTTTCTTTTTTTAATTTTATTTTATAATTTATTTAATTTTACATATCAGCCACAGATTCCCCTGTCATCCTTCCTCCTACCCGCCCTGCCTTCACCCTTAATCCACCCCCCATTCCCACCTCCTCCAGACAAGGTCTCCCCTGGGATTTCAGCTCAGCCTGGTAGATTCAGTTCAGGCAGGTCCAGTCCTCTCCTTCCTACAATAAGGGTGAACAAAGTGTCTCCGCATATGCCCTAGGTTCAAAAAAGCCAGCTCATATACTAAGGACAGGTCCCTGTCCCACTGCCTGGGGGCCTCCTAAATAGTTCAAGCTCATCAACTGCCACTTATCCAGAGGGCCTGATCC
The DNA here is from genome assembly GCF_049852395.1 of Peromyscus maniculatus bairdii. Lineage (NCBI taxonomy): Eukaryota > Metazoa > Chordata > Mammalia > Rodentia > Cricetidae > Peromyscus > Peromyscus maniculatus. Next base: position 71,118,390 of record NC_134875.1, on the reverse strand, counting down.
AGTTCCATGGGGGCTCCTCAGCTATTGGTTCACAGTTCATGTGTTTTTGCTAGTTTGGCTATTTGTCCCTGTGCTTTTTCCAATCATGGTCTCGATATTGCTTGCTCATATAATCCTGCCTCTCTCTCGCCAATTGGACTCCTGGAGCTCCACCTGGGGCTAGGATGTGGATCTCTGCATCTGCTTCCACCAGTCACTGGATGAGAGTTCTATCATGACAGTTAGGGTGTTGGCCATCCAATCACCAGAGTAGGTGAGCTCGGGTTTTCTCTTAACCATTGTCAGTAGTCTATTGTGGAGGTATCTTTGTGGATTTCTGGGGACCTCTCTAGCACTTTGCTTCTTCCTATTCTCATGTGGTCTTCATTTATCATGGTATCTCTTTCCTTATTCTCTCACTCTGTTCCTGATCCAGCTGGGACCTCCCGCTAAGCTCTCTTCCCCCCGACCCTTGCCCTCCATTACCACCCCCCACCTCACATCCAGTTTGCTCATGTAGATCTCATCCATTTCTCTGTCATTGGGAGAACCCTGTGTCTTTCTTAGGGTCCTCTTTACTAGGTAGCCTCCCTGGAGTTGTGAGTTGCACTCTGGTTATCCTCTGCTTTACATCTTGTATCCACTTATGAGTGAGTATATACCATGTTTGTCTTTCTTAGTCTGGGTTACCTCACTCAGGATGATATTTTCTAGATCCATCCATTTGCCTGCAAACCTCATGATATCATTGTTTTTCTCTGCTGAGTAGTACACCATTGTGTATATGTACCACAATTTATTTATCCATTCTTCAGTTGAAGGGCAGCTAGGTTGTTTTCAGGTTCTGGCTATTACAAATAATGCTGCTATGAACATAGTTGAGCATGTGTCCTTGTGGAATGATTGAGCATTCCTTGGGTATATGCCCAAGAGTGGTATCACTGGGTCTTGAGGGAGATTGATTCCCAATTTTCTAAGAAAGCACCATATTGATTTCCAAAGTGGTTGTACAAGTTTGCATTCCCACCAACAGTGGAGGAGTGTTCTCCTTGCTCCACATCCTTAGTACTTGGATGGGAGACTAACTTTTCTATATTTTATTTTTATCAATTATATCTATGTGAATGTGTATGAGTCTTTATGTGGGTATGCTCACCTTAGTCCAAGTGCCCATGAAAGCCAAACACCTTGCATCCACCAGAGCAGGAGTTAGGCAGATGTGAACCATTGGACATGGGCACTGGAAATGTAACTTTAATTGTCTTCAAGAGCATCAGGATATTAAAGCTCTGAGCTATCTCTTTATCCCACTAAATGTTTCTTAGAATCAGAGTTACTGGTGGGATTTATTTGGTTGTTCGCAAGTTACCTTTCAGAGTAGCATCATGTCTCCAATGGCAGGAAAACTATTGCTCATTTTAATGTCACTCCACATAAATTACATGCAATTTTCTGAATTCATAAGTAAATAAAAATGGAAGTGAATCCAATGGCAAAAATTAGCATAGTTATTTAAAGATGATTGTTTGGGAATATTACTTTAGCTATGGAAAGTTGTGTTATGTTTGTTTATATTACAGGTTATTACTTTAACTATGTAAAGTTGTGTTACATTTGTTTATGCTGCATTTGTTTAACAATGTAAATATGCATTGCGTTTATTTATGCTGCATTTGTTTAACAATGTAAAGATGTCTTGTTTGTATGCCCAAGGCACTGCATTTTCTTAATAAAAAGGTGAATAGCCAATAGCTAAGCAATATAGGGATAGCCAGGAAATCATGGCTCCAAAGAGAAGGAGAGAACAAGAAGGGGGAGAACAAAGGAGAAAGAGAGGGAGATACCCTGGGTCATCTCAAACCAGCAGCTGCCAGCCCACTAGACATGGAGTAGGACATATACAATGAACGAAATGTAAAAAGTCCCAAGGCAAAACATAGATGAATAGAAACAGGTTAATATAAATTATAAAATCGGGTGGGACAAGCATATAAGGCTGAGTTTTCAAAACTAATAATAAGTCTTTATGTCATGATTTGGGAACTGATCGGCGGCCTGCAATAAAGCCTGCTACAGTTAGTTTCTTTTTATCAAAGTATTTTTCTATCTAATTAATGTTCTTTTTGTGAGGCTTGTGACTCTAAGTGAATAATTGATTTCAATTACTTATGGGGGATTCAAATATTTTATCACTAAAGAATATGGAACCACTCTCAACATGTATCTTGAAAATCCTTGACAAGCACAGAACATTTTTCTATGAAAACAATTAGAATTTCTATTTTTTTAAATATGAATATATACAGTTTCTATGGAAATTCAAATAATTTCATATGAAATAAATCACAGAATAATACTGATCTTGTAAAAAACATTTTACTTTATGAATAAGGTAGTTTGCTAAATATGTTAATTCCTTTAAAATTAAGCGTAAATTTGTATCTGCAAGCATTTTATGTTAATATTATTACAGGTGTGATGCCATGCAAATTGTACATTTTGAAATTAGAATGTTCTTTTCAATGTAAGCCACCTTTAAGTGCCCTTTATCAATATAATTGAAAATTAAACAATTTTAATTATAGAATATTACTCTGATTCAAGTAAAACATTCACAACGCATGAGTTAAAAAAAAAAACAAATTTGTACAACTTTTTTACTAATTTAAAAGTTTTTTAGATGTGGATAAAGCTACACAACTTCTGTTTCTTTTGTTTCATTTTGTGTGTGTGTGTGTGTATGTGTGTGTACTTATGTATGGCAATATTTTATTTTGTACTAAAATGTTAATTGTATGTTAATAAAGAAAGTTGCCCAGGGATCAGAGCTATTAGAGCCATAGCAAGAGCATGGCGGTGGTGGCACATGCCTTTAATCTCAATACCATAGAAGACATGGAAGTCTCTACAGACAGGCAGTGAAGAGGCAGTCATGTGTTTGGGTTTACAGCCAATGAGAAAGCAGAACAGAAAGTCTATATAAAGTCAAACAGATAGGAAGTAGCTCTCTTTCAAAGAGGTCTCTTGGCGGAAGAGCTAGCTGCAGCAGGAAGGGTAAGGCTCTTAGCTCTGATCTCTTGGCTTTCTTCTTTGCATTGGTTCTGTGTTTATTATTTAACAAGACAGTTGGTTACATCTACATTTGGCACCCAATGTGCCAAGAATCCATTAAAAACCGCTTGATTTGGCTTGGCAGAAGGGTCCAGTTTCCAACTGTCAACTACTGTCAACAACTCAGGCCAGCCCTGCTCAAGCGGGAAAATGTGGCTGGATTTAAGCTTTTAGTAGCTATGCTTTCTTGCTCTCTCTCTCTCTCTCTCTCTCTCTCTCTCTCTCTCTCTCTCTCTCTCTCCACACCTTGGAGACTAGGTGGCTGGTTTGAAATTCCCTCGGATTTCTACTGTTCTATGCAGACTTGGTAAGTCACTTAACATCAGATATTTTAAAGGAAACTATTTAAAAGAGAAATTTTTTCCACCTTAAAATAAAAGTGGGTTTTATGTGTACATTGGAAGAAAATTGGGCTTTGATTGAAATTTTAGGCAGTCTGACAATTAAACAACTATATGAGAAGATCAGTATTGTTGGAATTATGCAGTTTATTACTATGCTTATCCTCATTTTACTATTTAAAAAGATAGTCAATTTAAGTGCCAGGATGCAGAGTTAGAAAAACTTGTTAAACCTATAAAAATTCAGACAGAAGGAATTAACAGTGAAGTTGTTTCAAGATTGGATCATAAGGTCACAGAAAGAAAGCCTGTTTTCACATAGTCACCTTTAATTTGTCCGGTAACCATACAGCAGTTGCCTAATCAAATGGCTACACAAAATATTTGGGCTCCAATTGAAATGTTAGATTTACAAAGGTTTAAGGATGCAATAGTATTCAATGGCATGTATTCCCCCATATGTAAAGCAAATGTTAAACTCTTGGTCAACATATAATAGGATTATACCACAGGACTGGCAGTAGCTGGCACAGGCTGTTCTTGAACCCAGTCAAAGACTTCAGTGGTTAACTTGGTTCAAGGATGAAGCTAAAAACATAGAAAAACAATGGAGGGATAAAGGAATACAAATCTGCCAGGATCAGCTTATTGGAGAAGGCCAATATGATTCAATACAAACACAATGTTTATATGATGACCAAACCCTAATTCTATGTTGAACGGTAGCCTTGAATTCATGGGACAGAATTGAGGAACCAGAAAAAACACTGAGTCATTTACAAAGTTTATACAAGACCCAAAAGAATCTTTCAAAGATTTTTTTTTTTTACAAAGACTGGCTTCAGCAGTTGAGAGAATGGTCTCAGATTCAGAAGCTAGTAAGATAATAATTGAATCTTTGGCCTTTGAGAATGCAAATGCAGCGTGCAAAAGAATAATCAGGCCATTAAAGGCAAGATCTACACCTTTGGAAGATTGGATGAGAGACACAGTTAATGTTGAGTCTCATGACCATGATGATATGTGGGTAGGAGAAGCAATTTCAAAAGGTTTGAGGAATGTTAGATGTTTTGGATGTGGAAAGCAAGGACATTTGAAAAGGGACTGTAAACAGGTCATTCCTAGAAATAATGTTTCTTCAAGGAACAATGGTAACAGAATGCCCCTTCCTTCTGGAGTATGCAGAAGTTGTGGTAAGGGAAAATACTGGATTAACGAATGTAAATCAACAAGGGACAGACAAAGTAATCCTTTGCCTCAGGCTTTGGGAAACTCCCAGAGGGGCCTCATGCAGGCCCTCATAGCAAATCCAGTTCAAACCTTTCCTGCAGTCGTAGAGGAAACCCCTACTCAGAGCAATTAAATAACCAAATGCCTATTGGAAAAATCATGCTGGTCAGGATGATGAAATAGAGAGAATAGGAAATTCAGGAGAAAACATAAAGAAAAAAATTTGGCAAACTTCTATTAATGAACAAAGATCAAAATTAATGATAAAAATAAATGGTGTTTTGTTGTCTGGTCTGGTAGACACAGGTGTGGACATTACCATAATTGCACCAGAATTTTGGCATTCAACGTGGCCTCTTCAGGAAGTAAACGTTCAACTGTTAGGAATTGGGACATTATCTCAGGTGAAATAGAATGCAAAATGGCTTAAATGTATAGGTCCAGAAGGACAGAGAGGAAACTTAAAACCATATGTGGCTAACATAGCTATGAACCTGTGGGGTCAAGAGTTGTTGCAACAATGGAATACTCAGATTAACATTCCTCCAATCTCAGAAACATCATAAACTGCTGTGGGATATTCTGTAGGTCCTGTGGGAGCCCATTCTCAGGTTCTTTGTGGCGTTACCCAGCAGGTCCGTATAGAGGATGATTAGGACCATGGGCCTGAGTGCAGGTGTTTGAGATAGTCTGCACTTGGCTGTGCTGGGGGATGGTCTGTATGTCAAGTTGCTCTGATTGGTTAATAAATAAAACCTGATCGGCCGTGGCTAGGCAGGATAAAAGGACAGAAAGGCAGAAGGAGACGCTGCAGCCGCCGCAATGACCAGAGAGGCTGCAGCCGCCGCCATGACCAGCAGCATGTGAAGACGCCAGTAAGCCACCAACCACATGGCAAGGTATAGATGTATGGAAATGGATCAATTTAAGATAAAAGCACAGTTAGCAAGATAAGGACAGTTGGCAGGAAGCCTGCCACGGCCATACGGTTTGAAAGCAATATAAGTGTCTGTGTTTACTTGGTTGGGTCTGAGCGGCTGTGGGACTGGCGGGTGACAGAGATTTGTCCTGACTGTGGGCGAGGCGGAAAAATCAAGCTACAATAAACTAGCACATGTTTCTGAGAGAAATATTAGAAGGCATTATTCTGAGTGGTCACCAGCCATCCATATTATACAAGAACAGGGCACAACAACTGATGATCTTCCAAAGACACCAACCTCTCTACTTTTAAAATGGTTAACAGACAAGCCTGTATGGGTTCAGCAATGGCCCTTAACAACAGAGAAACTCCAGGCTTTAGAAGAGCTGGTAGAACAGTTAAATGATCAGCATATTGAAGAATCATCCAGCCCTTGAAATTCCACTGCATTTGTTACTAAAAAGAAATCTGGTAAATGGAGAATGGTAACAGACCTTAGAACAATTAACAAAGTAATTCAGTCAATGGGCTCTCTACAAGTTGGAATTCCTTTGCCTACTCTATTACCAAAAGGATGGCCTCTCATAGTTATTGATTTAAAAGACTGTTTCTTTTCAATACCCTTACCAGAAAAAGACAGAGAAAGATTTGCCTTCATGGTGCCTACTTACAATAATTCTCAACCAGTTAAAAGATTTCAATGGAGTGTCTTCCCACAGGGAATGTTGAGCAGCCCAACCCTGTGCCAATATTTTGTACAACAGCCATTGGAAGTGATACATAAAAATTTCCTAAATCTATAATTTATCATTATATGGATGATATTTTACTAGCTGATTCAAATGCAGATAGTTTAGAAAGAATATTTGAAGAAGTAAAGAAAATTTTGCCTTGCTGGGGATTACAAATTGCTCATGAAAAGATACAAAGAGGAGATTCTATTAATTATTTTGGATATAAAATAGAGCTACAAAAAATTAGACCCCAAAAGGTGCAAATTAGGAGAGATCGACTACAGACTCTTAATGACTTTCTATGAATATTTGGAGACATTTCTCATTTACAAACCATTGTTGGGGTAAAAATTGATCAACTGAATAATTTGTCCAAAACCTTAGAAGGTGACAAGGACTTAAACAGTCCAAGAGAATTATCACCTGAAGCTGAGAAAAAATTCGCCTTGGTAGAAAAGAAAGTACATGAAGGGCATGTGGATCATATTGATCCAAAGCTGGATTGCATGTTGGTTATTTTACCTTCTAGGCATTCTCCTACAGGAATATTAATGCAGAGGGAAGATACTATATTGGAATGGATATTTTTACCAAATAAACCAAATAAAAAATTAAAAACTTATGTGGAAAAAATCTCTGACTTGATTTAGAAAGGAAAATTAACACTTTGACAATTAGCAGGAATAGACCCAGCAGAAATTGTCGTACCTTTACCTAAGGAGGACATTGAAAAATTATGGATAGAAAGTGAACCTTGGCAAAGATCTTGCAGTAATTTTTTGGGAGAAATTAACAGCAAATATCAAAAAAGATATAATTCATCTTATAAAGAGAGCTAATTGGATCTTGCCTCTAATTATTTGGGGAAAAAAAAAACCTTATCTAGAGTTCCTACATTTTATACAGATGCCAACAAACAAGGAAAGGCAGGTTACAAATCAGAAAATTTAAGTAAAGTGGTTCAAAATCCTTATAATTGAGTTCAAAAATCAGAATTATATGCTATTCTGTTGGGATTAATAGATTTTTCAGAACCTTTCAACATAGTAACTGACTCTCAGTATGCTGAAAGTGTGGTATTACATATTGAGACTGCAGAACTGATCCCTGATGCTTCAGAATTGACTTCACTATTTATTCAGTTACAAGATACAATCAGGAAAAGGAGTCACCCTTTATATATAACTCACATCTGATCCCATACTGGTCTGCCAGGCCCTCTATCACAAGACAATGATGAGATTGATAAATTATTGATAGGAAATGTGCTGGATGCCTTAAAATTTCATAAAAAAAACATATCAACAGTAAAGGTTTAAAAAAGGTTTTCCATAACCTGGCAACAAGCCAAAGAAATAATAAAGAAATGTCCTACTTGTTCCTTCTACAATCAAACACCATTACCAATAGGATGTAACCCAAAGGGTACTCAGAGGAATGAAATGTGACAGGTGAACGTGTTTCAATCTGCAGAATTTGGAAAATTGAAATATGTACATCACACCATCGATACTTATTCAGGATTACAGTTGGTAACTGCTTTCAGTTCTGAAAAAGCTAATTCTGTAATCATTCATTTGCTAGAAGTTATGGCCATCATGGGTATATGTGCACAAATCAAAACTGACAATGCTCCATCATATGTCTCTGTTAAAATGAAACATTTTTTTTGTTTATTACAATATAAAGCATATTACAGGTATACCACATAATCCTACAGGTCAAGCACTTATAGAAAGATCAAACAGAACTCAAAAGGACATGCTAAATAAACAGAAAGAGGTAACAAAAAAACCCAGAAATAGATTGCATAATGCTCCATTAAATTTAAATTTTCTTAATGCCAATGAGAAAGGTACAACAGCTGCAGATAGACATTGGATAATAGATAAAACTACAAAATTAAATCAGCCTATATACTTTAAGGATGTGCTGACCTCAGAATGGAAACCAGGGTATGTATTACATTGGGGAGGAGGTTTTGCTTTTGTTTCTACAGGAGAAGATAAGCTGTGGGTACCATCAAAATTGATTAAGGTTCAATTTAAACAAGAGAGACCTCTTAATTAGAGGAGATGTTAGTTCATCAACCAGCATGAACATCCAATTTAAACTAACTTATACCAGTAACACATGCCTTTTCATTTAATCAGATAATAACTTGCCAAAAAGGAACATCCCCAAAATTAGTCTTGGGGAAAGGTTTTTGTTTTTGTCTTTTAGGAGAATGAAGGTTAAAGAATCTGAAGAACACAGGACAAATGAGACAACTGAAGGAAAAGGACAAATCATCTATCCCAGAAAATAGTGAAATGGCATATGGGTATATCATCTAAAAATTCTTTATAAGTCTTTCTAAATGTTTGTTTCTGTTCTTCTCTAAAGAAATTTAACACTATTGGTATTCTAATAGTCCCAGTTCAATTAAAATTTAAAGCTGACTTTGGAGTTGGAGAATGGCTCTCTCCTTCTTTAAACTCAAGAATGTGTTAAAAGGAAAATGCAATCTCCTGTATCATGCCAGAATAAAAGAGCCATCTTCTGCTATGGGACAGGAGAAAAGCCAAATTAATTAAGGGACTATAATATTACTAATGTCAACTCTTTGATTCTATTATGTATCTTTAACAATTTCTTAAAGCATAAATTTTATATCAAAATTTACAAGATATATATATATATATATGTATATATATATATATATATATATATATATATATATATATTAAACTTGTTAAGAATTGAATGGTCATATAGAGTACTAACTAATTCTAGAAAAAAGGCTTCAGTTAGCTGCAAATATTTGTCTTTGTGTTTGAGTCTCTTATCAGTTTTCTGCTGGAAATCACAGCCAGGCCTAACATCAACTGAAGTCTCCAGGAAGAAGATGGGGCCCACAACAACAACAACAATTCCACATGAACAATAATAATATCATTGAGCTGACAAACATCATCTGCAGATCAACTTTGAACTACAAGGTGCTCTGAGCAATTTTGAGATGATTAGCTGAGATGATTCAATCTCAAAGACTACTTGAATAAGGACTTGAGATAATCCCTGAACTTTGGCATTATACACAGACTGGTTAATAATGAAGGATATAGTTACCTTTCCTAGAATTTGACTATTAACCTAAAATTTTCCTTTCAGGATAAAGATAACTTCGCCCATACCCAGCAGGAAGCAATTTTAAGAATACAATGCCCACATTCCCAAAGAGGTGGGGTAGGGTGTGTGGTTTTTTTTATCTTTTTAATGGGTTTTGGGTCTGGGATAATTTTCATTGTTTATGGGGGTTGGTTACAAGTTGTTGTCAAGGGTTAGGAAAAAGGCTAAGCAAAGGAGATTAGATTTAAGGCTCTTGTTTTAAAAAAGGAAAGAAAGAAAGAAAAGAAAAGAAAATGACAATTACTAGTTTTTTAAATACTTTACATTGGATTGGATTGTTTTATATTGTATACAAATTATATATATTAAAATTGATATTGTTAGAAAATACTATATGTATATTTCTAATTGTACTTATACCATTCATTTAACAATGTAATACAATTTTCTTGAATGTTACTATTACCAACTATTAGGATATAAAGAAATGAAAGTTAGTAATTAGACATTAAAGTAGAACTTCTAGTCATATTAGACATGTTTTAAAAATTGAGCAGATATATTTTAGATAGACAGGTCATCTTCAAACCTATCAGAGATCCACAGAATATGGCATTTAAAATATTTTAATAATTTAGAAAATTTTTCTTTTTTGAGACATGTCGGCTCCTGGCAGTACCAATCTACTTCAGAGAAAATATGGGCATTGAAGAAACTGCATATGGAGTTAACTTTCATTGTGGCAAAAGTTAGCCATTGGAAAACAAAGTATCCTCGAATCAACTGCTGATAAACAGGACAGACAGGACACGAAACAAAGGACTACTGATTCTTGCCAAACCAAGTGTGGTTAGGGCTTTATCAAAAGGCATCTTCTGAGGCCAGGACAATATGGCACCATCCCTGAAGTGGCCTTCGCAATCCAGAAAAGGTACAGTGCCCTTTTTTTCGAATAGAGCTTAATAGGCAGTGGGCTGATGGCTTCTGTTGTGCAATGGAACAACAGCTGAAATCTCATGCCTCTCAATAGTAGACTGACATTTAATAGAGTGATGTGTAGAAGAATGGGATGCTGAGGAGAAGCCATATATACACAGCCAAGAAGAATGGACAGGTGAATTCAAAAACTGTCAACAATTTCCAGAATTTAAAATCCTGAATCAGCCCAGCTCCCATCCTGCCCCCGACTTCCCTCCTGGACCAGAGGTAAGTATCCGGGTGCAACCCTGACCCCATCCCTGGGCACCAGTCACTCCGGGAAGACCTGCCCAACTTGGCCCCAGGTTCTGGCCACCGGGCAGGTCCCCTTCTAGCCCCACCAGGAGGGATCCCCTTTTCCAAACCCCTGGCAGCCCCTGCAATCTCCACGCCCTGCCCCCACGCCCATCCGACCGAGTCCCCAGCCACTTCCTGAGACTTAGAGACCGGCCCCCAGCTCCCATCCTGCCCCCAACTTCTCTTCTGGACCAGAGAGTTGGACAAGAGAACTCCCTTTTGGACAAGAGAGAGAGACTTCCTGAATCTGTCAGCTCTTTCTGAAACAAGTACACTGATAAGACCAAGAAGGAACCACAAGGAGATGGGCAGACGTCAAGGCAGAAGTACATACAACAAAATGAAGAGCAATACAGCAACACCAGAACCTAGTCCACCTCCAACATCTAGACCTGAACACCAAAAATTGGAAGAAGCAGAAGAAAGTAGCCTTATGAGTAACTTCATGAAGAAGGTAGAGGCTTGTGTAGATGTAGTGGGTAGCCATTCCAGCTTGGTTCTGGAAGTTCCAACCCCCATTGAGACTCTGGCAACTGTCACGCCTACGAGGCGGGGCGAGGGGAGGTGCCGCGGACCGGAAAGCTGGATGGGTCAGTGCTCTCTCTGGGTGCTCTCTCGGTGCCGGGACGCTTACTGGTGCAGATTGACTGTGCAGAGCTCTGGAGAACACCACTGGACTGCGTTACACCTTCCCCAGACCCTGCGACCTACCCATTACTTAATTTGTGAGTTATGCCATTAAATAAATATCCTTTTAACTACGTGGAGTGGCCAAAATAATTTCTCCAATATCTGGCGCTCACGTGGGGCAAACTCCAAAGGCCTGGGCAGCTCCCGCCGTCTCCTCCCTAGCTGGCGGGTACCTAAACCCGCCTGCAAAGTTCCATATAACCAGGGAACACCTACACGGTTCCATTCCCGAAAAAGGGAGCAGCTAGTCCGATCTCAATTCCCTAGCTTAGCCCCAGACCAGGGAAAGAGGCAGAAGAGTGCTAGCTCCGATTTCTGCCATCTCCGCCATTTCCACCATCTCCCTCCGACTCCAGCCAAGATCGCCAGCAGGCCCTGTTTTGGAGCTGTACCAATGCCACCTGCTGGCTGAAAAGTGCTACTACACGCCCCCAATCCCACGAAAGGTAAGCATATTGTTTCAAGTAAAGGTACTTGATAATTTTACACCTTAAAATTGACTAACAAATTTTGAGTAATTCGTGTAATATGGCCGACAACATTACCTCACAAGAATTTAAAAATCTTTTTGCCTGTATGATGAATGACATCTTCCTGGAAATATACGACATTCCTAAGGCATATCTGGGCTATACCATCATGGCATTCATCATAATAATTCACACAGTGTTCAAACACTGGTTTAAGAACAAAGATGAGTCATTATTGGGACTGATACAGGCTTTAAAAGATAGCAATGAAGGCTTACAGAAAAAGATTCTCTCTCTGGAATCTGCTTTCAAAGATAGCAATGAAGGCTTAGAGAAAAAGATTCTCTCTCTGGAATCTGCTTTCAAAGATAGCAATGAAAGCTTAGAGAAAAAGATTCTCTCTCTGGAATCTGCTTTCAAAGATAGCAATGAAGGCTTAGAGAAAAAGATTCTTTCTCTAGAATCTGCTAATCAGGATTTACAAAACAGGCTTGTACCCAAAATTGATTTTATTGATAATAAATATGAATATTTAATGGATAGAACACTAACTCTCCAGAGTGAAGTTGTGGCTACTCAGACAGTATATAAGGAAGAAAGATTATCGTTAATTGATAGGATAAGGTCCATGGAATCATGTGTTTCTGAGGAACATAAAAACTTCTATGATTCTATGAGAAATATGGAGTCCCTTGCAAGAGAGGAGGTTCACTCCCTAGAACAGACCCTAGGTGGTCGTTTGCAAGTCCTAGAAGAAACTCTCAGTAAACATGACAAGGGAACTAATAAGCAGAAGGTCAAGGCCATAGAGGTTGTAACATCTCCAAATGGCTCTCATACAATGGCTTATCCTGTTATTGTCCATGAGAAGCCAGCAGATGACACACACCCCAAGCCATATATGACATATACATTACAACCAATTTCAACAAGGGACTTTAAAAATATAAAGGAAGCAGTAGTTACGTATGGGATACAATCCACATATGTAAAACAGATGTTAAATTCGTGGTCTACCTCACATAGAATCATTCCAGATGACTGGCATCAGTTAATTTCAGCTGTTCTAGAATATAGTCAGCAGTTACAGTGGAAAAGCTGGTTGAGAGAAGAGGCAAAAAATTTAGAACAACAAGGTAAAATCAGAGGTTTTGTGATCTCCCAAGATCAAATACTTGGTGAGGGATGTTTTGCTGACAGGAATGTACAAGCCACTTATGATGAGCATACAATATCCCTATGTCGTACAGCAGCTCTAAATGCTTGGGAAAAAATTATAGAACCTGGAAAACCAACTGAGGTATACACAAAGATATTTCAGGGACCGCATGAACCCTTCACTGATTTTTTACAAAGACTGAACAGAGCTATAACAAGAGCTGTGTCAGACAAAGAATTAAGAAAAGTATTAACTGAGTCCTTGGCATTCGACAATGCTAATGCAGAATGCAGAAGAATACTTACAACATTAAAGATCAGATCAGCTCCTTTGGAAGAATGGATTCAATATACTAATGGTGTTCAGTCTCTTAACTACAGTAATGAGGCTTGGATAGGAGAGACAAATCCCAGAGGTGAAAGAAGGCCCCGTGTTACCAAATGTTTTAAGTGTGGTACACCAGGTCATATAAGTAAAAACTGTACATGGGGTACTCCTAGAAGCAATATTCCTTCTAGGAATAGCCTATACAGGAGACCCCAACCACCTCCTGGATTATGTAGAAGATGTGGCAAAGGCCGACATTGGACCAGTGAGTGCAGATCAAAAATAGATATACAAGGCAACCCTTTACTGGCGGGAAACGCCTCAGGGGGCCTCTTGCAGGCCCCAAACCAAACGTAGTACGAACATTCCCTGCCACTGTGGAAGAAATTCCTCTCCAGGACAACTGAATAAACCAATGCCTAATGTAAATACCAATACTGCAATGGATGATAAAACAGCTTTGATAGCTGGATCACAGTTTACAAAGAACACTATAAAACAAATATTTTGGCAGACTTCCATAAATGAACAAAGACCAAAGCTTAGAATTCGAATTAATGGCCTGGTTCTGGAGGGCCTGGTAGACACAGGTGCAGATGTGACTATAATTACACCAAAATCATGGCATCCGAATTGGCCTCTTCAAGAGGTAGATGTCCAACTGTTAGGGATTGGCACCCTATCTCAGATAAAACAGAGTTCGAGATGGGTTGAATGCATAGGGCCAGAAGGACAGAGAGGAAGGCTGAAGACTTATGTAGCAAATGTAGCAGTAAATCTTTGGGGCCGAGATCTGTTACAACAGAGGAATACCCAGATTAAAATTCCTACACTTTCAGAAAAGGAATACAGACCAATGCATGTTTCTAGGAATAATATCATAACATGCTATAAAAATCAGTCACCAACCATTCAGGCTGTTCACAAACAGAGCACGACTGTTGTTGAACTCTCAGAAGTACCAACTGCCTTACCTTTAAAATGGCTAACTAATAAACCTGTCTGGGTTGGACAATGGCCTTTGACAAAAGAGAAGCTACAAGCTTTAGAACAGCTGGTTCAAGTGCAGTTAAATGCTCAACACATTGAAGAATCTACCAGTCCTTGGAATTCTCCTGCATTTGTTATTAAAAAAAATCTGGTAATTGGAGAATGCTGACAGATCTGAGAGCTATTAATAAAGTAATTCAGCCAATGGGCTCCCTACAGACTAGGATGCCCTTGCCCTCTATTCTACCAAAAGAATGGCCTATAATAGTTATTGACTTAAAAGACTGTTTCTTTACCATACCCTTACAGGAAAATGATAGAGAAAAATTTGCCTTCACAGTACCTAATTATAATAATTCTCAGCCAGTCAAGAGATATCAATGGAAGGTCCTCCCACAGGGAATGTTAAACAGCCCTACTTTGTGTCAATACTTTGTGCAGAAACCATTAGAGATAATTCGTGTAAAGTTTCCACAATCCATAATTTATCACTATATGGATGATATCCTATTAGCTGATCCAAAGTTAGATACATTGGAAAGCATGTTTGAAGAAGTAAAAAAAGTTTTGCCTCGCTGGAGACTGCAAATTGCTCCTGAAAAAATACAAAGAGGAGATTCTATTAATTACTTAGGATATAAGATAGAGCTACAAAAAATTAGACCCCAAAAGGTACAACTAAGAAGAGATAGATTGAAGACTCTTAATTATTTTCAAAAGTTATTAGGAAGCATTTCCAACTTACTGGGTATCATGGGAATACCCAAAGATGGACTACAAAATTTGGCTAATACTCTAGAAGGGGACAAAGAATTAAATAGTCCAAGAGAATTATCAGCCGAAGCTGAGAAGGAATTGGCTCTAGTAGAAAAGACAATTAGAGAAGCACATGTGGATCATGTGGATCCAGAACTTAAATGCATTCTTGTCATATTCCCCTCCAGACATTCCCCAACAGGTATTTTGATGCAGAGGGAAGATATTATATTGGAATGGATATTCCTACCACGTAAACCAAATAAGAAATTAAAGACTTATATAGAAAAGATCTCTGATTTGATTCAAAAGGGTAAATTAAGACTTTGCCAGTTGACAGGAATGGACCCAGCAGAAATTGTAGTACCATTAACTAATGAGGAAATTTCATCACTATGGAAAGATAATGAATATTGGCAGAGAGCCTGCAGTAACTTTTTGGGAGAGATTAACAACCACTATCCCAAAAGCAAGAGAATAGAATTCATAAAGAAGACTGAATGGGTCCTTCCTCACATTGTACGACAAAAGCCAATTTCTGGAGTCCTCACATTCTATTCTGATGCAAATAAATCAGGGAAAGCAGGATATAAATCAGGAGACTTAAGTAAAGTGGTGCAAAGTCCATATAGCTCTGTACAAAAGGCAGAACTGTATGCCATTCTTATGGTACTGATGGACTTCACAGAACCCCTCAATATAGTCACTGACTCTCAATATGCAGAGAGAGTTGTTTTACATATTGAAACTGCTGAATTTATTCCTGATAATACAGAATTAACTTCATTATTCATACAATTGCAGGAAATCATCAGAAAAAGGGAACATCCTATATATATAACACATATCAGATCCCATACAGGTCTGCCAGGACCTTTAGCACAAGGTAATGATGAGATTGATCAGTTACTAATAAGTAATGTGCTAGAAGCTTCAGAATATCATAAGAAACACCATATAAACAGCAAAGGTTTGAAGAAGGATTTCTCCATCACTTGGCAACAGGCTAAGGATATTGTGAAAAAATGTCCTACTTGTTCCATCTATAACCAAACTCCATTACCTGCAGGGAGTAATCCAAAAGGTATACAAAGAAATGAAATTTGGCAGATGGATGTGTTTCATTTTGCAGAATTTGGAAGATTAAATTATGTACATCATACCATTGACACCTATTCAGGATTTCAATGGGCAACTCCTATGAGTTCTGAAAAGGCTGATTCTGTGATTACACACCTATTAGAAGTTATGGCCATCATGGGAATACCTGTACAAATTAAGACAGACAATGCCCCAGCATATGTCTCCAATAAAATGAGACAGTTCTTTGCTTATTACAATATAAAGCATGTTACAGGTATTCCACATAATCCCACAGGCCAAGCAGTCATAGAGAGATCCAATCGAACTTTAAAGGATATGCTAAATAAACAGCAGCAGGTAACAATGACTCCTAGAAATAGACTGCATAGTGCTTTATTAACCTTGAATTTTCTCAATGCTAATGAGAAAGGAACAACAGCTGCGGAGAGACATTGGACGACAGACAAAACTCCTGAGCTAAACCAACCATTTTATTTCAAGGATGTGCTGACCTCAGAATGGAAACCTGGATATGTTCTACGTTGGGGAAGGGGTTTTGCCTTTGTTTCTGCAGGAGAAGAAAAGCTATGGATACCAACAAAATTAATAAAAATTCGATTCGAACAGGAAAAACCCCTTGATAAAGAGAAGTAAAAGATCATCCACCAATGTGACATCTCTACAAGTTGTAAGAAAAATTTAACAATCAAAGGGTGGGGTAGGGTTCTGTTTTTGTCTTTCCAGGATAATGGAAATACCCATCTTCCAAAACTCACAAGGCCTTGGATATCCGGATGTTTACAGCAGAAAGGAAGAATCTATTGGTACCAATCTACACATGGTAAAATCTCACTGTCTAACATCTTTCTATCAATCTAGAAAAGTTGTGGTTCCAATTCAATTATAGCCAAGCTGGCTTTGGAGATGGAATTGGCTCACTCCTTCTCTAAACCCAAGCATATTGCTAAAAGAAAAGTTTAAGAGATTCTTCAGTCCCATATCAGAAGAGCCCTCTGGTGTGAGACAGAAGGAAACCAATAAAAAGGGACCATTGTCTTCTAAATTCTAATTCTCTCCATGCTTACTCTTGATTTCTCAGAATCCTTTCTCACATGCTATGTCCTCTTTAAATCCAAACCTCCCATTTTTGATAACAAATAAGTTTTTCCGATAGCAATCTCAGAAGTCACCAGAAGGAAGATGGGGCCCCAACAACAACAACTCTACCCAATCCAGAATGATGCCATGGTAATCATCATCATACTACACTTCTTGCCAGAATTTCAGACAATCTTACCCATTACTCTAAAACTTGCTGCAGAACCTACAGTTAGTCTAACTGAGATTTAACTATCTGAGCTTTCTCACAGTACTCAACAGATAACATCACACCCTAAATGGCAGGAAGCAATTCTAAGAAAACGACGCCCCTTCTCCCTTAGGTTTCATAATTCTCAGGGTTATGGATGACGGTTATAGGGTTGGGGGTGGAAGAAAATATTAACTCAGTATTGTAAAAAAAAAGGGGGGGGAGAAGAAATGGAACAGATAGGTATAAGATATGATGGTAAATCATTGTATATACTAGTAAACAAACTTAGTAAAATAGCAACCTTAGATAATTTGCACTGTAATTTGTACTGTTATAGATTCTTATATGTTGATACAAATGTAAACTATTTTTATACTCCTGTTTAAGATAATTTTTATATTGATACAAATACAGAACTATATTTGTTATAACATATATTTCTACTCTCATTTGAAACATATTTATATTGATACAAATGTTAATTTATATCTGTCATACTTTATATATGTTCTACTTCTGTTTAGGATATTCGGTATATTGATATATATTTAAGGTTATTGTCATATTGCATATCACACTATATATTCCTACCTCTGTTATAAATATCTTGTGTATTGTCACAATTTTGAAGTCATCATTCTTCACCATATATTTGCTTATAGTCGCCTATGCCTGTCATCTCTATAGTTACGTTAGTTAGGTTATCGAGATTTACAGATACATAGGTCAGATGGGCAGGTAATCTTCAAACACTTCATAGACCTAGAGAATATGGCATTTAAATAACTTAGAATTCTGTTGACATGAGACACAATTGCTCCTGGCTGCACCAATTGATCCCGAGAGAATGTTGGGCTTCTAAGACATTTCCATTTGGAAGTTTGTCTTTTTGGCACAAAATGGCCTACTGGGCAAAGAACTGCCCTTGCCTTGATGGCTGACAGTACAAATGCAATGCTGTCCTTTCTGGACAAGTGGGACACAAGGAAAGCGACCACTGTACTCTGCCAAGACAGGGTAAGATGGTCTTTCAGAAATCCTGCTTCTGAAAATGGTCTGTCAGATACTCTAGGCCTGTAGCCAATTTGAATGCACCAACAATGCTGAGAAACATTAGGTGACTGTCCAGGCTGCCAGCTGTCTTGGTCTACACTTGCAAGATTCCCAAAAGTTGCTTGCATCCATCTACCATTTCTCAGGTACCATTATGTTCCTTCTCAGGTCTTTGATGGGATTGAAGACTAGCAGTTATAGTTACAACTTAGTATATATAATATCTTAGATAGAACATATTAAGTATTAGATTCAGGTTCTTTAGGATAGGACACCTTTGAATGATCTTTATAACATGCTGTTTACCTATGCTCTATACTTCTCTGGATTTTAGTATGTGTTTCTTGCTTGATATTGTTTGCATTGGTTGTAGTTACATCTTATCTAGGTCATTATCTCTCATTATTTCTGGACAATATTTGATAACCATTCCTTTGTATATAGTCTTGTATTAGTTTAGAACCTTCTTATTTATACAAAAAGGGGGAGATGTAGTAGGTAGCCATTCCAGCTTGGTTCTGGAAGTTCCAACCCCCATTGAGACTCTGGCAATTGTCACGCCTACAAGGTGGGGCAAGGGGAGGCGCCGGGGGACCCGAGAGCTGGATGGGTCAGCGCTCTCTCTGGGCGCTCTCTTGGTGCCGGGACGCTGACCAGTGCAGATTGACTGTGCAGAGCTCCGGAGAACACCGTTGGACTGCGTTACACCTTCCCCAGACCCTGCGACCTACCCATTACTTAATTTGTGAGTTACACCATTAAATAAATATCCTTTTAACTACGTGGAGTGGCCAAAATAATTTCTCCAATATGTAGAGGAAAAGACAAGAAAATTGGAAGAATGCTGTAAACAACTAGAGGAAAGGGCAAACAAATTAGAAGAAAACAATAAAGCCCTCCAAGAAAACAATAAAATCCTGGAAGAAAACAATAAAGAACTGAAAGAAAATCATGAAAAAGCAATGAAACAAACAAAGGAAACATTCCAAGAACTAAAAAGGGAAATTGAAAAAATAAAGAAGACACAAAAAGAGGGAATGCTGGAAATAGAAAACCTGAGTAAAAGATCAGGAACTTCAGATGCAAGTATAACCAACAGAATGCAAGAGATGGAAGAGGATTTCTGGCATTGAAGATACAGTAGGAGAAATAGTTTCTTCAGTCGAAGGAAACACTAAAGCCAACAAAGTCATGAACCAAAATGTCCAAAAAATTTGGGACACCATGAAAAGACCAAACCAATGAATTATAGGGATAGAAGAAGGTGAAGAATACCAACTCAAAGGCACAGAAAATATATTCAACAAAATTATAGAAGAAAACTTTCCCAACTTAAAGAAGGAAATGCCTATGAAGATACAAGAAGCCTATAGAACACCAAACAGACTAGACCCCCAAAAAAAAGTCTCCTCGACACTTAATATTTAAACAACTAAATGTACAGAATAAAGAAAGAATATTAAGAGCAGCCAAGGAAAAAGGCCAAGTGACCTATAAAGGTAAACCCATCAGAATAACACCTGATTTCTCAATGGAGACTCTGAAAGCCAGAAGGACCTGGACAGATGTAATGCAGACACTAAGAGACCATGGATGTCAGCCCAGACTAATATACCCAGCAAAACTTTCAAACATCATAGACGGAAGGAACAAGACATTCGAAGACAAAGCCAGATTTAAACAATACCTATCCACAAACCCAGCCCTACAGAAAGCACTAGAAGGAAAATTCCAACCGAAGGAAGTCAGATACACACTCGAAAACACAGGCAATAGATAAAGACACAAAAGGAAACCCCAAAGAAGGGAAGTACACACACACTACCACCAAAAATAACAGGGATGAAGAATCGCTGGTCATTAATATCCCTTAATATCAACGGACTTAATTCACCTATAAAAAGACATAGACTTACAGAATGGATACGAAAGCAGGACCCATCTTTCTGCTGCATACAAGAACCACATCTCAAATTCAAAGACAGGCACTACCTAAGAATAAAAGGCTGGGAAAAGACCTTCCAATCAAATGGTCTTAAGAAACAAGCAGGGGTAGCCATCCTGATATCCAACAAAATAGACTTCAAACTAAAATCAATCAAAAGAGATCAAGAAGGACATTACATCCTCATCACAGGAAAGATCCACCAAGATGAAGTTTCAATTCTGAACATTTATGCCCCAAACACAAGGGCACCCACATATGTAAAAGAAACATTACTAAAGCTTAAACCACATATAAAACCCCACACATTAATAGTGGAAGATCTCAACACCCCACTTTCACCACTGGACAGATCTCCCAAATCGAAACTTAACAGAGAAATAAAGGACTTAACTGATGTCATGACCCAATTGGACCTAATAGATATCTACAGAACATTCCATCCTAACAAGAAAGAATATACCTTCTTCTAAGCACCCCATGGAACTTTCTCTAAAATCGACCACATACTTGGCCACAAAGCAAATCTCAACAGATACAAATCAATTAGAATAACCTCCTGTGTTCTATCAGACCACCATGGTTTAAAGTTAGATTTCAACAACAACAAAAACTACAGAAAACCTACAATTTCATGGAAACTGAATAATGCTCAACTGAATCACCAATGGGTTAAGGAAGAAATAAAGAAAGAAATTAAAGACTTCCTAGAGATCAATGAAAATGAAGACACCACATACCCAAACTTATGGGACACTATGAAAGCAGTGTTAAGAGGGAAATTCATAGCACTAAATGCCCACATAAAGAAGTTGGAGAAAACCAACACTAGTGACTTAACAGCACACCTGAAAGCTATAGAACAAGAAGAAGCAAAGTCTCCCAGGAAAAACAGGCGCCATGAAATTATCAAAGTGAGAGGTGAAATTAATAAATTAGAAATTAAGAGAATAATACAAAAAAATTAATGAAACAAAGAGTTGGTTCTTTGAGAAAATCAACAAGATAGACAAGCCCTTATCCAAACTAACCAAAAGACACAGAGAGAGAATCCAAATCAATAAAATCAGAAATGAAAAGGGGGACATAACAATAGACATTGAGGAAATCCAGAGAATCATAAGGTCATATTTCAAAAACCTCTACTCCACAAAACTGGAAAACCTAAAAGAAATGGACATTTTTTTCTGGATAGGTACCACATACCTAAGTTAAATCAAGACCAGATAAACTATTTAAATAGTCCAATAACCCCTAAGAAAATAGAAACAGTCATTAAAATCTCCCAACCAAAAAAAGCCCAGGACCCAATGGTTTCAGTGGAGAATTCTACCAGAACTTCAAAGAAGAGTTAATACCAACACTCTCTAAATTGTTCCACATAATAGAAACAGAAGGAACATTACCAAACTCCTTCTATGAGGCTACAATTACCCTGATTCCTAAACCAAACAAGTATGCAACAAAGAAAGAGAACTACAGACCGATCTCCCTCATGAACATTGATGCAAAAATACTCAATAAAATACTGGCAAACAGACTCCAAGAACACATCAGAACAATTATCCAACATGATCAAGTAGGCTTCATCCCAGGGATGCAAGGGTGGTTCAACATACAAAAGTCCATCAATGTAATACACCATATAAACAAACTCAAAGAAAAAACCACATGATCATCTCACTAGATGCAGAAAAGGCATTTGACAAAATCCAACACCCCTTCATGATAAAAGTCTTGGAGCGATCAGGAATACAGGGAACATACCTAAACATAATAAAGGCAATATATAGCAAACCAACAGGCAACATCAAATTAAATGGAGAGAAACTCAAAGCAGTTCCACTAAAATCAGGAACGAGGCAAGGCTGTCCACTCTCCCCATACTTATTCAATATAGTACTTGAAGTTCTAGCCAGAGCAAATAGACAACATAAGGAGATTAAGGGGATACAAATTGGAAAGGAAGAAGTCAAGCTTTCCCTGTTTGCAGATGACATGATAGTATACTTGAGTGACCCCAAAGATTCCACCCAGGAATTGATAAAGCTTATGAAAACCTTCAGCAACATAGCAGGATACAAGATCAACTCAAAAAAGCAGTAGCCCTCCTATATACAATGGACAAAGAAGCTGAGAAGGCAATTAGAGATACACCACCCTTTAAATAGCCAAAAATGACATGAAATACCTTGGGGTAACACTAACCAAGCAAGTGAAGGACCTATATGACAAGAACTTTAAGTCCCTGAAAAAAGAAATTGAAGATGTCAGAAAATGGAAAGATCTCCCATGCTCATGGATAGGCAGGACCAACATAGTAAAAATGGCAATCTTACCAAAAGCAATTTACAGATTCAATGCAATCCCCATCAAAATACCAACACAATTCTTCACAGACCTGGAAAGACCAATACTCAACTTCATATGGAAAAACAAAAAACCCAGGATAGCTAAAAGAAACCTGTACAATAAAACAACTTATGGAGGCATCACAATCCCTGACTTCAAGCTCTACTATAGAGCTACAGTAATAAAAACAGCTTGATATTGGCATAAAAACCGACATGTGGACCAATGGAATCGAATTGAAGACCCTGACATTAACCCACACACCTATGGACATATAATTTTTGACAAAGAAGCCAAAAGTGTACAATGAAAAAAAGAAAGCATCTTCAACAAATGGTGCTGGCATAACGGGATATCAACGTGTAGAAGGCTGCAAATAGATCCATATCTGTCACCGTGCACAAAACTTAAGTCCAAGTGGATCAAAGGCCTCAACATAAATCCAGTTACTCTGAACCTGCTAGAAGAGAAAGTAGGAAGTAGTCTTGAAGGCATTGGCATAGGAGATCACTTCCTAAATATAACACCAGTAGCGTAGCCACTGAGACAAACAATCAATCAATGGGACCTCTTGAAACTAAGAAGCTTTTGCAGAGCAAAGGATACGGTCAACAAGGCAAAGAGACACCCTACAGAATGGGAAAAGATCTTCACCAACCCCCCATGTGATAGAGGACTGATATCCAGAATATATGAGGAAGTCAAGAAAGTAGACATCAAAACGACCAACAGTCCAATTGAGAAATGGGCTTTAGAACTAAACAGAGAATTCTCAACAGAGGAAACCCAAATGGCTGAAAGATATTTAAGGAATTGCTCAACATCCCTAATCATCAGGGAAATGCAAATCAAAACAACTCTGAGATACCACCTTACGCCTGTCAGAGTGGCTAAGATCAAAAACACGGAAGACACTTTATGCTGGAGAGGATGTGGAACTAGGGGAACTCTCCTCCACTGCTGGTGGGAATGCAAGCTTGTACAACCACTTTGGAAATCAATATGGTGCTTTCTTAGAAAATTGGGAATCAATCTCCCCCAAGATCCAGCTATACCACTCCTGGGCATATACCCAAGAAATGCTCAATCATACCACAAGAGCACTTGCTCAGCTATGTTCATATCAGCATTGTTTGTAATAGCCAAAACCTGGAAACAACCTAGATGCCCTTCAACTGAAGAATGGACCTTGTGTACAACCTACTTCACAAATGAGTCTGTCAGATACGATGATGCCCCAACACTGCGGAGAAACCTCAGGTGACTGTCCAGGCAGCTGGCTGTTTCTGTCAACTCACAAAATTTTTGGAAGTTGCTTTTGTGCACTTCCTGCTTTTATTTTTGTTAGCTAATATTATTTCCTTCTTGGGTCTCTGAGGGAGTTGAAGATTAGTTAGTTATAGTTGAAGATTAATTAGGATAGAAAGTGAATTAGATACATTTTGGACTTACTAAAATAGGATAGATAATGGAATTATTTTCTCTGATTTGTCAAATACAAATGGACTAGACATTGTTTAGGTATTTGTTACTTGTATATATTGTATATAGTTATTATACTTTTGTATATAGTTTTTCTTTTGTTAGTTATAACCTTTTGCCTTTTTTCTTTTTATTAAAATAGAAAAGGGGAAATATGGTGATATTTTATTTGTACTGAAATGTGATTTTAATTTTATGTTAATAAATAAAGTTGCCCTGGGGTCAGAGCTATTAGAGCCATAGCAAGAGCGTGGTGGTTAGAAGAGCTAGGTAGATTTCTGTGTGTTCACGGATACAGCCAGTATTGGAGACATACGCCTTTAAGACCTGGAGGGCGGTACTTACAGGCAGTGATGAGGCAGTCATGTGGTTGGGTTTACAACCAATGAGAAGGCAGAACAGAAAGACTATTTAAACACAGACAAACAGGAAGTAGCTCTCTCTCAGGGAAGCTAGGAGCACTGCAGGAGGTAATATTTTATCTCTGAGCTCTGACCTCTCGGCTTTCTCTTTTACATTGGCTCTGTGTTTCTTATTTTAATAAAATGATTGGTTACATCTACAATTTCTCCTTAAAGTGAAAATCAACATTAAATGTTCTTCTTTTGCATTTTAAACAAAATTTGTTTTTGTTGATATTCCATCTCTCTCTTCTTGAAACCCCTTGGTCCATCCATTGTACCATTCTACCCTTTGTTAGCCAGGGTTTTCTAGAGAAACAGAACTGATATAATGAATGTGCACATATAAATTTCAAACATACATGTGCAAATATTTATTAGAGGGTCTCGCAGGTTATATTCTGACTATAACCTTCCTGAAGGGAAGCCAAAATTTGAATAATTGTATATTCCATGAGGCTGCATACCTCAGCTTGTCTTCAGTATATGTAGTTGTTGGTTTTCTCTTTGGGGGCCTGTTATCTAGCTTCCAAAGAAATATATGGAGACTTATTCTTACTTATGAATACCTGGCCTTAGCTTGGCTTGTTTCTAGTGAGCTTTTCTAGCTTAAATTATCCTGTTTCTCTTTAACTATGTTTTGTCTCCGGCCTTTTTAACTTTCTTTATTCTATATATCTTTCTTTCCTTCTTAATTCATGGCTGATTGTGTGGCTGGGTAGCTGGCCCTGGCATCCCCCTCTCCTTCTCCTTTTCTCACTCCATACTCTCTTCATTATATTTCTTCTCCTATTTATTCCCTCTGCTCATGTACTCCACCTATATATCTCTCCTTCCTGGCTATTGGCCATTCAGATCTTTATTAGAACAATCAGATGTTTTAGGCAAGCAAAGTAACACAGCTTCACAGAGTTAAACAATGCAACATAAAAGAATACAACACATCTTTTCATCACTAAACAAATATTCCACAGCATAAATGAGTGTAGCACAACTTAAACTAATATGCCACAATAGTTCCCCCTTTTGTCTAAATAAAAATGAAAGGTTTTAATATTAACATACTAAAACTATTAACAACAAAACAGTAATCAAGTAACAATTACACTTACAATATTCATTCCACTTGTATTTAGCAAATTTAGAGAATATACTCTGTAGTGGTATTGTGTTCCCCAAAATATTGTGTACCTTAATAAACTTATCTGGGGTCAGAGAACAGAAAAGCCACTCATTAGGCAGTGATAGCACATGCCTTTAACCCTAGCATTCCAGAGGCAGAAATCCATCTGGGATCTCTGTGAGTTCAAGGCCACATTGGAAACAGCCAGGCATGGTGACTCTTGCCTTTAATCCCAGAAAGCGAGCCTTTAATCCTAAGGACTGAAGGTAGAAAGCAGAAAGTTCTATAAGGCATGAGGACCAGAAACTAGCAGCATTTGGCTGGTTAAGCATTCAGGCTTTTCAGCAGTAATTCAGCTGAGACCCATTCCAGATGAGGACTCAGAGGCCTCCATTCTGAGGAGACAAGACCAGCTGAAGATCCGGTGAGGTGAGATAGCTGTGACTTGTTCTTTCTCTCTGATCTCCCAATAACTGGCCTCGGGTTTGATTTTATTAATAAGAACTTTTAAGATTCATGCTACAATACTCTATTATCTATCTTATCTTAATGATTCCAAATTTTCATACCTAATTTACTTTCTATCATAATTAAGGGAAAATTAACTATATACTCTTTAACTCCATCAAAGATGCCAGAAGGATGTAATACTACAAAACAATAGAAACATCTAGCTGCCTGGAAAGTCATCCAAAGTTCCTCTGCAAGGTTGAAGCATCCATCTTCAGCCTACAAACCTTGACTATCTGAAAGTCTTTTCAGTGAGGAAGGAAATTTGAAGGACTGTCCTGTCTTATATGGTAAACAAATTTCTAAGCAGTCTTATTAAATAAAATCATGGAGCCAAATATAGGGGTGAAAATCTGAGAGAGATCAGAGGAATAGAAACAGCCACATGCTAAACCCACCTCAACAACTCCACAGCTTCCAAAAGTGAGATACTTCCTGTATACCCATGCCTGTATGTCTTGCCGTTCTGCCATCTGATTTGCTCTCTCTTTATGCCCAGTTCTTTCACTTCCTATCTGTCTGTACAGACCTCCATACCTCCATGGTTAACTGGTTTTGGAATTTTAAGGAATGTTCCACCATGGTTGGCTTTGTCCCATGTGTGGCCTTGAACTCACATAGTTCCAGAGAGATCCCTGCCTCCCAAGTGATAGGATTAAAGGTAATTGCTAACATTGCATGACTTTTGTGTTTAACTTTCAATGGCTGGCTTTTTCTTCTGATTTTCAGGCAAGCTTTATTTATTAGAGCACAAATAATATATCACCACATTATATCAGCAAAGTTCATCAGTCACAATCCTCTGTGTCCTGCAGATTATCTGACACACTATTCTGTGAAGTAGGAAACTTGAAGTACTGTCCTGCCTTGTCTTAGCAAAGTTCAACAGTCATTTTCCAGTGTCATGCTTGTCCAGTCTGTACAGCATATTGTCAGAGATGTTTCTTGCCCAAATAGCTAGCCTTGCCACATTGAAAGCAGATTCTATATAGAGTTTCTTTAATGTCCATCATCCTTTTATGAAGTATGTTGATGCTGCCAGGATCAGATGTGTCTCATTGTCATGAAAAAGCTTTGGCTATGAAACATAGTAAATGCCATAGTCTGTAGGTTTTTGAAGATAGGTGTTTGAAAATCACCTATCTGTCTAAAATATACCTGTCTAACCTTGAAAACATTACCTAATGTTACTACAAGTTTGATTATTATACATTAACTACTAAACTCATTTCTTAATTATACATTTTATTTGTAAATGAGCTGTATAAGCACAATACCCTAAACAACAGTAGAAACATATATACAGTATAACAAAAACAACTTCAAATATGTATCAATATACCAAAGTCCATGCCAATGTAAAATATCTGATATCAATAGTTGTCTTTTTATCCTATATTCCTCGAAACAATAACAAACCTCCACAACCCACCAAATAACTAACAACTACCCACATTATGTCTTGAGAATGTGGCCATTATGTTCTCTTGACTGCTTCCTGTTGTCTGTGGGGGAAGACATCTTTAGGGGTCCCTGGGATAATTGAGAAAATGGCCAAGTCTGGAAAGATTAGCTATAACATTTGTTGATATATATATATATATATATATATATATATATATATATATATATATATATATATATATATATATCTCAACAATAAATTGGTTCAATTTAGCCTTCCCTTTCACAATCCCATGTTTGATAACTGTTCTTATATCTTAAATTAACCCATTTCTATAAATCTATACCTTGCCACATCATTTGTGGCTTACCAGCATCTTTACATGTTGCTTGTCCTGGCGGTGGCTGCAGTGTCTCTCCCCCTTCTTCCTGTTTCCCCAATTCTCCTCTTTCCTTGTCCTGCCTATATTTCCTGTCTGGTCATTGGCCATCAGTGTTTTATTTATATAGAGTGATATCCACAGCACTTCCCCTTTTCTTCTTTTTTTAAAAAGGAAGGTTTTAACTTTAACATGGTAAAATTACATATAACAAAACAATTATCGAGCAAGTATTACTGTTACAATATTAAAGAAGATGTCCTATCTATCTTATATTTGTGAGTTTAAGGTTTTATGTCTAATTTATCTTTTATCATAACTGAGGGAATTATAACTATCTTGTCTTTAACCACATCAAAGACCTCAGAAGGATATAATATTACCTGAGAAATGGCAGAAAGATGTATGTAACTTTCGGGGAGTCTTGTAGCACAGACAGAGACAGCGGACAGCCTGGACAGTCACCTAATGTTCCTCTGTAAAGTTGGGGCATCTGTCTTTAGTTCACAGGGCTAGAGTCTCTCCGTCATTTTTTTTCAGTATCCTGTAGAATGTCTTGGCAGTTTTCTCTGCGAAGCAGGAACCTGAACGACCATCTTGTCAAGCAAAGTTTAGTCGTCTTTCTTCCATGGGTCTTGCATGTCCAGTCGATCAAACAGTCCAGGCAAGAACAGCTTCTTGCCCAAATGGCTATCTTTGCCAAAGTGAAGATAAGCTCCATATCGAGTGTCTTCGATGCCCATCCTCCTCTTCCAAGTAAATCCAGTGCTGTCAGGAGCAGACATGTCTCACTGTCCAGAATGTCTAAACTTTTTAAACATTTTAAATGCCATATTCTGTAGGTCTTTGAAGTGTTTAAAGACTACCTATCTATCTGAAATATATCTATGTATACCTAGAAGACTTATCTAACATGGCTATAAATATGATTATCATACATGACTATTTATTAATCTATTTCTTAATTATCCATTACAATTTTAAATGAGTTACATAAACATAATACCTCAAACAGGAATAGAAATATATATACAGGATAACAAAATTCACTTTAAGTTTTTATCAATAAACTAAAATTTATACCAATGTAAAACATTTTAAACATAAAATTTATACCAATGTAAAACATTTTAAACAAGTTGTTCTTTAAAAGTAGGTTCATTAATCTACCCTTCTATCTTATCATCTTTATATCATATATATATATATATATATATATATATATATATATATATATATCATATCTCCTTTTCTTTTTTAGAAAGAGATTGCATTTATAATCAACCTGTTTTACATAAAAATATTGGTTTTTCTCTGTCCCACACCAGAGGGCTCTTCTGATTTGGGACACAAGAATCTCTTAACCATTTTTTTAAATATGTCTGGGTTTAGAGGGGGAGTGAGCCAATTCCATCTCTAAAGCCAGCTTGGTATATTTGGGAATTTGGGCATAGCATCTCTTACTACTTCCTGCTGGAGGGGGGTGCTGTATCTTATGGGGACACAAAGAAAATTTTAGGCCTATGGGGTAGTCCTTGAGGCTATATTGTGTGAGCCAGTTGCCTTGAAACCATTCTGGATATTGGATCATCTGGGCCATGGTGTCATCGGAGATCTTTAAACGGGGTCTTGGCTGGTCAAACCTGTTGTATCTTAATCTGGAACAAATCCATGGCCTCTGGCTTTCTGTGGAAACAAAAGCAGAACCTCTTTTCCAAAGTAACATATCCTTATAGCCAAATTTTTAAATCAAGTTACCTTTAAAATTTACATTTTGAGCCGGGCAGTGGTGGCACATGCCTTTAATCCCAGCACTAGGGAGGCAGAGCCAGGCAGATGTCTGTGAGTTTGAGGCCAGCCTGGGCTACCAAGTGAGTTCTAGGAAAGGCACAAAGCTACACAGAGAAACCCTGTCTCAAAAAAACAAAAATAAATAAATAAATAAATAAATAAATATATAAATAAATAAATAAATAAATTTACATTTTGACATAACTGAACAGCTTTTACATTCAAATGTTTTTCTTTAGTTACGAATATCAAAGACAACATAATCCAGATTTTCTGTGTGATAGCCATCTTTATGTGGCTTATTACCTTTACTGTTTTTTTTAAACACTTTATTTTTAGATACTATTTGTTTATATAATGGTATATTTTTTTTCTCTTTTAAGCCTATGTACATTTTTACATGCATTATAAACTATTTCATCTGAATCAGTCTTATTGTGAACCTATTTCTTTAAACTGTAGCCTTCTAAGCCTGAAAGGGCACTGTGGCTGCTGGCTCTGCCCCCTTCAGCTTTTCAACATGGGGGTGGTACATTTTCTCCAGCTCTGGGAGTCATCAAGTCTCAGAAATAGTAGGTCTACGCTTTTATCAAAGCAGCGTGTAGCCCAGAAACCTTTTTTTTTTAATACTAGTAAAGACTAAATCTACCACACAGCGTAATGTGCCGCTGGCAGGTGCCTCATTCTGGATTGTGTTGTCTTTGGGATTTTTAACTGCAGAAAAACATTTGATCATAAAAGCTGTTGAGTTAA
This sequence comes from Peromyscus maniculatus bairdii, assembly GCF_049852395.1. Lineage (NCBI taxonomy): Eukaryota > Metazoa > Chordata > Mammalia > Rodentia > Cricetidae > Peromyscus > Peromyscus maniculatus. The sequence goes on along the minus strand of NC_134875.1, from coordinate 71,087,706 downwards.
GTCAATATGCATATTTTAAAGGTACCTTGACTTCAAATTTTGGATGTAAGAATATGTTGCTTTGGAAAGAAGGCTCTGATTTAGTTTCCACAGAAAGCCAGAGGCTATGGATTTGTTCCAGATTAAGATACATCAGATTTGACCAGCCAAGACCCCTTGAAAGGTCTCCGATGATACCAGGGCCCAAATGATCCAACATCTGGAATGGTTTCAAAGCAACTGGCTCAGATGATACACCCTCACAGACCACTCCATAATCCTAAAATTTTCTTTCTGTCTCCATAAAATATAGTGCCCCCCCCCCCCCTCCAGCAGGAGAGAAGCTACACCAAAATTCCCAAATATACCAAGCTGGCTTTGGAGATGGAATTGGCTCACTCCTTTTCTAAACCCAAATGTATTGCTTAAAAAGAAAAGTTGAGAGATTCCTTTTTTTCCATATCAGAAGAGCCCTCTGGCATGGGACAGAAAAACCAATACTTTTACTTAAAACGGGTTGATTATAAATGTAATCTCTTTCTAAAAAAAAAAAAAGAGAAAAAAAGAGATAGGATAAAAGGATAGATTAATGAATCTACTTTTAAAGAGCAACAACTTGTTTGAAAGGTTTTACATTGATATGGATTTTAGTTTATTGATACAAGTTTAAACTTAATTTTGTTATAATATATATATATATATATATATATATATATATATATATATATATAATTTCTACTCTCATTTGAGGTATTATGTTTATGTAATTCATTTAGGCTGTAATGGATAATTAAGAAATACAGATTAATAATTAGTCTTCTATGATATTCAATCTTGTAGCATGTTAGTTGTTTTCTAGGTATACATACATATAATTCAATTAGGTACGTAATCGTCAAACACTTCAAATACCTACAGAATATGGCATTTAAAATGTTTTAAAAATTTAGACTTTCTGGACAGTAAGATATGTCTGTTCCTAGCAGCACCAATTTATGTCAGAGAGGAGGATGGGCATCAAAGACACTCCATATGGAGTTTATCTTCACCTTGACAAAAATAGCCATTTGGGCAAGAAACTGATCTTGCCTGGACTGCTTGATCAACTGGACATGTAGGACACATAGGAAGGTCACCACTGAACTTTTCTTGGTCCTTCAGGTTCCTGCTTCACAGAGGAAACTGCCAGACATTCTACAGGTTACAGAGAGAAGTGACTGAGAGACTGTAGGACTGTGGGCTGAAAACAGATGCCCCAACTTTACAGAAAAACATTAGGTGACTATTAAGGCTGCCAGCTGTCTCTGTCTACTGTCACAAGACTCCCAAAAGTTGCTTGTGTTCTTCTTCCATTTCTCAGATAATATTATATCCTTCTGGGGCCTTTGATGTAGTTGAAAACTAGATTGTTATAATTTCCTCAGTTATGATAAAAGATATGTTAGATATGAAACCCCATACTCACAAATATAGGATAGATAGGATATCTTCTTTAATTTTGCTAAATACAAATATACTAGATATTATAAATAAACTAGATATTGTAATTGTAATTATTGCTAGATTACTATTTTGTTTATGTAATTTTACTATGTGAAAGTTAAAACTTTCCTTTAAAAAAATAAGTGAAGTGCTGTGGATATCACTCTGTATAAATAAAATGCTGATTGGCCAGTAGCCAGGCAGGAAGTATAGGTGGGGCAAGCAGAGAAGATAATTCTGGGAAGTGGAATGCTGAGGAATGGATACACTGCCAACTGCCACCATGAGAAGCAACATGTTAAGATAGCGGTAAGCCATGAGCTGCGGTGCCAACTTATAGATTAAAAGAAATGGGTTAATTTAAGATATAAGAACTAGATAACAAGAAGCCTACTGTGGCCATACAGTTTGTAAGTGATATAAATCTCTTTGTGTTTACTTGGTTGGATCTAAGCACCTCTGGACTGGTGGGTGAGGGAGATTTGTTCTGACCATGGGCTAGGCAGGACTGGAGAAAACTCCAGCTACATGGAAGTCTATTGACAACAACTTATTTTTCCCATTTGATATTGATTATAGCAGGTTACAGAAGGGATTTCCTTCACTTATTTTCATTATCTGTCCATGAAGAACCTAAGAGAAATCATGTAGAAATGGTTTTGTTTTGGCCTAAATTACAGGATTACCATGGTAGGCATCCTGGTTAGTTTTTTGTTTGTTTGTTTGTTTGTTTGTTTGTTTTGTTTTGCTTTCTTTTCATCTTTTTCTTTTTTATTTATTCTTCTCTCATCTATTACATCCCAACTACAATATCCCCTCCTTCCTTTCTTCCTAGTACCTCAAAAACTCACCTCCTTGCTACTCTTCCTCCTTTTCCTTCAAAAATTGCAGGCCTCCCAGGGACATCAACCAAACATGGAATAACAAGTTACAATAAGATTAGGCACAAACTCTTATATCAAGGCTAGATGAGACAACCTAGTGAGAATAAAGGAGTTTCAAAAGCAAGCTAAAATGTTAAGAGTCAGAAACAGTCCCCAATTCCACCGTTAGTAGTCCCACAAGAACACCAAGCTACAAAACCATAACAGATAAGCAGAAGACCTAGTTCAGACATATATAGGTTCTCCGATTGTCAGTTCAGTCTCTGTGATACCCTATGAGCCTTGCTTAGTTGATTCTGTGTGCTGTGTTCTTATGATGTCCTTGACATGTCTAGCTCCTACAATATATCTTATGGATGTTCTGCAGGACTCTTCAAGAACCCTCTAACATTTGTCTGTGGGTCTCTGCATCTGCTCCTATCAGTTTTGGGATGAAGCCTCTCTGATGACAATTGTGCTAGGCACCCATCTACAAGTATAGCAAAAAATCATTATGTTTCATTTCATTGACATTTTTTTGTCCAGTCTTGTTTGGTTCTATTCTAGGTCTCTGAGCTATCCAGGCTCTGACTCATGGCCCTCCAGTCAGTGTCAGGCATGGTATCCCACTCATGGAAAGGGTCTCAAGTTGGTCCAGCCATTGGATGGCCACACCCATAAGTTCTACACCACCTTTACCTAAGTGTGTCTTGCATGTATGAGGACAAAATTGTAGGTCAAAGGTTTTGTGCCTGGGTTGGTGTCTCAATCCCTCCACTGGACGTCTTGCCTGGTTATAGAAGATGGCTGGTTCATATCAATATCCCCCAGTACTAGAGTCTTCCTCAGAGTCACCCTTGTAGATGCTAGGGAGTTTCCATTGCACTAGATTTCTACCTAACCCCCCAAATATCTTAGCTCAATTACCATAGTCCAGTATGCTCTTGCTCCATCCTGCTCTCACCTTATCCCTCCTGTCCCCATGTACACCCACCCTTAATCCACCTAGTAAGTCTATTTCCTCTCCCAAAGAGATTCATGCTTCCCCTTCTTGAGCCCCCTGTAAAGGTAGCAGTAAGCCACGAGTCACATGGCAAAGAATAGATTTATAGAAATGGGTTAATTTAAGACGTAAAATCTAGCAAGCAAGAAGCCTGAGCATTTAGGCCATACAGTTTGTAAATAATATAAGCCTCTGTGTATTTACTTGGGTCTGAGCAGCTTCAGGACTGGCGGGTGAGAGAGATTTGTCCTGACTGTGGGCCAGGCAGGACCAGGAAAACTCCAGCTACAGCCACCATTTATCACTAGCCTGTCTGGCCTAAAAATTGTAACGAGATTGCCCTTAACTCTCAAACTAATATCCTTTTATATGTGAGTTTATACCATGTTTGTCTTTTTGGGTGTGGGTTACCTTACTCACAATTTTTTTTCTATTTCCATCCATTTGCTTCCACATTTCATGGTATAATTTTCTCAACAGCTGAGTAACACTCCACTGTGCAAATGCACTATATGTTTTGTATCCATTCTGCTGTTGAGGGACATCTAAGTTTATTCCAGTTTCTACTTATTACAAATAAAGCTACTGTAAAAATAGTTGAGCAAGTGTCCTTGTGGTACAGTAGAGTGTCCTTAGAGTATATGAGCAGGGTAGTATATCTGGGTCTTGAGGTAGACTGATTCACAATTTTTTATAAACCACCATATTGATTTTGGATGTGGCTGTAGAAGTCTGCATTCTCACTAGCAATTGAGGAATATTTCCCTGGTTCCCCATCCTCTCTAGCATGATCTGTCATGTACGTTTTCGACCTTAGCCATTCTGAAAGGTATGCAATGGAATTTCAAAGTAGTTTTGATTTCCATTTCCCTGATGATTAAGGATGTTGTACATTTCTTTGAGCAATTTTCAGCCATCTGGGTTTTCTCTCTTATGTTTCCATGTTAAGAACTATACCCAATTTTTTAATTGGTTTATTTGGCTTGTTGACATCTAGTTTCCAGAGTTCTTTATATATTTTAGAGATCAGCCCTCTGTCAGATATGAAGTTGTTGAAACTCTTTTTCCATTCTGCAGTTTGTAATTTTGTCCTATTAATGGTGTCCTTTGCTTTACAGAAGTTTTTCAGTTTTATGAGGTCCCATTCATTAATTGTTGATCTTAGTGTATGTGCTATTGGTGTTCTATTTAGGAAGCTTTCTCCTGTGCCAATGCATTCAAGGCTATTCCCCACTTTCTTTTCTATCATGTTCTATCATGTTCATGTTCAGTATATCTGGTTTTATGTTGAAGTTTCTGATCACTTGAACTTATGTTTTGTGCAGGATGATAGATATGGATCTATCTGTATTCTTCTACATGATGACATCCAGTTAGACCAGCACCATTTGCTGAAGATGATTTCTTTTTTCCATTACGTATTTCTTTTTCTTTATCAAAAATCAGATGTTCATAGGTATATGGATTTACTTCTGGGCCTTTGATTCAATTATGTTGATGAATCTGTCTGTTTTTGTTTTGTTTGCTACATGTAAAAAAATTGCATATAAAAACTATTATTGCAGTAAAAAATATCATGCATTTTATTACCACAACTCTAGAGTACAGCTTGAAATCAGGGATGGTGATAACTCTGGATGTTCTTTTACTGTATAGGATTATTTTAGTTATGTTTTTCCATATGAAGTTGAGTATAGTTCTTTTGAAGTATATAATAATTGAACTCACAGAGATCCGCCTGGCTCTGCCTCCCAAGTGCTGGGATTAAAGGCGTGCGCCACCACCACCCAGCTTGGTCTGTTATTCTTATTCTTTTTTTTTTTTTGGGTTTTTCGAGACAGGGTTTCTCTGTGTAGCTTTGCGCCTTTCCTGGAGCTCACTTGGTAGCCCAGGCTGGCCTCGAACTCACAGCGATCCACCTGGCTCTGCCTCCCGAGTGCTGGGACTAAAGGCGTGCACCACCACCGCCCGGCTATGTTATTCTTATTCTTTGTTGAATCTTTGTATGGTTTGGGTATCAGGTTGGCTGTGGCTTCACAAAATGAATTTGTCAATGTTCCTTCTGTTTCCATTTTGTGGAATAATTTAAGGAGTATTGTCATTATCTCTACTTTGAAAGTTTGGTAGAATTCTCTTCTAAAACTGTCTTGACCTAGATTTCTTTTTTTGCCTGGGAGACTTTTAATGACTGCTTCTATTTCCTTAGGTGTTATCAGTTTATTTAAATTGTTTGTCTGATCTTGATTTAACTTTTGTAAATGGTACCTATGGAGAATATTGACCATTTCTTTTAGATTTTCCATTTTGTGGAGGACAGATTTTTGAAGTAAGACCTGACGATTCCTTGGATTTCCTCAGTGTTTATTGCGCACCCCCTTTAATTTCTGATTTTGATAAGGTATATATTCTCTCTCTGTCTTTTAGTTACTTTGGATAAGGGTTTGTCTATCTTATCAATTTTCTGAAAGGATCAACTCTTTGCTTCTTTGATTCTTTGTATTGTTCTCTTTGTTTCTATTTATTGATTTCTGTCCTCAGTTTATTTCCTGCTGTGTATTCCTCTTAAATGTGCTTGTTATTTTTTGTTATTGTTCTAGAGCTTCAAGGTGTGCTGTTAAGTTGCTAGTATGAGATCTCTCCAAATTTTGGTTTTGTGTGTGTGTGTGTGTGTGTGTGTGTGTGTGTGTGTGTGTGTGTGTGTGATTGTATATGTAAGTGCTTAATGCTATGAACTTTCCTCTTAGCACTGCATTCACTGTATTCCATAAGTTTGGGTATGTTGTGTATTTATTTTCATTGAATTCTCAAAAGCCTTTAATTGCTTTCATAACTCCAGGGTTGACTGAGTTTCATTTAGTAGAGATTTGGTCAGTTTCCAGGAATTTTTAGGCTTTCTGTTGTTGAAATTTAGCTTTAATCCATGGTGGTCTGATAGGATGTAGAGAGTTATCTAAATTTTCTTGTATCTGTTGAGATTTGCTTTGTGACCAAGAACATGGTTAATTTTGGAGAATGTTTCATGTGCTGCTGAGAAGAATATGTATTATATGTATTATATGTTCTGTAAATATCTATCTGGTCCATTTAAGTCATAACATCTGTTAGCTCCAGCATTTCTTTGTTTACTTTTTGTCTGAATGTTTGGTCTATTGGTGAGAGTGGGGTACTGAAGTCTCCCACTATCATTGTGTGAGAGCCAATGTGTGATTTATTAATGTTTCTTTCACAAAAGTGGATACCCTTGTGTTTGGGGCATATATGTTAAAATTGAAACATCATCTTAGTAGATAGTTTTTTTGACAAGTATGAAGTGTCTTTCCCTGTATTTTTAAATTAATTTTTTGTTTGAGGTCTATTTTGTTAGATATTAAAATAGCTACACCAGCTTGATTCTTAGGTACATTTATTTGGAATATGTTTTTCCAAACATTTACCTTTTGGTAATATCTTTTGTTAATGTTGATGTATGTTTCTTGTGTGCAGCAGAAGAGTAGATCCCAATTTGGCAACCATTTTGTTAACTTGTGTCTTTTTATTTGCGACTTCATTGATATTGTCTTATTATTATTGAGCCCATTGATATTTAGTGATATCAATGTCCAATGAATGTTAATGTTTGTTGTTGTTGATGGTGGTGGTGGTGGTGGTGGTATGTGTGGGCATATGCACATGAATGCCACTTCTTTTGGTTTTGCTTCTGTAATATCAATTATTTTCTATGTTTTTAGGGGTGTAGTTAAGTCTCTGGGTTGGATTTTCTTTTTAGTATCTTTAGGGTTGGATTTGTGGACAGATATTGTATAAGTTTATCTTTTAAATGGTATATCTGGTTTTATCCATCTATGATGCTTAAAAGTTTTGCTGAGTTGGTATCTGTGGTCTCTGAGTTTGCAACACATCTGAATAGGCCATTCTGTGTTTTAGAGTTTTCTTTGAGAAGTCAGGTTTAATTCCATTATGTCTGCCTGTATATGTTACTTGGTCATTTTTTTTCAGGTTTTAGTATTCTTTCTTTGTTCTGAATCTTTAGTGTTTCATTATGAGCTGAGTGAAATTTCTTTTCTGGTCCAATCTCTTTGATTCTCTGTAAGATTCTTGTACCTTTATAAGCATCTCCTTCTCTAGGTCAGCAATATTTTCTCTTATGATTTCATTGAAAATATTTCCTAGGTCTTTGAGGTGGACTTCTTCTCCCTCTTCTATCCCTAGTATTTTTAGGTTTAGTATTTTCATAGTGTTCCATATTTCTTGGACATTTTGTGTCTGGGATATTTTAGCTATGAGATTTTTTTTAATTGATTTAACTATTTCTTTTATCTCATCTTCAGAGCCTGAGAGTCTTTCTTCCACCTCTTGTATTCTGTTGGTGTTCCTTGCATCTGCAGTTTCTGTTTGCTTATATAGAGCTTTCATTTACAAATTTTCATTTGCTTGTGTTTTCTTTATTGGTTCTATTTCAATTTTTAGGTGTTGAACAGTTTTATTTGTTTCTTTTAACTATTTGCTTAACTGTCAGTGAATAGGAGGCCTGCCTGGACTTCTGGAAGCTGATGTGGCCTCTGGTAGTGCATAGAGTCTCAGCCTGAGTTGGGGTCTGGTACAGAGTGCCATGGTGGGCAAGGAACGGGTAGAGGTTTTGGAGACACCAATAGAGGACTGGTGGCCTAACTGGACTTCTGGCATCCTATTAAGCTTCTTATAATGCATTTAGTTTCTGCCTAAGTTCCAAGCTGGAACATGGCAATGAGGAGGGTGTGGGACCTGGTTAGTTTGTGTGTGTGTGTGTGTGTGTGTGTGTGTGTGTGTGTGTGTGTGTGTGTGCATGTGTGCCACATTTCTCATAAGCCATTTAGGAAGGAGGAACCACACAATTGAGCAAATGGCCCCATCAGACTGGACTAGAGGAAAGTTTGTGAGGAATTTTCTTGAACATTGATCCATTGTGGGTGGTGTCATCACTGGGAAGGTGATCCTGGATTGTGTAAGAAATCAGGCTGAACAGGCCATGGGCATCAATTCAATAAGGGTAGTTTGTCCAAGATCTCTGCTCCAGTTCCTGGTTTCAGGTTCTTGCCTTGAAGTCTTGCCATGAATTCCCTCAGTTAAGAATTGTAATGAGTGAATGCAAGTAAAATGATCTCTTTCCTACCCAAGTTGCTTCTGACCATAATGTTAGAGTAACAAAATAACAGAAACAAAGCTATAACATTGGGTGTCATAAATTCTAAGCCTAATTATTTAAAAATAAAAAGAGTTTCTTGATGTTATTATAATGATCAGCAATTCTTTAGAAATCCTTTCTCTGTGTCCAGAATTTACACCTCCATAACTTTTGTTTAAAAATCAGTTTATTATTATTTTCAGCGTGGGGCAATCAAACCAAGGCTTTGCACATTTGAGGCAAATAATCTATCTTATCTACCCTTGAAATCCATTTGTATTTGACAAATTCAGAGAAAATAATTCCATTATCTATCCTATTTTGGTAAGCCCAAAATGTATCTAATTCACTTTCTATCCTAATTAATCTTCAACTATAACTAACTAATCTTCAACTCCCTCAGAGACCCAAGAAGGAAATAATATTAGCTAACAAAAATAAAAGCAGGAAGTGCACAAAAGCCACTTCCAAAAATTTTGTGAGTTGACAGAAACAGCCAGCTGCCTGGACAGTCACCTGAGGTTTCTCCGCAGTGTTGGGGCATCATCTTCAGCCTATAGGCTTAGCATATCTGACAAACTCATTTGTAAAGTAGGATGTACACAAAGTCAACAGTTCAACCTCACATTGGGTGAGGGCAGTCCATGTACCAGAAACACCTGAATTCCACTAGTGTCCTGTCATGATTCAGGATTTTAAATTCTGGAAATTGTTGACGGTTTTTGAATTCAGCTGTCCATTCTTCTTGGCTGTGTATATATGGCTTCATCTCAGCATCCCCTTCTTCTCCACATCCCTCTATTAAATGCCAGTCTACTTTCGAGAGGCATGAGCTTTCAGCTGCTGTTCCATTGCACAACAGAAACAATCGGCCCACTGCCTGTTCAGCTGCCTTTGAAGAAAAGGGCACTGTACCTTTTCCGGATTGTGAAGGCCACTTCAGGGATGGTGCCATATTGTCCTGGCCTCAGAAGATGTCTTCTGATAAAGCCATAACCACACTTGTTTTGGCAGGAATCGGAAGTCCTTTGTTTCGTGTTCTGTCTGTCCATTTTGTCCTGTTGATTTGAGGATACTTTGTTGTCCAGTGGCTAACTTTTGCCACAATGAAAGTTAACTCCACATGCAGTTTCTTCAATGCCCATATTTTCTCTGAAGTAGATTGGTACTGCCAGGAGCCTACATGTCTCAAAAAAGAATTATTTCTAAGTTATTAAAACATTTTAAATGCCATATTCGGTAGATCTCTGAAGGGTTTGAAGATGACCTGTCTAAAATATATCTGCTCAATTTTTAAAACATATCTAATATGACTACAATTTCTATTGTAATGTCTAACTACTTTCATTTCTTTATATCCTAATAGTTGGTAATAATGTAAAGTATTTAAAACTAGTAATTGTCTTTTTCTTTTCTTTTTTTTTAAACAAGAACCTTAAATCTAATCTCCTTTGCTTAGCATTTTTCCTAACCCTTGACAACAACTTGTAACCTACCCCCCTAAATAATGAAAATTATCCCAGACCCAAAACCCATTAAAAAGACCAAAAAAAACCACCCGCCCCACACCACATCTTTGGGAATGTGGCTGTTATTCTTAAAATTGCTTCCTGCTGGGTATGGGCAAAGTTATCTTTATCCTGAAAGAAAAATTTTAGGTTAATTGTCAAATTCTAGGAAAGGTAACTATATCCTTCATTATTATCCAGTCTGTGTATAATGCCAAAGTTCAGGGTTTATCTCAAGTCCTTATTCAAGTAGTCTTTGAGACTGGATCATCTCAGCTAGTCATCTCAAAATTGCTCTGAGCACCTTGTAGTTCAAAGCTGATCTGTAGATGATGTTTGTCAGCTTAGTGATATTATTATTGTCCACGTGGAATTGTTGTTGTTGTGGTTGTGGGGCCCCATCTTCTTCCTGGAGACTTCAGTGGATGTTAGGCCTGGCCGTGATTTCCTGCAGAAAACTGATAAGAGACTCGAACACAAAGACATATATATGCAGCTAATTGAAGCCTTTTTTCTAGAATTAGTTAGTACGCTATATGACCATTCATATCTTAACAAAGTTTAAAATGTATATATATATTAATCTTGTAAATTTTGATATAAAATTTATACTTTAAGAAAAGTTTAAAGAATCAGAATAGAATCAAAGAGTTGAGATTAGTAATAGAATAGTCCCTTAATTAATTTGGCTTTGTCCTGTCCCATAGCAGAAAATGGCTCTTTTATTCTGGCATGATACAGGGAGTTTGCATTTTTATTTTAACAACATGCTTGAGTTTAAAGAAGGAGAGAGCCATTCTCCAACTCCAAAGTCAGCTTTAAATTTTAATTGAACTGGGACTATTAGAAGACCAATAGTGTGAAATCTTTAGAGAAGTGCATAAACAAACATTTAGGAAGACATAAAATTTTTTAGATAATATATACCCATACACCGTTTCACTCTGTTTCCTTGGATAGATGATTTGTCCCTTTTCTTCAGTTGTCTCATTTGTCTTGTGTTTTTCAGATTCCTTAACCTTCATTCTCCTAAAAGACAAAAAACAAAAACCTTTCCCCAAGACTAATTTTTGGGGATGTTTCTTTTTGGCAAGTTATTATTTGATTAAATGAAAAGGCATGTGTTACTGGTACAAGTTAGTTTAAATTGGATGTTCATGCTGGTTGATGAACTATCATCTCCTCTAATTAAGAGGTTTCTCTTGTTCAAATCGAACCTTTATCAATTTTGATGGTACCCACAACTTATCTTCTCCTGTAGAAACAAAAGCAAAACCTCGTCCCCAACGTAATACATACCCTGGTTTCCATTCTGAGGTCAGCACATCCTTAAAGTATATAGGCTGATTTAATTCTGTGGTTTTTCCTATTATCCAATGTCTCTCTGCAGCTGTTGTTCCTTTCTCATTGGCATTCAGAAAATTCAAAGTTAATAGAGCATTATGCAGTCTATTTCTGGGGGGTTTTGTTACTCCTTTCTGTTTATTTAGCATATCCGTTAGAGTTCTGTTTGATCTTTCTATAACTGCTTGACCTGTAGGATTATGTGGTATACCTGTAATATGCTTTATTTTGTAATAAGCAAAAAACTGTTTCATTTTAACAGAGACATATGATGGAGCATTGTCAGTATTGATTTGTGCAGGTATACCCATGATGGCCATAACTTCTAGCAAATGAGTGATTACAGAATCAGCTTTTTCAGAACTCAAAGCAGTTGCCCATTGAAATCTTGAATAAGTATCAATGGTGTGGTGTACATATTTCAATTTTCCAAATTCTACAAAGTGAAACACGTCCATCTGCCAGATTTCATTCCTCTGAGTACCCTTTGGGTTACATCCTGCTGGTAATGGCGTTTTATTATAGAAGGAACAAGTAGGACATTTCTTTACTATTTCTTTGGCTTGTTGCCAGGTTATGGAAAAATCCTTTTTTAAACCTTAACTATTGACATGATGTTTTTTATGAAATTCTGAGGCCTCCAGCACATTTCCTATCAATAATTTATCAATCTCATCATTGCCTTGTGCTAAAGGGCCTGGCAGAAGAGTGTGAGATCGGATGTGAGTTATATATAAAGGATGATTCCTTTTCCTTATTGTATCTTGTAATTGAATAAATAGTGAAGTTAATTGTGAAGCATCAGAGATAAATTCTGCAGTCTCAATATGTAATACCACTCTTTCAGCATAATGAGAGTCAGTTACTATGTTGAGAGGTTCTGAAAAATCCATTAATACCAACAAAATAGCATACAATTCTGATTTTTGCACTGAATTATAAGGACTTTGAACCACTTTACTTAAATTTTCTGATTGGTAACCTGCCTTTCCTTGTTTATTGGCATCTGTATAAAATGTACCAACTCCAGATATGGGTTTTTGCCGTACAATTCGAGGCAAAATCCAATCAGCTCTCTTTATAAAATCAATTCTGTTGCTTTTGGGATATTTGCTGTTAATTTCTTCCAAAAAATTACTGCAAGCTCTTTGCCAAGGTTCACTTTCTGTCCATAATTTTTCAATGTCCTCCTTAGTTAAAGGTACGACAATTTCTGCTGGGTCTATGCCTGCTAATTGACGAAGTCTCAATTTTCCTTACCAAATCAAGTCAGAGATCTTTTCCCCATAAGTTTTTAATTTTTTATTTGGTTTATTTGGTAAGAATATCCATTCCAATATAATATATTCCCTCTCCATTAATATTCCAGTATGGGAATGCCTAGATGGTAAAATAACCAAAGTGCAATCCAGCTTTGGATCAATACAATCCACGTGCACTTCATGTACCTTCTTTTCTACCAAGGCCAATTCTTTCTCAGCTTCAGGTGATAATTCTCTTGGCCTATTTAAGTCCTTGTCACCTCCTAAGGTTTTGAACAAATTAGGCAGTTCATCATTTTTTACCCCAACAATAGTTCGTAGATGAGAAATATCTCCAAATAATCTTTGAAAGTCATTAAGAGTCTGTAGTCTATCTCTCCTAATTTGCACCTTTTGGGGTCTAATTTTTTGTAGCTCTATTTTATATCCTAAATAATTAATAGAATATCCTCTTTGTATTTTTTCAGGAGCAATTTGTAATCCCCAGCAAGGCAAAATTTTCTTTACTTCTTCAAACATTCTTTCTAAAGTATCTGCATTTGAGTCAGCTAGTAAAATATCATCCATATAATGATAAATTATAGATTTAGGAAATTTTTTACGTATCACTTCCAATGGCTGTTGTACAAAATATTGGCACAGAGTTGGGCTATTTAACATTCCCTGTGGGAGGACCCTCCATTGAAATCTTTTAACCGGTTGAGAATTATTACAAGTAGGCACTGTGAAAGCAAATCTTTCTCTGTCTTTTTCTTGTAAGGGTACTGAAAAGAAACAGTCTTTTAAATCAATAACTATGAGAGGCCATCCTTTTGGTAAAAGAGTAGGCAAAGGAATTCCAGATTGTAGAGAGCCCATTGGCTGAATTACTTTGTTAATTGCTCTAAGGTCTGTTACCATTCTCCATTTACCTGATTTCTTTTTAATAACAAATACAGGAGAATTCCAAGGGCTGGTTGACTGTTCAATATGCTGAGCATTTAACTATTCTTGTACCAGCTCTTCTAAAGCCTGGAGTTTCTCTGTTGTTAAAGGCCATTGCTGAACCCATACAGGCTTGTCCGTTAACCATTTTAAAGGTAGAGCTGTTGGTATTTTTGGAAGATTATCAGTTGTTGTGCCCTGTTCTTGTATAATATGGATGGCTGGTGACCACTCAAAATAATGCCTTCTAATATTTCTCTCAGAAACATGTGCTAGTTTATGATTTGTTTCTGAGATTGGAGGGATTTTAATCTGAGTATTCCATTGTTGCAACAAGTCTAAACCCCACATGTTCATAGCTATGTTAGCCACATATGGTTTTAATTTTCCTCTCTGTCCTTCTGGACCTATACATTCCAGCCATCTTGCACTCTGTTTCATCTGAGATAATGTCCCAATTCCTAACAGTTGAACATTTACCTCCTGAAGAGGCTAAGCTGGATGCCAAAATTCTGGTGCAATTATGGTAACGTCCGCACCTGTGTCTACCAGACCAGACAACAAAACACCATTTATTTTTATCGTTAATTTTGGTCTCTGTTCATTAATAGAAGTTTGCCAAAAAATTTTCTTTATGTTTTCTCCTGAATTTTCTATTCTCTCTGTTTCATCATCCTGACCAGCATGATTTATTCCAATAGTCATTTGGTTATTTAATCGCTCAGAGCAGGGATTTCCTCTACAGCTGCAGGAAAGGTTTGAACTGGTTTTGCTAGGGGGGCCTGCATGAGGCCCCTCCGGGAGTTTCCCGAAAAATGAGGCAAAGGATTACCCTGTCTGTCCTTTGTTGATCTACATTCATTGGTCCAGTGTTTTCCCTTACCACACCTTCTGCATACTCCAGAAGGAAAGGGCATTCTGTTACCATTGTTCCTTGAAGAAACATTGCTTCTAGGAATGACCTGTTTACAGTCCCTTTTCAAATGTCCTTGCTTTCCACACCCAAAACATCTAACACTCCTCAAACCTTTTGAAATTACTTCTCCTACCCACATATCATCATGCTCATCAGCCTCAACATTAATTGTTTCTCTAATCCAATCTTCCAAAGGTGCAGATCTTGCCTTTAATGGCCTGATTATTCTTTTGAATGCTGCATTCGCATTCTCAAATGCCAAAGCTTCACTTATTGCCTTATTAGCTTCTGATTCTGAGACCATTCTGTGTACTGCTGAAACCAGTCTTTCTAAAAAATCTGTGAAAGATTCTTTTGGGTCTTGCATAACCTTTGTAAATGACTCGGGTTTTTTTCCTGGTTCCTCAACTCTGTCCCATGCATTCAAGGCTGCCATTCGACATAAAATTAGGGTTTGAACATCATATAAACATTGTGTTTGTACTGAAGCATATTGGCCCTCTCCAATAAGCTGATCCTGACAAACTTGTATTCCTTTATCCCTCCATTGTTTTTCTACATTTCTAGCTTCCTCCTTAAACCACGTTAGAAACTGAAGTCTCTGGCTGTGTTCCAGAACAGCTTGTGCAAGGTCCCGCCAGTCCTGTGGTACAATCCTATTATATGTTGACCAAGAGTTTAACATTTGCTTTACATATGGGGAATGCATGCCATAAGATACTATTGCCTCCTTAAACCTTTTAAAATCCATCAGTTCAATTGGAGCCCAAATATTTTGTGTAGCCATTTGATCAGGCATCTGCTGTACGGTTACAGGATAAATTAAGGGTGACTGTGTGAAAACAAGCTTTCTTTCTGTAACCTTATGATCCAAACTTGAACCAACTTTACTGTTAATTTCTTCTGTCTGAATTTTTACAGGTTCAACAAGTTTTTCTAAAGCTGTCATCCTGGCACTTAAATCGACTATATTTTAAATAATAAAATGAGAATAAGCATGGTGATAAACTGCATAATTCCCATAATACTAATCCTTTCATATAGTTGTTCCATTGTCAGACTGCCTAAAATTTCAAACAAAACCCAATTTTCTTCCAATGTACACAGAAAACCCATTTTTTTTAAATGTGGAAAAAATTTGTCTTTTAAATAGTTTCCTTTATGACTTACCAAATCTGCGTAGAACAGTAGAAATCCGAGTGAATTTCAAAACAGCCACCTAGTGTCCTAGGTGTGAATCCAGAGAGAGAGAGAGAGAGAGAAAGCGAAAGCGAAATCCTAGCTGGCTAAAGCTTAAATCCAGCCACTTGTTCCCTCTTGAGCTGAGTCAAGGCTTGGCTTTACAGGCAGGGGCCCTGTTTAGCAGGGCAGGCCTGAGTTGTTTGTAGCCCTGGCTTTAAGCAAGCAGCTCACAGTCCAGCCTGAGGCCAAGCAGACCTGGGCCGGGGCTAGGGAGCTGGCTGCTCCGGCTAGGGAGTGGCTGTTCAGGCTAGGGAGCCGGCCCCAAGCAGTTTTTAATGGATTCTTGTCACGTTGGGTGCCAGATGTAGATGTAACCAATCATCTTATTAAAATAAGAAACACAGAGCCAATGTAAAAGAGAAAGCCGAGAGGTCAGAGCTCAGAGATAAAATATTACCTCCTGCAGTGCTCCTAGCTTCCCCGAGAGAGAGCTACTTGCTGTTTGTCTGTGTTTAAATAGTCTTTCTGTTCTGCCTTCTCTTTGGTTGTAAACCCAACCACATGACTCCCTCATCACTGCCTGTAAGTACCGCCCTCCAGGTCTTAAAGGCATATGTCTCCAATACTGGCTGTATCCCTGAACACACAGAAATCTACCTAGCTCTTCTAACCACCACGCTCTTGCTATGGCTCTAATAGCTCTGACCCCAGGGCAACTTTATTTATTAACATAAAATTAAAATCACATTTCAGTACAAATAAAATATCACCATAAGAAATAATTTAATTTACTGTTTTTAAGTTTATTTTATTTAATTAACAATTTTTCATTTATTTTATATACCAACCACATTTTACCCTCCCTCCTTTCCTCCTGTCCCACCCCACTGCCTCCCATCTACCTCCCCATCCACTCTTCTTCTGTCTCCATTCAGAAAATGGAAGTCCTCCATGGTCTTGAACAAAGCAGGAATCATCAAGTTGAGCATAAATGAGGAACAGGTTCACAAAAGCCAGCTAAGCATCAAGGACAGGTCTGAATCTCACCACTAGTAGCCTTACAAACAGACCAAGCTACACAACTGTCACACACATGCAAACGGCCCAGGTTTGTCCCATTCAGTCTCCCTAAATGTTGGTCCTATTTTTATTTGTTTTCTTGGTTTATATGTATGAGAAAAGAATATTTTATTTCTATAAGTTTCTTCTTTTTATTTTGAACATGTTCATATTTTTTCAAGATTTAGTGAGAATTATCGCCATATATAAGTATATTTATTTACTGTAAGTGAAGAAAACTGCTTGCAAATACCTACAACAAGCCATTAACATCCTTTGAATAGTAGGAATGGAGAGTCGATTAACTTGTTATGTAGTTTTAAGGAAAATGATATGGTGCTGTGACCCGCACAGCTGGAGCACAAAATCTGGTCAGGGACGCCAAGGTTAAACAGCACTCTAGACACCCAGTTTCAGTTCATCAGGGAAGCAGCTCTCTTTATTCATACCAACATGGGCTTATATACCCCTCCAATAGCAGGAGTCAAGGAATGGTTACTCTGTATCCAGAGGCAAGCCGGACAGTTTTCCAAACAGGAAAAACCACAGGGGAACTGATCTCCAGCACCCTCCGGAACCCAACTGCACATTTTTCACACAAACAACTTAACTGGGACAGGACAAAAAAGGGCATTTAGAATTAAGGCAGCAAACTTACTGCTGCTGACAAATTGGTTGCAATTTGTTATCTAGCTATTCTTTCATAACAGTTATTGTTTCTTATAATCTTAATTGTGTTGAGATTTCACTTTATGAAACAGACTGAATTATCTAAATCATATATTATGATTGAATTGAAAAATAAATAATTGCTATTTATAAAACTTACATTAAATATATCGTGTCAAGTACAAGCCAAGGTGTATTCAATCTTACCTTCTTTCTCCTTGCTTCCCCTCACTTTTCTGTTATGCTCCAATGGTGCTTCAGATCAAATCCTAGGCCTTGCATATTCTAGATAAGAGTTCTACAACAGAGCTACAGTTTTGGCATTTGTTCCTTTAACACAAACTCTTATTTTATAGTTCAAGCTGATCTTAAACTCATGTGTCCACTGACTAACCTTCTATAACACTAAATGATGGAATTGCAGGGGTGTTCTGCTACCCTATGCCAAATGTTTTATGGCAGATGTTGCAGAAGAATTTAATTTCTGAAATTCTTTAGCTACTACTTTATATACATAATTTCTGAACTTATTTAGCTACTAATTTACATACATATAATGATATTTTGACACAATTATGTTAAGGGATACTATTTCTGGAGAGATGTAATCAAATGTTTTACTTATTCCATATTGGAAATTGATGAAAGACCAAAACATGGATACAACTGAAGGCCAGCTTGGTGAACCCATGAATTTTATTGGGGTTACTTTCAGGAATATGGATGTGGGGCTACACACATTTGAGCAGAAATGACTCAAAGATAGCTATGTCACCAAAGCCCACCCCACAAGGCTCTGGCAGCTCACCAAAATTGGTATTCTAGAGCATACTGCATAACCTCAAGAACCTCAAGAGGTTGGAAAATGTCATTTCCAGGTGGCGCAGTTTTCCTGAGCCTCTTCTGGACAGTTTTGTTTGTCTGCAAGTGTCACTCCACAGTCCTTCCTACAGATATACTTATGCAGATGAAGTGTCCTAATGAATCTAACCACTTCCAGGTACTTCCTAGAGCCATTAAGTTGTTTACTTCCTGAGCTTTAAGGAGCTTTTCTGCAGGATGGAATGTTTCACATCCCGTTAGATCATCCTGTTCCTTCATTTACATTTTAACATCCATTTAATGGGTTTCCTTTCAAGATGGAAAGTTTATGTATTTGAAGAAATGTGGAGTGAACAAATGTTACATAGTAATGTTGGTTTTCTAGAACAATCTTATTGAACTTGATGGCATATACAACAAAAATTTACTTTCTCATATTATGGAAACTGGAAGGTCAAGATCAAGCTGTTGGCAGAGTTTTCTTCTTCTTGGGTTTATGATCTTCACTTTACATACACTTCTGCATGTATTCTAATGATTTCTTAGAACACTCAAATTTGTTTTAGATCTGCTCCAAAGAATACATTTTTAGTTATTTCCCACATAAAAGGCCCCATGTCTAAAAATAGTCATATTTTGATGTAGTAGGTTTAACATAAGTTTTAGATAGGAAAAATTGAGCTTATGACAATATTCAATAGAAAAATTTAAAAATTAAAGTATTTTTAAGTCCTTGTCTCCAACAAAATTGTATCAGAATGAATTCAAATTTTCTTAAAATCCAAAACAAGGTCAACATCAGAATCTATTTAAAGCTTAGATAGCTCTGTTAGCACGTGTGGTGATATTATATTTGTGCTTTAATAAATAAAGCTTGCCTGGAGATCAGAGAGAAAAGGCCAGCCATTTTAAGTAAACAAAGAAGTCAGGCAGCACATGCCCTTAATCCCTAAGCAGGCAGGATCTTTGTGTATTCAAGGCCATACTAGGGAAGAGAGCCATGCGTGGAGACACACACCTTTAATCCCAGTACCAACCATAGAAACCTGGAGGTCTTTACAGAGAGACAGTGACAGAGCTGTGTAGGAGAAGGAAGCGAGGTAGCTGGGCTAAGAGCCAATGAAAGGGCAAAAATGCAAGGCATATAATGCCTGGGTAGACAGAAGTCATGCCATTTAGAAGCTGCAGAGTTGGTGAGGTATGGTTGGCTGGTGGCTTTCCCCATTTCCCTGATCTCTAAGGCTTTTACCCCTATATTTGGCTCCATGTTTTTTATTTAATAAGATAATTTAGAAATAGTCTACAAGCAAGAGATTATTTTGGAAAAGAAAAGATATCAGGAAAATAGTAATAAATATTTATGAGAAAATAATGACATATGTGGTTGAAGATATCATAATAAAATCCACTATTTTGTATTCTAAATAAAAATAATAAGCCAAAAATTAAAAATAAATCACAGAGTGGGATTTGACTTTCATGAAATAAGCTACTTAATATCTGAAATCTATTTTAGTCATAGTGATCTTTTTCTTTGTGCTAGAAAATATATAAAACACAGGTAAAATTACTATATGAAGGAACATATCTGTATTTTGGTCCCTGACTACTAATCTTTGCTGCACAGCTTTTCATGCAGAGGAACAATTAGAAAGGTACAGTGACAATTGCTTTAGGGGACAGAAGTAAATATGTTTTGATTGGAATAATGACAAGTCTAGTTATGCTAGTATATTTGACAAAGTAAATATTTTAACAAGAACCTGTAACACAAATAATTTTTTATATAGCATGTCAGAAAAAGAATGAACACAATTTTGGATACATGGATATATATTTCTAATTTTCTTTTTATCTACTTTTTTCTTCCCTCCTTCTTTCTATGCTTGGATAAGATTTAAATGTTATCATCATGTTTATGCAGCAACAGATTAGGAAACCACAGTGGTATATATATATATATATATATATATATATATATATATATATATATATATATATATATATATATGTGTGTGTGTGTGTATATATATGTATATATATATTATATAAACATGTTTAAAATAGCCATAATGTTTTCTACTCTTACTTCCTTTTCATATATTCTGACATTCTCACTGAAAATGAGTCAATACTGCTTTACAAAAGCTTATAATACTATATGAAATACTAAGTCAATATTCTATTTTCATCATGTTAGTAATTTAGTGTAATTCATTATTGTATCACATCAAATAATCCTGAAGAGTAAGATATCCAGACCTATTGTTTAGAAACTGTAACACAACTTGATCTCAAGGCACAATCTAATTGCAGTGGAAGATAAAACATTCAGAGCAATGATTACCCTGTGAGGACACATGAAGTTATGAATGAAATACCCA
Organism: Peromyscus maniculatus bairdii; assembly: GCF_049852395.1. NCBI lineage: Eukaryota > Metazoa > Chordata > Mammalia > Rodentia > Cricetidae > Peromyscus > Peromyscus maniculatus. Next base: position 71,067,148 of record NC_134875.1, on the reverse strand, counting down.
CATTAATTTATTTAATCCTTACAACATTATGATTTTTCCTGGTGTTATATATATTTTAAAGGTGACAAAGACAGATTGTGAAATTCCACAGCTATTGGTCAAACCCTAATATCAAATAATTGTTTATTTGACTTGAAAGTTCATAGTTTTAAACATCACATTGTAATGCCTGATACTGAGTAACTAGTTTACAGGAACAGGCTCAATCAAATTTAAAACCTGATTTCTTCATTTCTTCAGGTAAATTTTTTCTTTGTTATAATGCTTCTGTTTCCTTATCTTGCAAATATGAAAATATTGACATATCTAGAAAAAAAAGAGAATAAGAGAGGGGAAAAGAGAATAAATAAAGTTCAAAATATCACATAGAAAATCATAATAAATTGGCTTGGCGACACTGACTTCTAATTTTCAATTTTCACATCTCACTTCTAGATCTTACTCTTGTTAAGGATTAGAGAAAAATAGAAATCTGTGAGACATTTTTCTAGAAGACAAGAATGGAGTTTTTATTAAACCATCTGAATTATTTGATATCTTTTTCTTTTCTTTTTTAATATAGATGCTTTGATGACCTTTTGAGAGAACTATTTTGGCTATGACTGACATAGTTCTGGTAAAAATTTCAAAATTTTCAGCTATATCATCAGAGCCATGATTGATATTAATACTAAATTCAAATAATATATATTAGGAAATGCAAAAATACAGTAACTTCGTATTTTTAAATGTAGAAATATCTACATATGCATATAAGCATGTTAATTGAATCTTTATTCAACTTATGAAATAATTGTAAGCATATAATTTTAATATTACACTCATAAATTTAAAAATAAGTAAAGTTTTAAATACTATGTGGTTGCTAAGATTTTTCCTTAATCTCTAAATGAAGCCACATGAAGAAATTTGAATTATCAAATATATTAAAAAAGAGAACAGGTTATGAAGTCAGGAGAGAAACATGTTAGGAAACCTGAAGGGAGTTGGAGTAATGAAATGGGAAAGTGAGTATGATCAAAATAAGTTGTATACATGTATAAAATTGTCAAAGAACACATTTAAAATACTAAGATTGATGGTCATAAGAATTTTCACAAAATCTCAGACTTACTTACCTTTATCCCAACTTTTGCATTAATTTTACTTTATATAAAACTGATTTACAAATTATTTATTATAATATTATTTGCAACAGCAATGATCAAGATATATAAACTGATGCAGTTGGAGATTTCACTATTGTGTTTTTTCTTTCATTTTCACCTAGACTATAATTACATGGTTTGTGGAAAATATTACTTAGAAGTTGAACTTTGTGAACCTAGTCATGAATCAGTTCTCCATTTCTTGAAATTAAATAGAGAGAAAGAGATTTAGAGTAAGAGAGAGAGAAGAAACCAAAGGAAACCAATAAAATAAGTAATGTCACCTTTTATTTTAAACACTTCCACTATTCTTACATGCATACTTCTATTCTAGTAAATCAGCAGCCTTTTTAAACACATTTTCTTAGGTTTATTTATCTTTATGACGATAGCTTCATTTATGGAGTTGCATCACTACCTAGTAGAATTATAATTTGATAACTAGGAACTAATTTTATATATATATATATATATATATATATATATATATATATATATATATATCACAGACATACATGTTTCCTCTGAGAAGAATGCTCTTTTATTTATAAATTTTCTCAGTGTGCACTAAAATCCTCTACAGAATTTAAAAGTATTGTAATCAGAAAAATATCAAATTTGTTATGCGTGCTATTTGGCCTCTTGAAGTCTATTCAGATGTACTGCTTAGGAAAGACACAGAAATTTAAGTCATTTAACTTTATATTTGCATTATTTTCTAATCCTCAAAGAATTGATCATATGCCATCTTTTAATCACTTTTTTTGTTACATATGCATGAGTTTGTTTACGCACAAGGCATTAGAGAAATACAATATAAATTTCAGGGACAGAATTACTTTATTGTCCTCAGCATGAGGAGTTTTTATGCATAAGATGTCCTCCATGTAAACAAAATGCCCAAACACCCTCTCTGTAAAGATAAACTATATCTTGTGTACAAATAAAGCTGCAGAGGCAGTCTTTAAACAAGTATTCAGTTGGATCAATAGCTGAAATTAAGAACTATGTCTCATGCTGCTTTATAGAATTTTCAAAGGTTTACACTGTAGCAATCCAGTTTTTCACATTCTACAGTGGTATGTGTGCCAGTTTATTCAAAACAAAAAAAAAGGAAAGAAAAGTAGGAAAATTACTCTTCACAAAATAATTGTAATGTTCTCAAAATAGTTTCAAGGGTATTTTTCTTATAGGAAAAGTTCAAGTATTTGGTTATTTGGGACTCCTATTCAGTTCTTCATATACAAGTCAAAATGAAACTAATGCTACTATATCTTAACAGTGTTTTCTGTTTCTTAAACATCTGTTTAAATATTTACCACAACACAAACTCCCCTAATATTACACAAAATAGATGATAAAAACATTTGTAAATATTTAAAATCACTGTACAAGTTGAAATTCTGTAGTTTTGCAATTTTCCTGGGGGTACTAATTCCATTTGCAAGATTTACTGGCTTGTCTCTAATATTTATATTTTTTAAAAGATATATGTTCCTTATGTAATTTAAAAACAGTATTCTTAGGGTTAGTGATTTAGCTCCATGATCAAACACTTGCTCAGTAAAGGCAGGGCCCTGTATTTGATCCCCCACATGGAGAAAGAAAGGAAAAAAGAAAAACAACATTCTGAAGAATTATTGCGCACTTTAAAATGCCACACCAATTGCTTGTATTATTGTTCTAACTTTCAAATTGTGTTTTAAAAATGTATATGTGTTCATTCCCTTTATAAACCATTGGATTATGTTTCTTTATTCAGCAACAATTTGTCAGTGATTGTGGCTTTTGTCGAAGATCCCAGACAAAAAAAAACGAGTACTGCATGAATTGGAATTGTGTAAAAACCTGCATCAGCGTGCAAACAACTGTGAATGGAGCCATTTAGAATTTGTTTTTATATAGCTTGCAATTAAGCATTATTAGTAAACATCTAAAATTGACAGAAGTAAGAGTTAAAATAGCTTTCATCTCTGACCAATACTTCCTGCCTTTAATATTGATGCCTCTAATTACACTGTCAGTATCCTGTAAAGAATAAGCTCATTTCCCTTAGGATAAGACCAATTTCCTTCATCATTTAATCATACATTATTATCAATGCCTAACTACAATGATATTGTAGCCCCCTCCTGCGAAATGGATAAGCTGTGTTAAGATGCATCACCACCAGTAAGTGATACTGCAGGAGGGAAATAAAACAGCAAATTATGTAGATTTTACCTCAGAAGCAAACCTGAGGCTACATACATTATATGCATAATCTGTTGGGAGGATTTCCCAAAGCAAATTGTTCAATTTGGTTCCATATGCCCAAAATCAAAAGAATCATTTTCAATATAAAAGATAATGATGCAAAATTATTTATAATTGTTTAAACTGGCTATCAATATTCTTAACGTCATATGTTTTATTTTTAATCACTGCAGAGAATTTAAAATATGCAAACACATTAGTTCTTTGGCATCTTTTCTTCTTACACGTCTCATGAGTAACAATGCACGGTACAGAAATTATACTCAAATAAGTGAAAAAAATACAACAATTTTGAAACCTCCATAGCTTGTGCAATTTAATAAGAAATATGACAGCTTCGTAACATAACAGGGAAACATGGAAAATAATACATTCATGAATGAATAATAGTTTTTTAAAAAAGAAGGAAAAATCGCTGGTGTAGTTTAATTTTTACAATCTACTGGCTAGGTTTATCTCTCATGCAAAGTTGTGATGGGGAAGGTATCCTGACTTTAATGTATTAGTTTCTATGTTTCCTTTTAAGGCCTGTATGTCTCCAAATTTATGTTAGAACTCTCACTTTAAATGCTGTACTAAGCTCCGTTTTCAGGAAAAGATTTGCTATTAATTCTACACCTTAAGCATTTTCTATGCTTTACTTTTAACTCTGAATATTTAAAGAAAGTTTTAACTGCAGTTAATGAAATGTCCATTGTCACAGAAGAAGCCTAGATGCCCTGCAAATATAATTATGCCAGTGTTATCAGGAGAAATCCAGTTTTCTCTAGTCTCAACCCTAGTACCAGTCTCGATTCTTGTGCTCCCTAACATGAAGAATTCAGACAGGAAACCATACTAAAAGAAGCAGTCAAGAGTTTAATTAGAACAAGCAAGGAAGCAAAAACATGTTCTTCAGAAAAAAAGCAGGCTGAGAATTTGACCACAACCACCTATTGTTTTCTGCTGTCTGGTTTTGGAGCACTGAGCTGCCTTATCTGGAAATTACCACCAATATTTTTTGTATTATCGTGACCACCAAACTACCACCACTACATTTAAATCCTGTTTTAGAACCCTAAGCTTGTCCAGGTGGAGAGACCACCATAATTTTTATGACATATTTTAGAAAGCCTATGGTTAGTCTCACTATGAGTTAACTCCCTACCTGAAACCAATATAAAAGGCATTAACAATAGTAGTCATTCTAGTTTGTAGGATGATATATAAACTATCAGCTTAGCCAGTTTTTCTGATTCTTTAATTACACTGTTGATTTTTAAGTAGCAGTTTGAAATAAGCTTTTACATATTTTTCTTTTAATTGATTAGATTCTAGTGTCCCTAGATATCATGCTCAGTACTAGAATGTCTAATATTGAAACAAAAAATTATCTGTGTATATGTGTATGTGTGTGTGCAGGTGCATGTATATATACATAAGTAACAACAATTAAAATGAGGGCATGAATTTGAAAGAGAGCAAGAAGAGGTATATAAAAGTGTTTGGAGTGAGGAAAGGAAAGTGGAAAATGAGGTAATCAAATTTAATCTCAAAAGCTAAAAAGAAATGATTAAAAACATTAAAAATTTTGTTATATAAAAAGATTGCTTAGCAATCTTTTAGCTTAAGTCAAAAGTTGGTTAACTGATATGCATTGAGATCATTTAAAGTCAGATTCTAACTGTAATTTATTACATAATTAATGACAATATTCATTTATTTGTTTATGTATTTACTGACATAGTCTCGTACTATGTCACCAGGGCTGTCCTCCCACTTGTGATCCTCTGACTTCTACATCATAAATGCTAGAAACATAAGTATATTCTGCAAAATCCAGCTTGAGAGTTTGACATTTTTAGAATAATTTTTTTCTTTTCTTTTATTTATTATTATTATTTTTATTATTTTATTTTATTTTACAATACCATTCCGTTCTACATATCAGCCACGGGTTCCCCTATTCTCCCCCCTCCCACCCCCTCACCTTACCGCCAGCCTACTCCCCATTCCCACCTCCTCCAGGGCAAATCCTCCCCCGAGGACTGAGATCAACCTGGTAGACTCAGTCCAGGCAGGTCCAGTCCCTTCCTCCCAGACTGAGCCAAGTGTTCCTGCATAAGCTCCAGATTTCAAACAGCCAATTCATGCAATGAGCACAGGACTTGGTCCCACTGCCTAGTTGCTTCCCAAACTGACCAAGCCAATCAATTGTCTCACCTATTCAGAGGGCCTGATCCAGCTGGGGGCCCCTCAGCCTTTGGTTCATAGTTCATGTGTTTCCATTCATTTGGCTATTTTTTTCAATAATTGAGTAAAACCGAAGTTTATTATAAGCCACAGTCGTCCTAGGGACCTCCATGCTATATATATATATATAGCCTCTATGGTTCTATGGGTTGTGGTCTGATTGTTCTTTATTTTATATCACTTATGAGTGAATACATACCATGACTGTTTTTCTGGGTTTGGGTTACCTCATTCAGGATGATTTTTTCTAGTTCCATCCATTTGCCTGCAAATTTCATGCTTTCATTGTTTTTCTCTGCTGAGTAGTTCTCCATTGTGTATATGAACCACACTTTTTCCATCCATTCTTCTGTTGATGGGCATCTAGGTTGTTTCCAGGTTCTGGCTATTACAAATAGTGCTGCTATGAACATAGCTGAGCATTTATCTTTATGGTATGAATCAGCATTCCTTGGGTATATGCCCAAGAGTGGAATGGCTGGGTCTTGAGGTAGTTCGATTCCTAATTTTCTGAGAAACCACCATACTGATTTCCACAGTGGTTGTACAAGTTTACATTCCCACCAACAGTGGAGGAGTGTTCCCTTTGCTCCACATCATCTCCAACATTGGCTGTCACTGGTGTTTTTGATCGTAGCCATTCTGACAGGTGTAAGGTGGTATCTCAGAGTCGTTTTGATTGCATTTCTCTGATGATTAAGGATGTTGAGCATTTCTTTAAATGTCTTTCAGCCATTTGTAGTTCTTGTTTTGTGAATTCTCTGTTTAGCTCTTTAGCCCATTTTTTAATTGGACTGTTCAGTATTTTGATGTCTAGTTTCTTGAGTTCCTTATATACTGTGGAGATCAATCCTCTGTCAGATGTGGGGTTGGTGAAGATCTTTTCCCATTCTGTTGGCTGTCTTTTTGTGTTATTGACTGTGTCTTTTGCCCTGCAAAAGCTTCTCAATTTCGAGAGGTCCCATTTATTAATTGTTGTGCTCAGGGTCTGTGCTGTTGGTGTTTTATTTAGGAAATGGTCTCCGGTGCCAATGCGTTCAAGAGTGCTTCCTACTTTCTTTTCTATTAAGTTTAGTGTAACTGGATTTATGTTCAGGTCGTTGATCCACTTGGACTTGAGTTTTGTGCATGGTGACAGATATGGATCTATTTGTAATCTTTTACATATTGACATCCAGTTATGCCAGCACCATTTGTTGAAGATACTTTCTTTTTTCCATTCTATAGTTTTGGCTCCTTTGTCAAAAACCAGTTGTTCATATGTGCATGGATTAATGTCAAGGTCTTCAATTTGATTCCATTGGTCCGTATGTCGGTTTTTATACCAGTACCAAGCTGTTTTTATTACTATAGCTCTATAGTAGTGTTTGAGGTCAGGGATGGTGATGCCTCCAAAGGTTGCTTTATTGTATAGGATTCTTTTAGCTATCCTGGGTCTTTTGTTTTTCCATATGAAGTTGAGTATTTTTCTTTCCAAGTCTGTGAAGAATTGTGTTGGGATTTTGATGGGGATTGCATTGAATCTGTAGATTGCTTTTGGCAAGATTGCCATTTTTACTATGTTAATCCTACCTATCCATGAGCATGGGAGATACTTCCATTTTCTGATATCTTCTTCAATTTCTTTCTTTAGAGATTTAAAGTTCTTATCAAAAAGGTCCTTCACTTGTTTAGCTAGTGTTATCCCAAGGTATTTTATATTATTTGTGGCTATTGTAAAGGGTGATGTTTCTCTGACTTCTTTATCAGCCCTTTTATCATTTGTGTATAGGAGGCCTACTGATTTTTTTTGAGTTGATCTTGTATCCTGCCACTTTACTGAAGGAGTTTATCAGATGTAGGAGTTCCTTGGTAGAGGTTTTGGGGTCACTTATGTATACTATCATATCATCTGCAAATAGTGAAAGTTTGACTTCTTCCTTGCCAATTTGCATCCCTTTGATCTCCTTTTGTTGTCTTATTGCTCTAGCTAGAACTTCTAGTACTATATTGAATAAATATGGGGAGAGTGGACAGCCTTGTCTTGTTCCTGAATTTAATGGTATCGCTTTGAGTTTCTCTCCATTTAATTTGATGTTTGCTGTTGGCTTGCTATAAATTGCTTTTATTATGTTTGGAAATGTTCCTTGTATTCCTGATCTTTCTAAGACCTTTATCATGAAGGGGTGTTTGATTTTGTCAAAGGCTTTTTCAACATCTAAGGAGATGATCCTGTGGTTTTTTTCTTTCAGTTTGTTTATATGGTGTATTTCATTGACTGATTTTCATATGTTGAACCATCCTTGCATCCCTGGGATGAATCCTACTTGGTCGTGATGGATGATTGTTTTGATATATTCTTGGATTCGGTTTGCCAATATTTTGTTGAGTATTTTTGCATCAATGTTCATGAGGGAGATTGGTCTGTAGTTAGAATAATTTTAGTAAGAAATAACATGAAATTTTCATAATTTTACCTTATAACAAAGGCAGCTAAAAAGAATCATATGGTGTTACAAATTCAAAGTAGTTCATCTCTCTAATCATTTATTCTTGGTAAGAATGAATGATAATGACATTTTCTAAAAACCTTTGGGCTCCATCATGGCACTAAACTTGCATGAAGACATAATAGTCATTAAATATCTGGGTTTTTAAGTTTCATTACAACAATTGTCTAAAGATTTATTTGTTTTTATTTTATGTATATGAATGCATTGTTTGCAAGTAGGTATACATACTAGGTGATATCTGGTGCCTGCAGAGGCCAGAAGAAAGTGTTAGAGTCTCTGTAATTGGACATATGGATGATTGTAACCCATGATGTAGGTGCTGGGAACAAAACCCTGGTCCTTTGAAAGAGCAGCCAGTGCTCTTAACCACTGAGTGCTTATTCTAACCTCTTAAACTATTATTTAAACTGACATTGGTAGCAGTAACTTGTAGGTTGAATGTTTTCAACCAATTTAGGAAGTTTCAGGGAAGGATGGTGTTTTTTTATAGTCTTCATTGTTAAATTGTGTGTGTGTGTGTGTGTGTGTGTGTGTGTGTGTGAGTCTTTGTGTGTGTCTCTGTGTCTGTGTGGTATTTATGTGTGTGTATTTATGTACTGACATGTCTGGGCATGACAAGGGCTGCAGTGAATATCAGATGTCTTCTTTGCATGTTCACTACCTTATCTTTTTACAGAATATGTTTCTGAAGTTGGAGATCACAGATTTGACTGGACTGTGGTCCTCCTGTTGACACCTCTCTAGGACTGGGTTTTCAGGCATGAACTACTGCACCAACTTTTTTCATGAGTTTAAGGAATCTGAACTCTGGTTCTCATAATTGATCAACAAATACTTCATTCATGAGCCATGTTTCTCAAACTTCAATTTTTATATATTTTGATATTTAAAATACAATCACAATGTGTCTTAAACATTTTATTAATATGTATTTATCTGATATAAAGGTAGTACTTATATAACTAATGGTTTGTATGATACCCAAGTTCAGTAAGGTTTTTTTTTTATATTTTAAAACAAACAGATGTTGACTCTATGACACAAATCTTTAATAAATGTCACCACTGAGAATAATTATGTTGAGATTCTATTATTTTCTCTATAAAGTTTATTTCTGTTATTACTATTACTACTATTATTATTTTACATATAAAATAGACAAGGAATGAAAATCTATTTTTAATCATAATATTTAAAGGGTTTTCAGGAAAATAGCATTTAGTATTAGAGTTAATTATATTAATTAAGCATTATTAAAGTTCGAGGATGTTCACATAAGAAATTTTATCATTTATCTCATTACTAGAGACTTGTTGATACAAAGAAATTATAATGCCTTCATCATTTTTTAGATTAATAAAAATAAGGTGTTGAATTGTCTAGTATGAATGAGAAGTAAGAAAATCCTCTATGCTGTTGGAAGGAGTCCCATCTATTCATCATCTATCTATGTAGTGTGTTTATTTCACATCAATAATTTGTGCACCAGGACATGTAACATTTGCATTAGCAATTCATCACACCAGTATTCTTACATTCAGTAGCCAATTAGATTTGTTTGTATATTTGCTTGTGTCTAACTTAAATGTTGATTTCTATACCACAGGTAAGCTACATTATGTAGAAATTTTATTCATGTTTTGATATGATCAAACATATTTTTTTAGTGTGCTACATTGCTTCTGTATTAAAATTTCCTAAAAATAGAAGGCAAATTTCATTAAGTTGTATTTTTCACAAAATAATGGTAGGCAATGAAAAATCTTAAATCAATAAACCTCAGAAAATATCAACAGAAACACCAAATCATGAATGTCTTAAAGAATATGTTGATTTATGTACTTGTAATCAGGTCTAAGTTAATTAAATGAGAAATAAACTTTTATACCTGAAATATTTACAATGAAGTTGCATATTTAAATTTTTGATACAATCATTTTTAATTTGTTATAACTGTAATCAAGTAAATGTCATCTTCTGTTTATTGGATATTAATTCAGGAGATGTCTATTATTGTAAACTGTGAATTTCTTATTCATCTTTTCTATTGTAGCTATGGAAAACATGTTTGTTTCCACAGTCTTGCTAGAATGTTTGTAAGTAATTCTCTTATTTCATTCTGAGTTGTATTTATTTATTTTCACAAATTTCCATGCTAGTGATAATGCTAATGATATTTATTTTTCATGAAAACCATCATAAAGAGTTCAATATGTCTATGTCAAACAAACAAACAAAAACCATTACATTCTCAACTTGGAAATCACATCTCATCAAAAGAGCTATAGCACTAAGTTAAGACCTCAGACATAATGAAGCAGGTAAGAAACTGCTTGTTATTTGAAACAAGGATAATGATTTTCTCACAATGAGAACAAAAAGATACTTTAATTCATCATATCTGTATCATAAGATTCATATGTTTGGTTGGAAAGAAGTAAATATGAAAACTAAATTTACACACCAATTTTACCAACAAAAAATGTGTTTGTGCTCCAAATTCAAAGTCTGAGAAAACACTATCCTTTCATAAAGAAAAACAAACCATCTTGAAGTCCATAAAGTGCACAGCACAACTGATTTGGTATGCTACTCATAAATTCTGAGTATTTACATGTTATTTCAGTAGGGAATGTAAAGGTTTACATCTCTACAGGTTTAAAGCTTTATTATTCACTCTATACCTAACAACACAGCACACAAGGGATCATCTTCATGCTGTGAAAATCTGTGCCTTTTATCTATGCTTTTCCCATCCAGAGTTAGACAGGACTATATGACCTAAGATCTCCTAGGTTAATGGCAAAGAAGTATGTCAGAATGAAGGGTGTGGTTGTACTCTTCAAAGTAACCTTTTCCCTTGAGTTGAGTCAGGGCTGTACTGGTCTGGTGTCATTAAGAAATTAAAATTGTCATGCATCTGTTCCAGCTCACTCTGCTGTCTCTTCTGCATTTCTAAAGTTTCCTTTTAAAATGTTTCCTTGTAATGTTAAGAATTACCCTTTTATAGACATCTCACAAATCTGGGAAACTGCTGTTTAAGAACCTAGCTTTTAGCAATTAAATCTCCTCAAGAAAAGCCTTTTGTACGCAGGCACAGTGCAGGATGGAAAAAAAAAAGCATCATTTAAGTAGAGAGAGTATTCATATATCTAAAGGAGCATGAGAAGGCTGTGAGAAAGTACCAAGATGTCAACTTCTGAAGGTGGCAAAATCATTCTGGAGAAAATTCCTCACTCTCCTTTTCTAATTCTGCTATTATAGGGTGAAGATGGAGAGCTTTCCTTCCCATGAATTCCAATCCAGATCACAATTAGACACCCGCTCCCTGCCATGAGTCGTGAAATGTTATTCTGAACAAACATATGCGGCTGTGAAGCACACATTGCAGATGACAGGGAGTCTATTTTCTCACGAGACAGTGCCAAACACTGCTTGAGATGTGTAAAGTCATTTACGCAGTTCGAATGTGGCTGGGAGCATCTCTACATGGTCTGATGATGATCAGTATCACTCAGAGAAATGAAACAGTTAACAAGGTTGGGAACTGCTTTCCCTTCCTTATATAAAACTTCAGCCAAATGCTATGGAAATACTTTGGGTTGAAGTCATCTTCTACCTTTTAGCCAAATTGCTCTTAACCTATTTTAGTCTTTTTCCTATTGACTTTTACTTTGCTAGTTATAACTATTCAGATTAGCTCCCATGCAGGAGTTAACCTAACCATCTGAATTATAATATGATGATAGTATATTTATGCTTTGAAAGGCATGATAGAGAATTAAATTCAATGATACACCAGCATTGTAATTGCCACTTACATAAAGTACATTGTTGAGATTCTTTATTGCTGTCTTCCTAAATAGATTTTTCATTATCTTTAAATATCCCACACTGCATATATGCTAACATTTCCTTTCAAATGCATTTATCTGTTGCAGACACTGATTATATTTCACTTTAAACTTTAAGAGCAATAGCATCCCCCCTCATAATACCCAAGTAAAGTATATCACACAGAAGACAAAGACTCTAGTTATAAAAGAAGTTCATCCACGACTTATTAAAAATTATACGCACATCAAATATTTTCCACTCCAATTTATTTTTCAGAGAAGTTATTTGAAAACAGCAAATATGAAACATTTAAATCAAAATGAATTCAAGACACTATCAGCTGCCAGCAGGTGGAGCTATTCTGCAACATACACTTCAAGGAATACAGACTAAGAAATTAATATATTAACTTCATGCTTGTTTCATCAGATAACAAAATATATCTTTAAAAAGTTTGTCTTTCTCTGATTTTAATCAGTTTTTAGTGTAGAAGCCTGTCTCTGGTCACCCCAGTAAGTCAGGCTCAGCTACTTGTCTTCAATTCGCTAATTAAAAAAAAAAAAAAAGAAGAAGAAGAAGAAGAAGAAGAAGAAGAAGAAGAAGAAGAAGAAGAAGAAGAAGAAGAAGAAGAAGAAAAAAGAAAAGAGAAAGTTGTAGCTGGAGTTTTCCTGCCTGGCCCACAGTCAGGATAAATCTCTGTCACCTGCCAGTCCCACAGCCGCTCAGACCCAACCAAGTAAACACAGAGACTTATATTGCTTACAAACTGAATGGCCGTGGCAGGCTTCTTGCTAACTATTCTTTTATCTTAAATTAACCATTTCCATAAATCTATACCTTGCCACGTGGCTGGTGGCTTACCGGCGTCTTCACATGCTGCTGGTCATGGCGGCGGCTGAAGTGTCTCTCTGCCTCAGCCTTCTGCTTCCCATAATTCTCCTCTCTCCTTGTCCCACCTACTTCCTGCCTGGCCACTGGCCAATCAGTGTTTTATTTATTGACCAATCAGAGCAATTTGACATACAGACCATCCCACAGCAAAAAGTAATGGTAAAAACAGAGAAAGGAGATTTATTCATAGCAGCCACACAGAGAAGAGAAGAAGATACAGAGGTTCACTGACTCCATATCTGTCTTTGAGGCACAGTTGTGAAGTATATGTTTTAAAAGAGGCAGGATTGGGGAAAAGGCAAAGGGTATTTTTAATTAAGCAGTCCTGGCTTGTTGTGGTCAATTTGATCATGGAAAAGTGACCAGAAGAGGAAACAGGAGACTATCACTTCTGAGCCATGGTGCTACCTCACCTCATGGATAGCTGTCCTTATTTAGAGTATAGTCTATATTTCAAGGTTCTGTGGGTTCCAGAATCCAAGGGGACTCGAGAAATGGTTGAGGACAATTCCTTATTTCTGTGCATTCAGCTGAAGAAAGAAAAACTGTGAAGGCAAAGATAATAAGATTTTCATCATGCTTTTTGCTTTGGTGTGTGTCCAAATGAGAACTCAATTGTCTAGCAAAAGCAGCTTTGAAGTGCCTCTTCTATAATTTGGGTCACTACTACATACTTATTTTCTTCCCAAAAGTTGTCTTTAAGCATGACAAATTAATAGAGAAAAACTTAAGTGATTTTCAAGCATAATAGATATTTGAAAGAAATTATTAGAAATTTTAACTTTGAAAAACATGGTATGCAGAATTTCTGTAATGTCATATGCCACATATCTAATTTTGTTCTTACATAAAATTATAATAGAAGCAAGGAAACATATTTTAACAATATTACATATAATAAACACAAGCATACATCCTTTGAGTTTGGTCAATATGAACTTTAAACTTTGGTTTTCAATAAAAAAAATACCTTTTAAAGATCAAATGTCCTTAATTACAAGGCTACAAAAAGGAATGAGATAGCATTTTTTATGTGCAACATTTGTTCTGTCACTCAAGATTGTAAACACACTTTTTTTACTAGTGGAAAAAAGTCAAGATATGGGATTAAATGGCAGTGGAGGGGCTTATTCTAATTTCCACCTTCCCTTAGTGTTCTTAAGTCCCTTAGTGTTCTTTTCTTGTCTTTGGTTCTGTATTAGAAGGCAACTCTGGTTGTGTAGAGGAATAACTAGAAATCTGTCATAGACTCTGTTTTATGCTGATTGACTCTATTGTTCTTCATTTACTGACTCATTATATTTTTACAGAATAGTCATTTTTCCTCTTTCCTTCCTTAATCTTTTAGTTTTAGCATGGGATAAAATCCTGTCTCTTATTTTATTGAAAAGAACTGTAATAATAAAATATACATATAGAACTTGCTGTTGCTTAAAAGCCTCAACTTCATGTTGGACCCAGTAGTGAGGTAAAAATAGGACAGAATTTGACATCTTCACTTAAATTTTGTATCTGTCTGTCTCCTTTACTTTGGCAGAAGCCACACTGATAGGTCACAGTCTTTAACTTTTTTCTGTTGATTCATCTCAGGTTCTTAGAACATCATGACCTCTCAGGGATGATCACCCCTCAGAAGAGAACTATTATCCATAGAAGTAAGATAGTACCCTAGAGGCCAGTAATCATCTCCTGAAATCTAGCCTATTCTCCTCAGCAATAAGGATGCCTTTGGACCAGCTGTAGGACAGGAGCTGAGAGGATCATAAGACCATAGCTTGGTCAGTACTGTTTTTTTGTTTGTTTATTTGTTTTATTTTTGCTTTCTTTCCTGATTCTTCCTCTGTTTGAACCTATAGGTGTGGTGGTATTCTAATTGTACTGAAATGTGATTTTGATTGTATGTTAATAAATAAAGTTGCTCAGGGGTCAGAGCTATTAGAGCCATAGACAGAATGTGGTGGTGGTGGCTCACACCTTTAATCCCATAGATCTCTGTGTGTTCAGGGATACAGCCAGCATTGGAGACATATGCCTTTAAGACCTGGGGGGCTGTACATACAGACAGTGATGAGGTAGTCACGTGTTTGGGTTTACAGCCAATGAGAAGGCAGAATGACTTGGAAACGACTTACACACAGGGAAATAGCTCTCTTTCGGGAAGCTAAGACCACTGCAGGAGGAAGGGTAAGATTTTAGCTCTGAGCTCTGATCTCTTGGCTTTCTCTTTTACATTGGTTCTGTGTTTCTTATTTAATAAGACGGTTGGTTACATCTACATCTGGCTCGAACCCATGACCCTGAGATTAAGAGTCTCATATAGGTCTTGTCAATATCACAAAGAAGGACTTGGGGGTCACTGGCCCCTTTACCTGTTCCACAATGAACTAACCTCCCCTCTCTATTCTACACATTACCTGTCTCTTAACTGGTATATTGGAACAGGGCCCCAGTCTAGCCTACTGGAGATACCAGAGCCCAGACTATTCCTCAGAATCTCTTGTTACATTATCATTGATTATTATTAGAAACCACAGGCCTTTGTTTCACATAAGTTTATTTGTTCCCTCAAAAATAATCTATTGAATGTATTCAGCTCTTACCATGCTCTGCCCTTAATTACTCCTTGTTGTATAAAACAATGTATTTTCAGATTTTTGCCTAGCCACAAGTGACTCCACTTTATAAGCAGCTCTGATTCCATTTTGAGGATGAAGGATAACTCCCTATCTAGGTGAACATATGAAGGAACTCCAAGTGTCCAGCACCACCCACATTGCACAGAATGACAAGTGACTTATTTCAGTAGTAGAAATGGTTCCACTGAGCCTGCATGGGATTGACCTAGGCCTTCTGAATATGTGTTACATTTGTGTGCCCTGACCTTCTTGTGGGACTTCTAACAATGAGAGCAGAGGCTGTCTCTGACTGTTGCCTGCTTTTGAGACCCTTTCATCCTACCGGGTTGCCTTATCCTGCCTCAACAAGACAGGAGGTACCTAGTATCTTTGCAAATTGATATATCATGGCTGGCTGATATCTACATGAGACTTGCCCTTTTCTGAAGAGAAAGGGAGGAGGAGGAGTGGATGGGGGCGCTGGGAAGGAGAATGAGGGAGGAGAAACTATGAACTGTGGTTGGGATATAAAAACAAATAAATAATTAATACAAAAAAAGGAAACTGTTCCACTGTATAAATTTATCAAACTAAATTGGAATATTAAAATCAAACACAAAAATATGGGCCTGAGAATTATAGGGCATACCAGACTGGGGAAAGAGTATGTATACAACTCACTTACCTGAACTTCTAAAAAAGGGAGACACCTAACACTGTAGTTGAAACAGTCCAACTAAAATGTAATCTGGCCACACAGTGTGTAAATCAAGGGAACAACATGCAGCAGACTCCCAACTATTCCAACAGATTCAGATAAGCTTTGTCTCCACTGTTATACATTGCTACTGAAATGGCTGTCTGGACACCAAATCTCCCATTTATTCATCTGGACCTACATTAGCCCTTTGTTTCATCCTTATTTTGTTATTGTTGTTTTGATATTTTTGAGACAGGGTCTTACTATGTAGTAGCTTTGGCTAACATTGAACTTACTATGTAGAACTGGCTGGCCTTCAATTCATAGAGATCTGCCTACATCTGCCTCTAGAGTGCTGGGAGTATAGATGTGTACCACCAGGCCCTGCTCATAGTCATCATTGCTTCCACCATACCTTGCTTCTGCAGATCAAGTCAACTCTATATACTAAGTCTAAGGCAATGGCAGCAGAAGTATCTCCAGCAAAATCTCTTGACTAAGTTCATTATGATATACCTGTAGACACTACCTTTACACACTTAACAGCTTTTACCTCTCAGGCTTTTGAAAAATCTTTGAGCTCATCTAGGGTCTCTTCAGCCTTTTGTATTCACTTTCTAATACAATCTAATACAAACACACACACACACACACACACACACACACACACAGATATACAGATATATATTTACTGTGTGATGTGATATATAGTGTGTGATCTAAGTGTTAATGTTACCAATTAATGCTGGAATGAAAGAAGGCATGTTTTGCTTGGGTGGCTATTAAGGAAAGCAGGACTACTAAGCAAATTGTAGTCAACAAAACCATCAAATCTAGTGAATTCATTTTTATTCAATAATACTAACATTCTGAAAAGATAAATCCATATTCACCTCTATTTCTGACAATATGCTCATGACACCTATGTACCAATGAATTCTCTATTTTGCAAACAAAAAACTGTATCTTAAAAAGGTTATTTAGCTAAGACCACATAGGTTAAGAGTAGAAAAAAGGGAGCCGGGCGGTGATGGCACACGCCTTTAATCCCAGCACTCAGGAGGCAGAGCCAGGTGGATCTCTGTGAGTTCGAGGCCAGCCTGGGCTACCAAGTGAGTTCCAGGAAAAGGCGCAAAGCTACACAGAGAAACCGTGTCTCGAAAAACCAAAAAAAAAAAAAAAAAGAGTAGAAAAAAGGGATGTAGAAGATAGAGGAGGCAAGATTTCTGCTCCTATACTTTAAGTGTTCCAGAGGCCTTGCTATCTTTAATGCTTATCTCCCAAGATTTCTCCAGGGCACTGAATTCAGCTGGTTGATAAGAAATGGAGACATTAGAGATTTGTGAACCTTGCTTGGAGTTAATTTATATCATTATTTTCTATATTCCTCTGCACAATTAAATCAGTAGGTTCCATCTAGTTATAAAGTAATGTGGGAGACAGCCTATCAGTTTATTCAGGAGGAAAGAAAAAATGCCTAGAGAGTGACCACTCCCAAGTCCTTGGAGCCTAGAAAAGTCCTATAGAGTAGTTTTGCTGTTTATTGTTAAAAATATAAGCCCACTTTGAGTATTTGTTATGTAAAAAGAACTATGGTAATAACAAATATTTTGTTATTTACCTCAGCCTTAAAAGATGGTTGTCATTATTCAAAATTTGTAGAAGTGTTAGTGTCTTGTTTTGAATGTTTTCTTTTCACAAGGTTTTTTTTTTCACTGAAAATAAATTATTCTCTCATACAACACATCTCAACCACAGGTTCCCGTCTTTCCACTCCTCCCAACCCCATCACCCACCTCCCCTCCTCCCCAGACAACTCTTTTCCTCCTATTGGGTTGCCTTCTCCAGCCTTTATAGGAGGGCTTTTGACTTGTCTTATTGGATCTTGTTTGTCATGTTTAGCTGTTGTCTCTTGGAGGTCTGCTGTTTTCTGAAGAGTAAACAGAGGGGTAGGTGATGGGGCTGGGAGGAGGGGAGGGAGGGGAACCTGTGTTTGGGATGTGTTGTATCTTCAACACTTTTGCCTGTTCTCGAGACAACAGCCATACAGGACAAACAATATACAATTAGTCAAAAGCCCTGTTCAAGAAAACCGAATAGGAGGAAAAGATTATCAAGAACAGGCAAAAGAGTTGAAGATGTACCTACTACCATTGTTAGGAGTCTCACAAAAACATCAAGCTAACAGCCATAACACATACACAGATGACCTGATGCAGACACATGAAGCCCTCATGTTTGCTGCTTCAGTCTTTGTGAGTCCATGTGAGCCCTGCTTAGTTGATTCAGTTGGCCATGCTCTACTGGTGTTCTTCATCACTTCAACTCCTACAGTTTTCCCTTCCCCTCTTCACAGGGTTCCCCAATCTCCAAGGAAAGGGATCTGATGGAGACTTCCAATTTAGGTTCTCTGTCAGCAAAATGTCAGACTGTGGGTCTTTGCATCTACTCCCATCTGTTATTCAAGAAGCCTATCTGATGTTGACTGGACAAGACACTGATCTATGAGTTTAGCAAAATATCATTAGGAATCATTTCATTGATTTTCTTAGATGAGTCCTATTTGGGCTATCCAATCTCTTGTTTCTGGCCATTCAAGCAGTGTAAGGAATGGACACCCTGACATGGGCTTCAAGTTAAACAGAATATTGATTGACCATTCCCATAATTTCTTCACAGTCATTGCCCCAGCAAAATTTCCATGCAGGATAGATTGTAGGTCAAGGGTTTTGTGGCCTATTCAGGGTCTAGGTTTCTCTATACATAGTGTGCTGAGTACCTTCTCATGCCAAAGAAACTAGAACGTAGGGATGAAGGCTCTAAATCCACATCAGTTCAACCACTCTAAGTTCAATGACCTGTGTGGAAGTTATCCTTGGCAATGAGGATCTTGCTATCACTTTACAGAGAGGGATATTCTGTCCTAGAATCTTTCACCCTGGGTTGTTCAGGGATCTCTATGGACATCCTCAGCTGACAATTCAACTGAATGTAATCCAGTTCCACCTTACTTGGCTACAAAAGATGGCCAATTCAGATTCCTTGTCCTCCATTACTAGGAGTTTTCTCTAGGGTCACCCTAACAGATTGCAGGAAGTTTCTACTACAGAGTACTCCTGTGTGAACCTGGGGTAACAGCAAATGCTTTTTAAAAAATATATACACATGAAATTTATTTTTATTCTTTGTTCATTGGTGTTTTGCCTGCATTTATGTCTCTGTGTAGATTTTAAACAGCACATTTAAAAACACACACTGCCAAAAGGAAAGTTTACATCTAGTTTTCCATTTTTAAACTCCTTGCATCATATTTATTATATTAACTTGAATATATGGACTTTTATGGTAGATTCTCCTGTCTATATG
This sequence comes from Peromyscus maniculatus bairdii, assembly GCF_049852395.1. NCBI lineage: Eukaryota > Metazoa > Chordata > Mammalia > Rodentia > Cricetidae > Peromyscus > Peromyscus maniculatus. The sequence continues at coordinate 71,047,611 of NC_134875.1, read as the reverse complement.
CGTCCTGATTTTAAATATAAATTTACTTGAATGGGATAATTGAAATAATATATGAAAATCACCAACTCCAAAATTTCAAAAAAATTATTAGCTGTAATTATTATATTTTCCACTTCTTGTATTTTGTTGGTGATACTTGCCTCTGTAGTTCCTGTTCATTTACCTAGATTTTTCATTACCAGCATTCCCTCAGATTGTGTTTTCTTTATTGCTTTTATTTCCACTTTCATGTCTTGAACAGTTTTATTCATTTCTTTCAACTGTTTGATTTTTTTTCTTGGCTCTCTTTCAGGGATTCATTCATTTTCTCCTATTGTTTGTATTTTCCTGGATTTCTTTAAGGGATGCATGTATTTACTTCCTATTAAAAGACCTCTATCACCTTCATAAAGTTGATTTTAAGGCTATTTTTGACTGTGTACTTAGACTGGTGTCTAGGCATCTGGGTTTGGGGTAATTATCGATCTAAGTGCCGATATCTGAGCTTATCTTTATTGGATAGGTATTTTGTTCTTTGGCTTCTGTTTCCTTTCTGGTCTTCTGGTCAGTGTGACTTGTGATTAAGCATGGGGCCTCCACTTAAGTTGGGGGCTGGACTTCTGGCTGCCAGCATAGTTTCTGGTAAAACAAGGAGTGTATGCTCCAATTGGAGCAAGCTGAGATACAGCAATTAGGAGGGCACGGAATTTGGGGTAGGGTGGGCAGACATGGAAAGACTGAGATTGTGGGGGAGTTTGGCAGTCATGCAGCCTACCTGGAATTCCAGCAGTATGCATGGACTCTGGTAAACCAGGTTAGCCATCAGGAAAATCAAAACTTGTTTGAAATTCCATCTTACACTTGTCAGAATGACTAAGATGAATGACCAAATTGACAGCTCGTACTGACAAAGATGTGGAGGAAGGGGAACACTCCAACCATGCTGGTGGGAGTTCAAACTTTTATAGCCACCTTGGAAATTAATATAGCCACTTCTCATAAAATTGGGACTCAATCTACTTCAAGACCCAGCTATACCACTCTTGGCTATTTACCCAAAGGATGATTAGTCATACCACAAGGACACTTGCTCTATTATGTTTATAGCAGCTTTATTTGTAATAACCAGAACATGGAAACAACCTAGAAGTCCCTCAACCAAAGAATAGATAGAGAAAATATGACACACTAGCAAAATTGAGAATTATTATTCTGTTAAAACCAATGACATCAGGAAATTTGCAGGCAAATTGATTGAACTAGTAAAAAATCATCCTGAATGAGGTAACTTGAGAAAGACAAACATGGTATTTACATGCATTCTCACTCATAAGTGGATATAAGCTATAAAATAAAGAATAACAATCCTACAGTCCACAGACCCTGAGAGATTAAGTAACAAGGAATGTTCAAGGGGGAACACCTGGATCTCCCTGGGAAGCAAAAGTAGATTTTGTGTGTAGACTAGGGTGGGTGAGGATGAGAACAGGAGGGGTGAGGCTGGATGTTTTGATGAGGGGAGAAAGTACTGGGAGAGATGACTGGAATTGGAGGGTACTGAGGAAGGGTGATATGGAGGAAACCTACGGCAGTAGAAATTCTCATGGTTTTGAAGGTTACCCTAGTGAGGACTCCTAAAAATGGAGGATGTGGAGACTGAACTGCCCATCTTCTGTAATCAGGCAAAGATTTTAGAGGTGTGACTGGGATACCATCCCAGTCACAAAGCCTTCAACTTATAATCTATCCTGCCTGGAAGATGTACTTGGACAAATAAGGCATAGAACTTGTGAAACTGGCCTACTAAAGGTGGGTCTAATTTGATGCCAATATCATGAGAGAGAGCTTATGCCTGACACCACCTGAATGACCAAGAATCAGAGGCTGGAGAGCCCAGGGATTTATAAAAAAAAGTCAATATCAATAAAATTAATCCTAATGATATCCATATATACTTAGATTGTTGCCTATTCCAATCTTCATCAAAGAGACTAGAGCTAGCAGGTGATGGGAGCAGATTCAGAGACCCAAGGCTAAACATTAGGCAGAGAGATAGCTTAAATTGAATATCGACATTGGATCCCTCCCTTTGGAGATCTAGGAATTCTGTGGTAGAAGGGGAGTAAGAAATATAGGAACCAGAGGGGTGGAGAACACGGCCCATAGACTTCAACTAAATAAAGCCCAGAGGGGCCCATAGAGACCGAAGTGACAATCACAGAGCCTGCATGGGTCTGCAATAAGTCCTCTGCATGTATGTTATGATTGTGAGCATGGTGTTTTTATGGGACCCTTAGTAGTGGAGATTGGGGAATATGTGACTCTTTCACCTGCTCCTGGGACCTTTTCAGTGGGTTGCCTATGCCTAGTCTTATTGTAGCTTGTTATGCCGTGTACAGTGGATATTCCTGGGAATTCTACTCTTTTTGAATGGAAACTAAGGAGGAGTGGAATTGGAGGAGATAGGAGGTAGAGTAGGGATGCAGGAAGGGGATGAATGGAGGGAGAGGAAACTGTGGTCAGGATGTATTAAAATAAATTAATCAAAAAATCAATCTATCAATAAAAATAATACAATTACTGTGCATGAGAAGATGTTACAGTCATTCTCAGGGGTGACTTAATAAAATGATAGCTCCAAAAATTTTTTAATGATACATCATGATAATAACTATCTACTGAAGTACATATTTTAAAAAGTGAACAGAGTCTTGATCTGATTTGACATAAATTTTCCTGAAATAATTATAAATATATAATATAATTTTAAACTTGTTTTTGACCTATACTCCTTTCATCTTTCCTTTCAGGTTTAGAAATGCTTATTGTAAAAGCAGACTTAATAACTTATTTTGAGTTAGATGTTTAATTTGATATTTTATAATGGCTTCACAATATTATCTAATTTTCATGACTGCCATAACCCCTTTAGAAAGGCAATTGATAGCTTTCAATTTACATGTAGAATAAAAAGACTTTGAGGTTAAAATGGCTTGGTCATTGTCATTGCATACATGTGACAAGCTGTGTCATATAGGTCACAAAACTGAGATATAAGATCAAGTTACACAAATGCAGTCAGTATCTAACCCATTAATCATCATGTTTCATTTCCTTTCTTATGTGTCAGGGAACAAATTTTATACCAGTGCCATACAATGTATTCTAATTATACCACACATAAAGAACTCAAGCTTTGATATTTAATGATACATCATGCTAATAACTATAAATATTATAGTGTAAATTTTAAAGTTTCCAAAGAGAGTAGATCTGGTTTTACATGATTTTCCAAAAACTAAGATAAGAATAAATTTAAAGCATAATCATTTTAAAAGAGTAAGAATCATATTTGCATAAAAAACATTGAAGTGTATATTCAAGGAAGTATATCTGTTTCATCTTTCTTAATGAATATTATTGTGTCTGGAGAGACAATAAAGTTGCTATTCACTGGTTTCATCAATATTCCCTTTGATGCTACAGCTTCTATAAAACTCAGGCTAACAACTATGACTTCTTTTTTACCCACTTAATTGTTTCTTTTTACATGGGTCTAGGGCATTGATGCTGAAAGCTTAGAGCCAACAAAGGACTAAAAATAATATTCTGTGGGGAAGAAGAGTCCTTTGTGCATAGTTTATATGTCATCAAACCCTATAACAATGTTGTTTTTTTAACTTATCTATAAAAACTCTAATATTATGAGACATGCATGGTAAATTACTGACTCAATTACAATAACCATAAAAAATAAACTCTGGGTGTTTCATCAAATATTAAAATCTAAGCATTAGAAATGCTGAAATGAGGGCCTGAATATTTATTTGAAAGATACCACATAGAAAGTGTAATTCACTGAAATAGTGTAAACTTTCCAATATATGGACAAAATAGCATAGTGAAATTTTACATTTTATAAGCAAGTAAATAAGACTTGTATGGTAAATAATGAAAATATGTTTTTCAAGGTACTTAATTAAGCTTGTACCTTTTAATACCCTATGAATCAATAACATATGTGTTATACACCTTTTGACAACTAAAAATGTGTTTATGGTTGGATTGACTACAAAATCAACAGCAGGCAAAAACAGCAGGTGCCTTTGGGATATCAGAGTTAGAAAGCAGATTTTCTCATTCTGAAGTACAGAGGTCATTTGGATATCCCTGGGTGGTACACAGATTGACCCAATTAATTATTACAAAAATACATGCTCTCTTATAACTGTGTATTTTTCTATCGACAATTTGCATGTACATTCAAAAATTACAGTTTCCCATTTAGTAGTCTAAAGTAATGATATGATTGCCCAAAAACTGCAAAATAATTTTTGACCTACCTTTCTTTTCTTCCTCTCTCTTTCTTTCTTTATTTCATTCTCTCTCTTTAGTCTTCCTCTTTTCTTCTTCCTTTCTCTTTCATTCTTTATTCATAATTTCATTTAATTTTGTTCTTTCTTTGGTTAGGACTTCAGGAAAAGAAATGGTAATATTAGGCCATCTTTTCCTTGTACTTATGAACTGTTGATCAAAAACACAAAAGGTACCTCTTTAGATCTTACAAAATATTGTTTATTTTACAAAGAGATTTTCTAGTATTCTATTTTAACATTTCTCATGGTCAAATTTTATTTAGTAAACTGGTTTAGTCCATCATCATGTGTGTGTGTGAACAGTATCTATCAAGGTAAAGAGTTTGCCAATATCCTTTTTCAAAGCTTCAGGTCATCCGCTGAAACAATATCAATAGATAAATTGATAAAAATAAGTATAGAGACAGTCCACTAGAAGAGTCAGATATGGGAAGCAAGCCCTTGTCCTCAGGTAGGTCGCAAGGGTGGAGCCTGGTAATTTGTTTCATGAGGACCAGGCTGACCTTTCATGACACCAAGGAAGACATGGTTTTATAAATTCTTGCATTTTCTTGAAGTGTATGGACAGAGCTAATACAGAAATTAATCTATGGTGCTTGGGCCTAAAGATCCAATGCTACAGGATCTTCATGACACAAGATAACAACAGAATATCCAAGAGAAGTTCCAGTGAAGGCCCGGTATTAATGTTGTATCAGATGCCAGAGACCTCAAACTAGACCAATGACTCATTGCAATGAACACTTACAAGTAAAGAAGCATATCCTTTGGGACAGTATGACTCACTGTGTCACACTGCAGCTTCTATGCTGAGACTTTTTCTTGTTTAATTGTTTGTTTTTGTTTTTTACTTTCTGTTTTTAGTCTTTATTTTATTTTGGTGGAGATATTGCAAAGGAAGAGAGTGGATGTGAAAGGATGGAGAGATAAAAGGGATGCATGATGTGAAATTCATAAAGAATAAATAAAAGATATTTTTTAAAAAAATCACTGTTAGCTGTATTGGTTAGCATTCTGTTGTGTGGCTTTTCCTGAAGACATAACAAACATGATTTTACTAGGCAATAATGACATACAAAAGAAATGATTCCACCCAAATAGAGTTTGTGAAACTAACTACTTTATTGCGGTTACTCACAGAAAAATGGGTGAGAAGTTACCCACAGAAGAATGGTGATTTAAACAATGGCAACACCAAAATATCTATCCTAGTGTGGTGACAACAAGTAAAAACAAATTATTGTATTTTCCTGAATCATTTAAATGTCTTTCCACTTAAGAAACTGCTCTTTACTAGTAATTCTTTTTTTTCTAATATAATCTTTTTGTAAAAGCATCCTTTTTTTCTTATAAGATTATTGTGAGTTCCATGACTCCTATGAGCCTCCTTCCTCATTGAAAAGGGAAAGTTTCAACCAGGAGGAAACAATTGCACAAGTATTATTGCCCAAATTCACCCGATCATAAGAACTGGAAAAAATGTGAGTAGCAGTCCAATCATCCTTGTTCCATATCTAGTATTCTCCTGTGAGTGAGTACATACCATATTTGTCTTTCTGAGTCTGGGTTACCTCACTCAGGATGATTTTTTCTAGATCCATCCATTTGCCTGCAAACCTCATGATGTCATTGTTTTTCTCTGTTGAGTAGTATTCCATTGTGTACATGTGCCACAATTTATTTATCCATTCTTCAGTTGAAAAGCATCTAGGTTGTTTCTAGGTTTTGGCTATTACAAACAATGCTGATATGAACATAAGCTGAGCAATTACTCTTGTGGTATGATTGAGCATTTCTTGGGTATATGCCTAAGAGTGGTATAGCTGGATCTTGGGGGAGATTGATTCCCAATTTTCTAAGAAAGTGCCATATTGATTTCCAGTGTGGTTGTACAAGCTTGCATTCCTACCAGCAGTGGTGGAGAGTTCCCCTAGTTCCACATCCTCTCCAGCATAAGGTGTCTTCAGTGTTTTTGATCTTAGCCATTCTGACAGGCGTAAGGTGGTATCTCAGAGTTGTTTTGATTTGTATTTCCCTGATGATTAGGGATGTTGAGCAATTCCTTAAATGTCTTTCAGCCATTTGAGTTTCCTCTGTTGATAATTCTCTGTTTAGTTCTATAGCCCATTTCTTAATTGGACTGTTGGTTGTTTTGATCTCTAATTTCTTAAGTTTCTTACATACCTGGAAAACAGGACCCCAAGAAAAACACGGTGATCACCCAATGACCGAGAAATGGCTGAGATCTACATGAACAACCTGGACATGAGTGGGAGTAATGAAGGGCGAGGTTCGAGGGAAAGAGAGCCAGTGGGAACAGGAGAACCCAGCTGGATCAAGAACAAAGAGGGAGAACAAGGAATAAGAGACCATGGTAAATGAAGACCACATGAGAAAAGGAAGAAACAAAGTACTAGAGAGGCCCACAGAAATCCACAAAGATACCCCCACAATAGACTGCTGGCAATGGTCAAGAGACAGCCAGAACTGACCTACTCTGATGATGGGATGGCCAAACACCCTAATAGTCGTGCTAGAAATCCCATCCAAGGACTGAGGGATATGGATGCAGAGATCCATGGCTAGGCCCCAGGTGGAGCTCCGGGAGTCTAATTAGCAAGAAAGAGGAGGGTTTATATGATCTAGAATTGTTGAAACCAAAAACCAAGGTTGGATAAAGCACAGGGACAAAGAGCCAAATAAATGGAAACACATGAACTATGAACCAAAGGCTGATGGGCCCCCAACTAGATCAGGCCCTCTGAATAGGTGATACAGTTGATTGGCTTGATCTGTTTGAGAGGCATCTAGGCAGTGGTACTGGGGGTCCCGTGCTCATTGCATGAGTTGGCTGTTTGAAACCTGGGGCTTATGCAGGGATGCTTGGCTCAATCTGGGAGGAGGGGACTGGACCTGCCTGGACTGAATCTACCAGGTTGATGTCAGTCCTTGGGGGAGTCTTTGCCCTGTAGGAGGTGGGAATAGGGGGTGGCCTGGGGGGAAGGTGAGGGGGGCAGGAGGGTGAAGAACAAGGGAATCCATGGCTGATATGTCAAACTGAATGGTATTGTAAAATAAAATAAAAGAAAAAAAAAGAAAGAACTGGAAAATATAACAAGTCCTGTTAAGTCAGAATCTATAAGGTACCAGTCTTGAAACACATACTTTAAGCAAATAATGAAAGAAGCAAGTTACTTACAATACGAATAATGTGAAAACTGTTATTTATATCACCCTATTATTTAATATGACTTTCATTATAACTCTACAAATACTGCCTTATAAAGCCTGTCACAGAACATATGTGGTATTTTCTAATGTATACAATCAAGATGAAAAACACTGTACTGCATAACTGGGGAGTATTGGTAAAATTATTAAGACCACTCCACATAGTTAAAAGGGAAGTTTATTTTGTGGGGTAACTTACAAGTGAATGGGTAGTTTACAGAGTATGGGAAAGGCGTGGCACAGTCTGGCAGTGTTCTTTGGAGAATTCTGCTTAGTTTACCTCCAGCATCCAGGGTCCAGGAACCAAGAGAGCCAGTTCATCCTGATCTTGGGTCTTCAGGGTCCTCTCTTGGCCTCACCTTGTAGGTGTGACAGTTACCGAAGCCTCAATGGGGGTTGGAACTTCCAGACCAAAGCTAGAATGGCTACCCACTACATCTCTCCCTTTTGTCTAAATAAGAAGGTTCTAACCTAATACAAGACTATATACAAAGGAATGGTTATCAAATGTTGTCCAGGAATAATGAGGGATAATGACCTAGATAAGATGGAACTACAACCAATGCAAACAATATCAAGCAAGAAACACATACTAAAATCCAGAGAAGTATCGAGTATAGGTAAATGGCATGTTACAAAGATCATTCCAAAAGGTGTCCTACCCTAAAAAAAACCTCAATCTTTATACTTTATATACATATAAAGTTGTAGCTATAACTGCGAATCTTCAATCCCATCAAAGACCTGAGAAGGAATATAATGGTACCTGAGAAATGGAAGATGGATGCAAGCAACTTTCGGGAATCTTGCAAGAGTAGATAGAGACAGCTGGCAGCCTGGACAGTCACCTAATGTTTCTCAGCATTGTTGGTGCATTCAAATTGGCTATAGGCCTAGAGTATCTGACAGGCCATTTTTAGAAGCAGGAATTCTGAAAGACCATCATACCCTGTCTTGGCAGAGTTCAGAAGTCACTTTTCCTTGTGTCCCGCTTGTCCAGAATGACAGCACTCGTATTGTCAGCAGTTGAGGCAAGGGCAGTTCTTTGCCCAATAGTCCATTTTGTGCCCAGAAGACATACTTCCAAATAGAAATGTCTTAGAAGCCCAACGTTCTCTCAGGATCAAATTGGTTCTGCCAGGAGCAATTGTGTCTCATGTTAACAGAATTCTAAGTTATTTAAATGCCATATTCTCTAGGTCTATGAAGTGTTTGAAGATTACCTGTCCATCTGACCTATGTATCTGTAAGTCTGAATAACCTAACTAACAACTATAGAGATGACAAGCATAGGTGACTATAAATCTATAAGTCTTATCTACTTAAATAACCTAAGGACTAAGACTTCCCGTAAACAAGGTGAACAGTCTATAAGCAAATGTATGGTAAAGGACGATGACTTCAAAATTGTGACAATACATAAGATATTTATAACAGAGGCATGAATGCATAGTGCAATATGCAATATGACAATAATCTTAAATATATATCAACATACAGAATATCTTAAACAGAAGTAGAACATACATACAGTGTGATAGATATAAATTTACATTTGTATCAATATACAAATATTTCAAATAAGAGTAAAAATATGTGTATATTATAACAAATATAGTTCTGTATATGTATCAATATACAAATTATCTTAAACATGAATATAAAAATAGTTTATATTTGTATCAACATATAAGAATTCATGACAGTACAAATGACAATGTAAATTATCTAAGGCTGCTATTTTACTAAATTTGTTTACTAGTGTATACAATAATCTACCATAATATCTTATACCTATCCATTCTGCCAGTAAGCCACGAGCCACGTGGCAAGGTATAGATTCATAGAAATGGGTTAATTTAAGATATAAGAACAGTTAACAAGAAGCCTGAGCCATTAGGCCAAACAGTTTAAATATTATTAGCATCTGTGTGTTTATTTTATAAGTGGGCTGTCAGATTGCTGAGGCTTGGCGGGACCCGGAGAGAAAACTCGGCAGCAACAGGGAGAAAATTCTATTTTCTGTATATGGCATATAACTATGGAATTGACAATATGACATTATATTATCTATGCCAATGATTATCTACAACAGAGATTATCAAATTTTGCAGATGGGTTTGCATTTCACAAAAATTACTATATATGTTCAAAATTATTTGAGGTTGTTGATTATTCATCAGATAACTTTGGGAAGAAAATTATATATAGTTCCACAACCAATAATGAGCCACAGTGTCTCACAAAACTGACTATGTAAAAATATCAATTTATGAGTGTCCCTGCCATGCCATGCCCACAAGATAGAACTTCATTGCCCACCTCCTTATTTTTGGCTCTTACATTTTTTTTACCTCCTCTTTCATGATATACATTAAATCTTTATGAGGGTGATACCGTGTCACATTTAATGCTAATAATAAGTGGTATATTATTCTCAGGACCTTTACCATCAATAAGTCTCTGCCTTTACCACTGCCTACTTTTTACTGCAATGAGAAGCTTCTTTGATTGAGGTTGAGAGTAGCATTTCTCTATGGGTATAAGTGTAAATATGTAAGCAGTATGTTGACAACATTCTCAACTAGTAAGACAATAGCAATAGGCTCACTCCTAGTATCTATGACCTCCCCAGTCATGAAACTTTGGCCACATCTACAATATTTACCAAGAATGAAATTGCTCCAATAGACTGGGCCTCTGATCCCATAAAAAATAAGTTGATTACTCCTATAACAATCAGATGACTATTGAAGAAAGAAGCTCCTCTTGCTTGTAAAACGGTGCTATAGCATGCAATTTCTAAAGCTGGCTAAAACTGTTTATGATTTTTTCTCTTTCAGCTTTCTGCATAGCAACTTCTAGAAAGATTTCACATCAGTGGTGGTTGCCTGCATAGGGTCCAGTAAAGACTAAACCAGTGTATATTCAGTTATCAATGGAGGAGGGTTTCATGGAGTTCCACTCAAGAAAGCTACTATCATTTGAAGGCTTCTGGTGTAGAGAAACTCATTTTCTTCAGTAATATAACAACTGGTGAATTATCCTTGTTCTCGTGGGTAGTGTGTCACATTTATGCTATCACAAGTAGCCCTTGTTAAATCCAGTATGTCACAAAACAAAAATAAAAGTAAACATTAAGACAAGAAAGTGAGATAGGGACTTAGTGGAAAAAATGCAGGCTAGTTGATGGGGCATGCAGTGATACATTGTGTACACCAATGAAGCTTACCTGGGGATTAGAGGACAGAGCCAGTCACTAAATTAGACACAGAAGTCAGGAGATGGTGGCACACACATTTAATCCTATTGCTCAGTAGGCAGAAATCAGTCTGGATCTCTGTGAGTTCAATACCACATTGGGCTACAAGAGAGACACAGAACTAGGCATTGATGACACACACCTTTAATCCCAGGAAGTAATATGGCAGGACACAGAAGGGTATATAAGGCATTAGGAAACAGGAACTCGCTCTCTTGAGGCTGAGGATTTCATAGAGGAAAGCTAGTGGTTGTTCTGTTTCTCTGAGCTTTCAGCTTTCACCCCAATATATGGCTCTGGGTTTTTTTTTATTATGAGACCTTTTAAGATTCATGTTACAGGGATGAGAGAAGGATTAGAGCTTGTAGAGGCATGAGTATGACCAGAAAGTAGTATGTACGTGTATGAAATTATCAAAGAATAAATTAATAATAAAAAGCAAATTGTTAATAAAAGAACTTCATAATAGACTAAATTGTATTTGATCCCTGGGACCCACATGGTTAAAGGAAAGAAATCCTCCAAGCCCCACAAGTTATCCTCTGATTTAACCTAGCAGCTTATTAAAGAAGAAAGAAAAATTCCTGGAAAGTGAATTTTTTCTTAAGCCTTTTAAGCCTGAGATACACCTATAGAATTACCTTAGTGTTATTGTACTGATAATGGTCAACTTAAGTGTATGAGTAGGTCTGTGGCACATACATACATGCACACACAACCAATAAATATATAAATGTAATAAAATTATGATTTAATTTAGAAGATAGGTCCTCTATTTCTTCATTATATCTGTCCTTTGAAAATTGTATGTCAGTATCAGGTGGGCATCATGGATACGATTTTGCATTTACTCTATTGTTTGAAAGTAAAGAGTCAATTATTTGGAAATAGTAATTCCTACAAATCTTAAGATTCAAAATTAGACAATTTTGAATCAAATGGGTACACTAATGTTAAAACAAATGCAATTTTTTCAATTAAATCCTTCAATTAATTTTCCTCTGGCTCTTTTTAATAAAAGGTGAACACATTCTTCAAGATCCTCTCCAAATTGAAGCTGATTTGGCATGTAGTTGGAGGCATTTAGAGAGAGTGCACATTTGTTTCAAATGATATTTATAACCATCTGACCTGGACAGGAAATTAAGTAGTAAACTGTCTGCCAGGGAATGCAAATACACTGGAGCCTGCTCTCATCACTTCCATTGCTGTGGCTCTGTAACCAATGTTTGAATATAGGATAAACTTCTTTGTGGTCTTTAGTGACTGTTTCCATGTGCAATCCTCAAAGGACAATATGTAAAACTGACATCTGGTCATCTTCAGATTCAACGTATAAATGAGAAGCAAAATTGGCTTAGAGAATTAAAAACAAATGAGAATTTACCAAATTGGATCCAAGCTGTTTTCCCACACAGCATAGCAGTTTTCCCAACCCTGCAATGAGGAAAACCCAAGCGTACATAATCAGAAGTCAACTTTGAAGTAAAATCCCATTTGTAAATTATTTCCCTAAAGTGTTAGCCCAATGTTTCCCTAAGTACTTATTTAATTTCATCTAGGAGAAAAGGAAATAGAAAAGCCTGATAATTTTTGGTGCTACAAATTCAAAAACAAAATAAGGTTTATCACACATTTTAATACTTTAATTATTTTATCTAGGTCCTCACAATTTTTTCTTGCTGCTCACTTATGCTTTCTAAATTAAGTCTACCTATTTCTTAATAAGATTTATAACAACTACCATTTATTCACCATTCAATGCTTTATTTTTTCAAAATGAGTTGAAATAAGAAAAAAACAAATTAATGAAAACACTAAAGAAGTTACCCAAAAGCACAGGGCCTTGTAAATAGTTGTATTTTTGTTTAGCTGCCTCAATAAATTATTAAATGCTAGATTACAAAGAAGGCAAACTAGAACAGTGATTTGAAAACTCAAATTGGTGTCTAATTTGGACTATGTCATTTATCAATTGGTATATTTTTGAGTATTAAGTATTTCATTATTCTTTTCTATTTTTCATCTGATAAACAGGGTGAGGAAACCTATAGCAGTATACAGTTTCTGCAAAGATCATGTAGACTAAGCATTGCTCTACCCATAATATTCTCCAGCAGAGAAAGATTAGATATAAATGGTCCTTATAGAGATTTGATTGAATTAATTTCTGTACCATCCAGTTAGGTGCACACCTTTTTATATCCACACAAACCACTTTAGACTTGAGTAAGCTGTGCTATAGATGAAAAGTGCTGCTATATAGCAGGTAGACACTAACAGTATCATGGGCAAAACTGATGAAAATATGATTTGTTGTTAGAAAAATATTTCACTGTATCTATATTACCTTTATGTAAAAAGGAATGTACTCCACTAAAAGTCATCTGAGAACTCGTCAGAAGATGAAAAGAAGGTCATTGTATATTTACAAAAGGGAAAAATCTTCCATCAAGAAGTTGTAATAATTTTAAAAGCATATTTAGCAAATATTGGGAACTAAATTAATAAATCAAATGCCAATAAGAACAAATAGTCATAAAATTCCTGGTTCAATAATGATAAGTAACTTCTATACATCATTATCATCTAAAGATGTGTCATCCAAAATGAAAATTGATAAATAAACTATAACATAATTAAAATGTACTTAACAAATATCTCTATACTATTCCATACAATACATATAAGATAATCATTATTCTCAAAATACAAATAAACTAGACTAAAGCAGAGGATATTGTAGGCCAAAAACCAAGGCTTAACAAATGGAAAATAATCAAAAACAATTTCTTGTTTCTTATCAGATCATGGTGAAATGACTGGAATTAAATGAAAAGGAATACTACATCAACTACATAAATAGTGACAAAGTGAACATTACATTTTTGAATGGCCAGCGGGTCATTGAGGAAGTCAAGGAGCATATTCAAGAATCCTTAGAATCAAATTAAAATGAAAGCAAAACTTATCAATGGAAATGTACATTCTCACAGCCTTTAAAAGAGCTAAAAACCACCCAGCATTTGGGAGGCAGAGGCAGGTAGATCTCTGTGTGTTTGAGGCCAGCCTAGTCTACAGAGTGAGTTCCAGGATAGGCTTCAAAGCTATACAGAGAAATCCTGTCTCAAAAACAAAAACAAAAACAAAAAAGAGCTAAAATCCAAAAATTTTCATGTTACAGAAAATAGAAAAGGAGATCACACTATCAATCTCATTCTATGGAACCAATATTGCTGTGGGATGTTCTCTGTGTTAAATGTGTTGCTCTGATTGGTTAATAAATAAAACACTGATTGGCCAGTAGCCAGGCAGGGATTATAGGCAGGACAAGGAAAGAAAACAATTGTGGGAACAGGAAGGCTAAGGCAGAGAGATGCTGCCAGCCGCTGCCATGACAAGCGAGATGTAAGGTACCAGTAATCCATGAGCCACGTGGCAACTTATAGATTAATAGAAATGGGTTGATTTAAGATATAAGAACTAGATAACAAGAAGCCTGCTGTGGCCATACAGTTTGTAAGCAATATAAGTCTCTTTATATGTTTACTTGGTTGGGTCTAAGTGGCTGCAGGACTGGCAGGTGAAAGAGATTTGTCCTGACTGTGGGCCAGACAGGACCTGGAAAACTCTAGCTATACAATATTATCCTGATACTGAAATTGCAGTAAAAAGAAATATTGAGAGAAATTTCCCTTATGAACATAGTTGTAAAGCATCAACTAGAACACCTGCAAATGAAGTTCCATAGTGTATTATGAAGATCTGTTCCCCACCAACAGGTTCTGTCATGATTGCAACTCCTGTGAGTTGGCCTAGTTACATAAGTACAGCTTTTACCCTGAAACAGAGAAGCGTTCTTTGTATACAGAAAACACTGAGCTGTAAAAATGCAGAGAAAGACTAATAATGGGATTCTTGTCCCCTATGAATATATCTACAACACAATTCCTGCCTTTAAGTCACAGAAAACATCTCTATAGAAGGGGGGCAGAAAATTGCAAGAACCAAAGGCCCAGGAAGTCTGTTTTGAAATTGTGCCTTCTAGAGATGACAAGGAAGCCAGACCCATGAAATCTTAATTATGTTACCTATACAAGGCCTAAATTATGACACAAGTTGACATGACAACATGAATGGGTGTAATCACACGAGGCACCACTCATAGATGAACAGATACATACCATTAATGACTGTGAGAGGGAGAATTAGTCTTCCTCAGGGATAAGACCCCTAAATGATTATCCAGTACAAAGTTGTCAGGCCTAAATACACACACACACACACACACACACACACACACACACACACGCTGATGAGAGTATGCTACCTGTATTTACATTTTTATTACTTTATATGTATATTTAAGAACAATGGTTAAAGAGGTGGGCTCTGAATTTTGGGAGTAGGCAGACATGGTAGTGGTAGTAAGGAAGAGGAGGGTAGAATAGATGTAATTATAATTTAATTATATAAAATTAAATTAAGGCCAGGAAGCAATGGCACATGCCTTTAATCCCAGCACTTGGGAGGCAGAGCCAGGTGGATCTCTGTGAGTTTGAGACCAGCCTGCTCTATGGAGCGAGATCCAGGACAGGCACCAAAACCACACCGAGAAACCCTGTCTCAAAAAACCAAAAAATAAATAAAGAATAAATAAAAATTTATAAATAAGTAAATAAATAAACACAAATAAATAATTTAAGAAGATCATATACTGTGAAAAAATGGTTTTACTCTGGACACACAAGTTTGGTTTAACAAATACAAATCAGTCAGTGTAATAGAATATACAGCCTAAGAAAAGACATCACATGATCATTGCAAAAGACACAGAAGACAATCAATATCCTTCCATGATAAAAACCATGAAAAAATGAGGCTATGGTGATGGCTAAGCAGTTAAGCGGACTTCCTGCTCTTGAAGAAGACCCATGTTCAGTTACCAGACCCTACAATTTATCACACAACTGACCACTTAGTACCTAGTTCCAAAAGATCTTAGGCTATTTTCCAATCTTCATTGTAATTGTATGCATGTAGTTCACATATGTAAACCCAGGCAAACACATAGTCCCTCCATCTCTCTCTCTGTCTCTCTCTGTATGTATATATATATATATATATATATATATATATATATATATATATATGTGTGTGTGTGTGTGTGTGTGTGTGTGTGTGTGTGCGCGCACGTGCACGCGCAGGTGCGTGTGTGTATGTGTGTGGCAATTCTATAGCCATACATATGGAAGACAAGAAATTCAGGGCCTGCCCACATTAAGAATTTGTCTATCTGTCTGTCTATTCATATAATCATGAGATATTTCAAAACTGTAATTATGTATATTTGGTGATTAAAAAGTGATGCTATATTATAGAAATAAACTTATTGAATCAATCTAATTAGCATACCTATTGTCTGAACATATCAATTTTCCTCTTGTTGAACTGAAATGTGTAACTGAAGGTCTTCTGTGTCCAGCCTGGGCCACAGTCAGAACAAATCTCTCTCACCCAGCAGTCCTGCAGCAGCTCGGACCCAAATAAACATACAGAGGCTTATGTTAATTAAAACTGTTTGGCCATTAGCTCAAGCTAACTACTGACTAGCCCTTACACTTGAACTCAGCACATTTCATTTGATCTATATGTCACCGCATTTTCCATGGCTTTCCATGGGTCATTACATGCTGCTCCCTGGACAGTGGACTGGTGTCTCCTGACTCATCTTTCCTCTTCCCACAATTCTCCTTGTCTGCTTATTCCACCTATACTTCTGCCTGGTTACTGGCCAATCAGCATTTTATTTACCAACCAATCAGAGCAACACATATCCATAGCCTACAGAAAGACATCTACAGCACCTCCCCTTTTCTGTCTAATCAAAAAGGAAGGTTTTAACTCTAACATAGTAAAATTACATATAATAGAACAGTTATCAAGCAAGAATTACTGTTATAATAGCTAGTCTATTTGTATTTGGCAAAATTAAAGAAAATTAAAGAATTGACTCAGGTTGAAATGGCAACTTTGGCTGCTGGCTCCATCATCCTCAGCTTTCCAACATGGCAAAAGTGGGAACCATACTCATCACTGACTTTATTCTTTAATCAAGAACGATTAGGAACCTCAGGCTACAATGGAAGAATATAGTAATACTTCTGAACTTACAATGGAGTAATATCTTAATAAACTAAAGTTTAAAATGCAGCATATTAAAATACATTTAATTTACTCACCTTTATTAAATGTTTTAGCCTTGCTTAGGCTAACTTAGATATACTCAAACTTCGCTTTGTAAGTTTAAGAATCAGCCTGTAGCTGGGCAATGGCATTTAACCCAAAGCACATTTCTTAACAAAGTAGGAGAATGAAAAATATATAATGCACTATCAAAAACATAGTAACAATAGAATAAGCTGTGAGTCATTTGCCCCTCTGATCCTGTGTTTGATTAGGAGCTACACCCTGTTGCTTTGTTTTAGCATAGCCAAGAACTACCTCATTGACATTTTTTCCCTGCATACTGCTAGAGAGAATTTTACCACATGTAGCTGCTTGTAATTAAAATCCAAAATTCAATTTATAGTTTCTTCTGAATGTGTATGGCTTTTGTAACATCATAAAGCTGAAAAATCAAGTCAGGGATATCTGTCTTCCCTCACAGAAGGAAAAATAATAGACTGCCTCTTCAGGCTTGGCCTTGAGTGTAGGTGGAAACAAAGACTCTCCTTAGCATTCATGATCACAGAGATGCTGTCCAGGTTTTTGGCTGGAATTAATAATATCTATATGTATAAATAATAATAATAATAATAATAACAGCTAATTTTAAAGTGACTTGAAGTACATGGAAGGATCAAACGAACGATGATCAAATGGCAGCAATCACCACCTCTATTTTTGAGCAAACATACCTGAAACAAAGACCTCAAAGTAAAACTATAATCATCTATTTATATTAGATATGGTTGTTTTTTTTTTCAAGATAAGGTCTTACTTTGTATCCCTCACTGGCTGTAATTCTCCTGCTTCAGCCTCTTGAATGCTAGGATTATAAGTGAGAGCTAATATGAGTGGTTTAAACCCACAAAATTCTAATGGCTGTATATACAAGGAAAACACATAAATGAATTACTGCATATAAGAAATAGTGTCGTGTAGTGACTTTTTTGTAGTGTCTACTGAGTTGGCTAATTTTCACATCTATACTTGACTAAAAATTTCTTTTTGTTGTTTTGTTTGTTTTTCAAAGGAGCATGGATATATGCATTCACTAAAGGAAATATGATGGACAGTATGATGGTCCAGTCCATTATATCTCAAAGAGGGTAATTAATGGAAAAGGCTCCCGAAAGTTTGTAAGAGCTTGAGGTCATAGAAGATTGCAAGAAAACACATTTCTATACATAGGAGAGCAGTTGCAGATATGAGTTCACAGCTGATAGCTGATAGAATGTGCATAATCTATGCAAGCTGAGGTCAGACCAAGAGGGGAAGTTGTTAAAGACTTCTTATTAACAGTGCATTCAGCATGGAAAATATAAAACAATGACTATAGAGGTTTCAAAAATCTGCACTTTAATCATTTCTTCAAGTTAAGAGAATTGTGATATTTGGATAGAAAACTGAAAATCTCTGAACCTTAGATTTCCTTAAAGACACCAGGAGCAACAAGAGAATAATCACACCAACACAGACGTTTAGAATCCCAAAGGCAAAGAATGTGAAGTATTTGTCATCTGGCAGCCTAGGAGGCCAATCACAGCTCTAACATCTGGCATCCTATACACATTGCAAGTTTTCTCACCTCTCTGAGACTCGGTATTTTCAGCTAGCTAGCAAAGAAAAAAAAAGTTTCATTTTGTTTCATCACTAAAAGCTCAAATGAAAATATTTGCTATGTTTTAGAAAGATAAAAGCCTATAAAATTTGATGAGAAGACAGTTATCAGCATATATAGTATGTAAATATATATTCTTGATTATAAATGCCTAAATTAAATGTGTAAACAATATAAATGATTATTAGTTTTTATTTTTAATTTTTCTTTCATTGTCATGAAACTAATAGAAATTATGAATTAGTAGAACAGATCTATCTCTTTTTAAACTGACTTGAAATTGCTATTTTTTAAAAGAGCTACTGTGTATGATATTTGCAGTACATCATATGTAAATAAAATTCTCTCAGTTCATAAATCATTAATTATTCTACTTTAATATTAATATAATTACTATTGACTTATGAAAATATGTATATGATTTGAACTTTTTAATCTGAAAGTAAAACACATTTCTGATGTTAAACCTGGAATGTTTTGCTTTTAAAATAAATGGAAACCCGAATGCAATAACCAAGAAGTCCAGTGTATGCGAAACAACCTAAGTTCTATTGTGGTAAGTCAGCATTCACCCCTCTGCTCCACAGATTCCATTTTATTTTAACTTCTATTTCCTCCTAACATAGATACTTATAATCAAATAAAATATCATTAATTATTCCCATAGGCTGAAGTAGAGAAAAAAATGTCCTTGGATAATAAAATAATTTTAGGTCTCAAGAATTCATAGTAAGAAGAAGTATTTGCTTTCCAAAATTTTCTTCTATTCTACATGAAAGAAGACATTTGAAAGGATATTTATCATCCCAAATTTATTGCCTGTATGACATGATATACTTAACAAATTTAATAAACAGTGATTAAAACTAAAGCTAATAATGTGCATATTATAAAAAAAAACTTCCCACAAAGGAGGTGGGAGCTATTTGAAGAAACATTTCATTAGTGTTATTGCTGAACCCTTTGAGCACAGAGAAGACAAGTGTATGATGTGTCCATTACTATCACCTGACTGCAAAGCTTATAAGCTAACAACCTCTGTGCTACATGAATGCAATGAGCACTAGGGGAAGTGTGTTAAGATCAATTCACGTGAGTCTATTGAATAGGTAATTGGGATTTAATAAGATATAAATTGGGGATCTCTTCATGCAGAGATCCACAGCCAAGCCCCAGGTGTAGCTCCAGGAGTCCAACTGGTGAGAGAGAGGAGGGATTATAGAGCAAGAAATATTGAGACCATGATTGGAAAAAGCACAGGGACAAATAGTCAAACTAGTGGAAACACATGAACTATGAACTAATAGCTGAGGAGCCCCCATGGAACTGGATCAGGCATCTGGATAAGTGAGACAGTTGATTAGCCTAAACAATTTAGGAGGCCCACAGGCAGTGGGACCAGGACCTGTCCTTAGTGCATGAGCTGGCTTTTTGGAACCTAGGGCCTATGCTGAGAGACATTTTGCTCAGCCTTGGTGTAGGGAGGAGGGGACTGGACCTGCCTAAACTGAATGGACCAGGCTGAGCTGAATCTCCAGGGGAGACCTTGCCTTGGAGGAGGTGGGAATGGGGGGTTGTTTTTTGGGGGAAGGCTGGGGGATGGGAGGAGGGAGGACAGGGGAATCCATGGCTGATATGTAAAATTAAATTCATTATAAAATAAAAAAGATATAAATTGGGGAAATACACTCATGAATACAGGACCAAGTAAACAGCTGGAATCATCCTCTATTCTGTCCCAGAGAGAATGCACTTGGCCGTCCCGTGTCAAATCATGCCAAGAAGCACTTGACCCTTCTCTCTCTGCTTGTAAGAGATCACTTACAAAAGGCAAGACGCATTGCCTCTTTCTGGCCATATAGCCCAAGGTCATGGGCAGGGCAAATACCAGTCAAGAAGTGTTTCATTTTAGATGTACAGGAAATATGTCATTTGGTTGACAGTTTTTATTCAATACAGTTGCAGAAATACATGTGTATATTTACGTATATATGATCAGAAAGAATCAGATTCCCAAAAAGGGCATAGGACTAATGTAAAAGAAATGCGGAAAATAAATTGTTATATCAAAAACAAGAGGTCATATCTTCATTATATCTGGACTTTTGTTAAAATAATTAGATGCAAATTTGAATACAATGTCATGGGAATGAACAAATTAAAATTTAATATTTAACCACAAAAAGTTTTCAGTGATTATTCTTTTAGAAAGTTGATTAAATAGTATATGTATATGATACTTTCAAACATTTGGAGCATTATTAGTAAAAAAAAAAGTATACAATTGGTCCAACAGATAAACTATGTCTACCATAGGAATAGTTTAATGGCTTGTAAAGTTAGCTTGCTAAATAGTTACAAATTAGGAGGCTTGAAGGTCTTTGAGGAAAGACTCCTTCCTCACATTCAGCTTTTAGCTTACCTCTCATGTTCTTGGAAAATATTTTTTTGCATATGAAAAATAGTATTAGATAAAATAAGGGGGGAGATGTGACAAAATATCTGCTCTGATATTTAAAATATCTTGTGTAAGACATATAAAGTTTCTGTCATTTGTATGCTATATATGAAACAGATTAATACATTCATATAAATCTATATTATCTATGTTGTATAAATTCATTATGTCAGAATTGATTGACTAACCATTAACTCACAAGGTGGTTTCCTTGACAGCAATTTTCTAGATAGTTCCTCTTTCCATGATAGTCTGAATAAGGCAAATACTGGTTTATTTATTCCAAATTTGGCAATTATTATACATTAAGCATCTTATAGTAAATATACCCATACTATCAACCATATAATTATATGTATGTATGCTATATGTGGGATACAGGATATCTACAAAGGGCTAAAGGGGCAAGGAGTTTCAAAGAGAGCTGTGAGGCCAAATGTGGGAGAGTGAGAGAAATGAAAAGTATGTGAAGGGATGGGAAAACTCGTGTAATACAGCCACAGAATAAGCTGAAAATCTATTAGAGCTACTGGACTTTCAGTCAGAGTTGAACTGAAGTGGTGAAGGAAAGCCAAGGTCAAGATCATTTCCATATGAAATGATGAACACCTGGTACAGATGGATGAAAGTGTGAATAGGCAAATAGAAATTTGACTAGGCCAAAACCATAGCAAGAAATTTGCCAAGCTGAATCCATGTATTACATAGTAACTTTGAGGTCAGATTATATTGAATTGAAAGACTCTCTGCTCTCTGTCTTTCTTTCTCTCTCTCTCATATATATATATATATATATATATATATATATATATATATATATATATATATATATATATATATATATATATATATATATATATATATAGTGTGTGTGTGTGTCCATGTGTGTAGCTTCTGTTTCCTCTTAAAGTCTAAGATCATCATCAGTGGGCTAAAATCAACATGATGGCAAGAACACACCTCTAAAACCTGTGGAGAATTATTCATTGCCTTTTTCTTCTAGCTTATTGAAGCTATGTTACAGATTTTTAAAATTATATCACACTAATTTCTAAAATTTCTAACTGTATGTTTACACTGATTTCTGTACATATCTGCATCAAATATTCCTTTGTTTCTTACTGTAAATGGATTCATATTATTGCATTTAAGATCTACCTAGGTGAACCTCTTAATCTTAAAATGTTTAAATAACATATAGAAAATTCTTTGAATGTGTACATCTACTTCCATATTCCAGTCATTATCAACTGATATTGCTGGAACCTACTATCATTTTACTATAGCAATTTAAGGACATGGTAGGCCTTCTGACTAAACTTCAACTACAGTAAAAGAAAGTGAGCATAGGTACTAGACCTAAAATCCAGTAGAAATAATGGCATAATCATTGCTAGGATTAACTTTACTTTTTTCACTGCTGTTAAGATAACATGTCTGATTTCAGCACCCAAATTATAAGAAATGTGAAAAGTCCAAAATAGGTCAGCATATACACAAGATGCAGAGGATTAAGTACACTCAGGTCCAGAAGTAGCCTAGATATTAGAAATATTTGTTAAGGCATTTAGTGTAGGTATCACTACTGTGTAAAAGCATCAAACAGTACAGAAAAATAATGTTGGTCTTTTTGACATTTGACTACAGGTTTAGCACTTGGGAGCTTAGCCAGATTTGTATATAAAGATCTTATCTAGAAAATCAGTGAATGCTGTGCAATGTAAAATAAATTATTTCATAGAGAGATGAAAACATTATAAAGAACCTAATGAAAATTTGAGAAGACAGAAACAAAACTAGATAAAAAACCATAGAAATCCTCAAGTGCAAAGAACACAAATCAGAAAAATATTGGTAACATAACCTTAAACAAGGTTTAGTAGTAGTTCTCTAAGATGCATCAAAAGAAGAATTAAAATTTGCAAAGAAAGCATAAGAGAATATTTACAGATATGGAATGACAGTAAATTCTGTGGTAAAGTCATTACTATAATCTCACAAACAATAAAGGAAAATTACAGAAAAAGGGTTATAAAGAAGGAAGGATTTCATTAAATATATATACAAATTACATATCAATTAAAAGAAATTCTGCACTTCATCTAGAAATGAGAAGAGAATGAAAACCTTAAGATAATTGGTTAAATTTGGTTTAAGATAAAAGTACAAAGATACAAATATTTCTCAATAACAAGGAAAGCATGCCAGCAAACAAATGCAAGAATTGCAAAAATTAGTTAGAAGTATCAAGTCCAACTATGCACAGGAAACAGTAAAATATATCAATATTGACTTTGTATTGGTGATGCAACAACTTAAAATCAAAATGCAATGTGCTGAATTAATACACTAAAAGAGAAAAAGATGTGATCAATTCAACATATTATAATTAAATCTTCATTAAATGTGAGAATCCACTTTTTAAACAATTAGTTTTCACCAAACTGAAGACTATTTAATTATTCAAACTGGTAAAAAAAATACATGTAAAATATCTAATTAACATAGTAGTTGTGACTTAATGCTTTCTTGGAGGCTAGAACAAAGGAAATAAATTCTTTCTCATTGTTCTCAAAGATGATCATACTGGAAGCACTTGGTAGATCAGTAAGGCAAGGAAAAGTAATGCAAGCATATATATTAGGAATAAATAAAATAGTCTGTGTTTGTGATGAACAGATTGCAGAAATTCTCTAAGAACCTTTTTTTTTAAATATCCTAGAAATGATTCATGAGTTTAGTGATGTGATGTGAAAGAAACAAGATTGGGTAACAAAAATATTACTTATTTCTTTGCTCTCCATTTGCTGTTTTGGACTACTTCATTCTTTCAATCATCCATCTGTGTAAAATGTTATGTGAGTTTCTTACTGAGGAGACAAGTAGGCAAAACTATGAAAAATTAACTTCCTTTGCATGGACTGAATAACAGATCACCAGTTATTATTCACCTACAACTTTTGATGCTGAAATAAATTTGAACCGAAATTAATTATGTGACAGACACTTATCAGTATCAATAAGGTAGACAGATAATAAAATGCCATATATGCACACCTTTTTTCAAACTTTCTTTTTATTATTTGTGTCTTTCACATCATTCATTTTGATCCCATTCATCTCCCTCTCTCTTTGTATCTACCCTCTGCCTTTGTACCCTCTCCACCAAAATAAAACAAAATAAAATTTAAGGGAAAAAGAAAAAAAAAAGAAAAATCTCATTGTGGAACCTGTAGTGTGACACAGTGGGAGGTTACACTGAGTTTCAGCAAAGAACCCAATTTAATCATATGAGCACATATTTTTTTGAGGCTGAGAACAAAGGGTCTGTGTTTAGCTACCTTTATTTAATGTTATTGTGCTTTACTTTATACCCAGAATGGAGGAAAATTTATTCATATTTAAGTCACTAAATAAGCACCTGATGGAACAATATTTATTATTATTTATAGTAATTCCTAACATCAACTGTCGCATAGTCTACAGCATACTGCCTATGACATTAAGGATGTATCAATACATGGAAATCATAATGAGAACATGTAAATATTTGGGGTAGATTCAAGCAGAATAGCATCATCATAGCTTCAGTAAGAAGCTAATGATCTCCAGGATGGATAAGGATTTTCATGCCTCTAAATCTTTATAAAGATATAAACTACCAGTACATTTTAGAGCATGTTAAACCTGTAGAATTAATCTCATTCTATGCTAACCTTCTCCTTCACTGATTCATTTTCTCAAGGATGAAAAAACCCTTAGGAGTGGTTTTAGTGTCTTATGGACTAGGATATCTGACAAACATATATTTTGAGAAGAATAAGAACTTGAGAAATAGAAAATTCCTATTATATATTGATCATAATCTAAATTATAGATATTGTGTTTGATATTCATGATTATTATTCCACATAATTTGAGTGGCAGTACATGAATTATGTGTTATTATTACTCAATTTTTATAGATGATTAAAATGAAAAGACCCCCTGGATCTAAATTAAAGATCTAGGTAAAAGAACTGAGACATAAATAAAACATGGCTGAACCATAAATCCAATGGCATTTTCACTATTTTTGAGAATCAAGACATAAATTTTTCTGTGACTTTCCATAATACAATTCATCAGTTGATATATTTGTTGAAAAACCATTTTTATCATTCTAAAAACTCATCTAACTATTTGCATTGAATTGAGCAATCTCATAAAATTTGGACCAGGTAAAATATAAATTATAAAATAAATGAACATCCTGTTAAGGAACCTAGTCAATAACCAGCAAATGTTTCTGAAACATGCTATGCTTCTGATACTGGGTATTTAGTTTCAGTGCTTTTACTATATATGCATTTCAGTAATTATTGTCATATATCTATATACTTGTATGCACTATTACTACTCAATTTTGCAGTTAGTTATTGTATTCAACTCAATAGTGAGGATCTGGGGATAATATTAAAATACTTTCCCAGTGACAGTCATAGATCATTTGGATTTGATGAACTGTGGCCTCCAAACAAATTATTATCTCCTAATTGTCCAATATATAATACTGTTAAGAAATTAAGTACAGTGTCCACAACACAATGACTAGACCATGATATATTTTATTGAACAGTAATGACAGAGTATACCCATACTAAAAGTAAGTTTTTTTCCTGGATTTTTTGGTACTTTTGCTTTATATACCCCTTCCAAATGCTGAAGTTGTGAACAACCCTTGTATTATGTAAGAGGCAGACAGACAGAGGGACAGAGAGAGAGAAAGAACTTTTATTAAGAGGTAACAATATCTTTGATACTAAGTTTGAATTAGAAACTGAGTAATTTCAAACAGAATACTAGTTGATCAGTTACTCAAAAAAGACAGTGTAGTGTTTTCTTAAAGAAACCTGATTATATATTTACCCCTGCTCATTAGAAATGAGATTCAAAAGAAAGTTTAATACAACTACAGAAGTTAAAAAAAATGAAGAAAATTGAAGTTATGCACATCAGGGACGGTAAATTTGAACAAAGTACAATGATATACATGAGCAAAAAATGTCATAAATAAAGACATTATTTTGTAAGATTACCCCAAAAATTTGAACTACAACAAAAAGTCAAAGAAATATAGACAGAAAGAAAGTTGTGATCGTATTTATAATCGTCAATGTTTCTGCTACCTGAAGAATAGATTCACAGTATAATATGGTATGCCCCTCTTCATTTTTGTAATTTTCCAAGTGAGTATTACTATATTTTTCTTAGTAAAGTACTTACTGAAATCACA
Source organism: Peromyscus maniculatus bairdii (assembly GCF_049852395.1). NCBI lineage: Eukaryota > Metazoa > Chordata > Mammalia > Rodentia > Cricetidae > Peromyscus > Peromyscus maniculatus. Next base: position 71,021,184 of record NC_134875.1, on the reverse strand, counting down.
CATTCTGTTTAAATGAACATGGTTTCCAAATCACCCATATCATTGCCTTTTGTAGGATTATCTTTGCCTACTTTCTTGTACTAATATAAATTAATTTAGAACTAAGAAAATGCTACAGATTTATGTTTTCAGTGTGATGTCACAATATAGATGACCAGTATTTATAAAAATAGTGCAATATGGTGTTTTTACCTGTATCATGATATCTTCAAGTGGAGACACCTTGGCACAACAGTTGTACCATTTAGAGCAGAAAAATAAAATAGTGGCCAGGTCTATAGCATTGAAAGTAGAATCATTGACACATCCCCAGGGATTCAAGCTATTACAACCTCCTACTCTCCTCTCCCGCTTTAAGTGGTCTTGGAGACTATATATGACATGGTTCAAAAACTTAATTGAAAGAAGCACTCAATAATGTAGTTTTCCATGAAGTCACCATCTATGGTAGAGTAGGAGTGTAGCTTGATTTTTCCGCCTTGCCCACAGTCAGGACAAATCTCTGTCACCCGCCAGTCCCACAGCCTATCAGACCCAACCAAGTAAACACAGAGACTTATTTTGCTTACAAACTGCATGGCCGTGGCAGGCTTCCTGCTAACTGTCCTTATCTTGCTAACTGTGCTTTTATCTTAAATTGGTCCATTTCCATACATCTATACCTTGCCATGTGGCTGGTGGCTTACTGGCGTCTTCACATGCTGCTGGTCATGGCGGCGGCTGCAGTGTCTCTGGTCATGGCGACGGCTGCAGCCTCTCTGGTCATTGCGGCGGCTACAGCGTCTCCTTCTGCCTTTCTGTCCTTTTATCCTGCCTAGCCACGGCCGATCAGGTTTTATTTATTAACCAATCAAAGCAACTTGACATACAGACCATCCCCCAGCACAGCCAAGTGCAGACCATCTCAAACACCTGCACTCAGGCCCATGGTCCTAATCATCCTCTATACGGACCTGCTGGGTAACGCCACAAAGAACCTGAGAATGGGCTCCCACAGGACATACAGAACATCCCACAGCATAGGAGTTTGCAGCTTTTTGAGTATCATCCACATTCCTATAATTAATCCTTCATAAGAAAGAAAAACTCCTTGGTCTCAACAAATTGGACTATGTTGATACTGTATTTTCTTCCATTGTTGGTGTCCAGCTGAGTTGCACTTTGTGTGTGTGTGTGTGTGTGTGTGTGTGTGTGTGTGTGTGTGTGTGTGTGCTTACACGTCTTGGGGAGGCACGCCCGGTTTATCCAACCAGCAGATATGGTAGGTCCATTATAATACTTAATATATAATTTGAGACAATTTAGCATTTGATACAGAGGTGGCAAGTTATGTAGAGTTTTATGTTCCATTGCATCAAACTACACATACACTGGTTATTTAAGAGCTAACTCTGCTTCTTTAATCAAGTGAAACCTGTGTATATTTTACAACATTTCATATTTTTCTATCATGTATTCTAACAATTACTCTTAAAATCATAGCAGTAAGCTATAAATATTCAGAATATGTACCCATGTTTCTCCTGTCACTCTGTAGTGGAGGAGCACATTCTTTCCTGTAAATTCTTCAAGGTTCTTGAGTTCAATTAAGACAGTGGATTTGGAATTTCTCTTTTCCAGCCTGGGGTGGTGCCGCTGGTTGGGCAGAGGTGCTGAGGACACTGCCATATTTGGCTACCTATTGGCATGGAGGCTGGAGAAGGAAGCCAACACCCATTTGGAGCCATGGAATTTGTGCAAACCCTATCTGCTGCTCAGATTAGAATTTGGTAGAATTATTGAACAGTCTAGTTCAGCAGACTCCTATAAGCAGTGCTACTGAGTTCGCAGTACACACAGAAGATATAGGACAATTTCTACAATTTTGCTCTCTCTCAGGCCTAGGTGACATCAAATCCATTCCAGCAAATCTGTTCCTGAAATAGTATGAAAACTTTCAAAGACAACTAGCACAGAACCTTCTTTTTTGCAAAAAATTATTTGAATAAAATAATTTGTCATGTCATTTAAAAGCATGAAGAAAAAGTGTCACTAATCCTACCTTCCAAAACTACTTAGTGACTATGAAACTTACTTAAAATCCTTATAAAATTAGAAACATTGAATAATGGAAATGTTCAATATTAACTACCTTCCCCCTTATAAGTATGAAATACTTCTCAAAGGCATACTTTTTATATTGGCTGTAATTCATTTCATAAAATAATTTTTACTCACAATAGTAGTAGTCAATTTATTAAAACAGATAGAAATATTCAGGCAAAGTTTATTTTATTTGTTTTATTTTCAATTTTATACAAATATCTATTGATTTTGTAGGTGCTTGAGTCATATGTATGCGGTAGTTGAAAACCCGTTAGGCAAACTTTCTAAGGTAAATATTAGCTTCCAGTTTAAAAATGATGGAATTAAGATCTGAACTCATACAATCTGACCTTGGCAACTGTAGTCTAGCAGGTTAAGTTTTTAAACAGAGAATAAAACACAGTAACATTTTTCTCTTACATGTTTTTCCATTTCCCTATGGATTTCATATTCTGTTGTGTCACCATTTTTACTTATATTGTATGCATTGCAAAATAAAGTGATACATATTTTCAATAATGATCAATGCATAAACAATACTATTATTTTAACCTGCACAAATTTTTCATTGTAATTCAATTTCATAACTTCCTAGTCTACTCAGATTCATGCTGCATTCCTTCTCTAATGCTTAAATGGTAGGTGAAATAAGGAAAAAATGAAGTAATAAAATCTACATTCCAGGGTGATAATTTGATTTCACTCCTTTATTTTATACTCATTTTTACTAATTATATTTAAATTTGAAGTGTAATGATAAATCATTTAACAGATCTGAAAGTTATATAATATTGCATCAAAGATTGAATAATATGTAGATTTTCAAACAATACAAAGTGCTCTAATTGTTCTTTTATTTAAACCCATATGAAGAAAGAATATATATACATGTTAATACAAAATCAAATCAGTACTCAGTACTATGAAAACCTTATAGCAATCCTTGACTAGAAACTATATGACTGTGTAGGAATAGAGAAGGATCAAATTGTTGCTTCTGAAATATTTGAGTGTGTTAAGTTCTGCTAGCTTGTTAAAACCACTTCCTCTCATCTAGGGAAGGCAAAAACTTGTGGAAATTGCCATAAGAAAGGATTACACAGTTATATGGTCAAACTATAGATCCTGTTTGCTAAGGAAGGAATGTTTTAACTACTACCTGCAAGTGTCTGTTTCTGTAAATGCGTCTAACTTTGTTGGAAAATTTTCTTGGTGGTTATGCAAGTCAAAGACTATGACCTCAGATAGTCATGTAGGTAGGGATTTCTACACTGCTATTTCTGGTGATATATTGCTTACTCTAATAAAATTGCCTGAGGATCAGAGGACAGAGCCAGCCACAAGATTAGACATAGAGGTCTGGCAGTGGTGGCACACACCTATAATCCCAGCACTTGAGATTTCTTGCCTTTGCTTGGGAAGCACACATGCCTTTAATCCCAGGAAGTAATATGGCAGGGCAGAGAAAGGTGTATATAGCCTGAGGAAGAAGGAACTAAGCAGCAGTTAAACTGAGACTCAGTAGCATAATCACCACTCAGAGTTTCAACCAAGAATTTGTTATAAATATATCTGTAATTATTATAGTTGTTGGAAAGGAATTTAGTTGGAATTATCAGTAAGAACCACTGCAATTTTAGGAAATCTTATAGAAGCTCAATTATTTGCTGGACTGTACATTCAGGAGTAAAAGAACAATTAAATTAAAAATTATCAAATAAATATTATTCTCTTTTTGAGTTAGGTCAAACTGTTAATGACATTTTTAGCAAGCACATCTTGTTCCTCTTCTTCTCCTATTTTTGTATATTATTTTATGTTGTTAATTCTTCCTAGGAATTTTGCTTCTGCCCTTGATTTCAAGGGCATTCCCCTTTCCTTCCTTTCTCTAATATCTGAGAGCATTCCATATATTACTTTTCTAGGGCTCCTCTTTGATTAGTATTATATTAAATATTGATAGTCCTTTAAGTTTCATTATGATGCACACTGTATTTTCATTCTATACAAACAATATATATATAATATTTCAAACAGCTATGTATTCAAACATCACATTATGTTCTAACAACTTTCAAATACACCTCTTCAGCAATGATGACATTCCTAACAAATCCATCCACTCATCTAACAATAGATACATCTGTTAGCCTCATAGATATTTCATTTTTAAACAATGACTGTATTCACTAATTCTTTCTCCATCATATTTGCTACAACTTCTGTAATTTGTGTAGTTGTAACTGACACAAATCTCTATGTAGTTATGCAAGTTGGAAAATAATCTTCTCCTCTTCTTTATATTCCTTTTATGCACTCAGTAAAATACTAAATTCTCCACAGCTTAGCTTTGTGGTTGATATATTGTGCACACCAATAAACTTATCTGGGGGTCAGAGAACAGAATAGCCACTATATTAAACATAGAGTTTAGGTAGTGGTAATACATACCTTTAATCCTAGCCTTATGGAGGCAGATATCCATCCAAATCTCTGTGAGTTCAAGGTCACACTGGGAGCTGCTAGGCATGTTGACACAAACCTTTAATCCCAGGAAGTGATGGCAGGAAGCCGAAAGGTATATAAGGTGTGAGGACCAGGAACTACATCTTTATTAAGCTTTTAGGCTTTTGAGCAGCAGTTCAGCTGAGATCCATTTGGATGAGTACTCAGAGGTTTCCAGTTTGAGGAAACAGGATCAGCTGAACAATTGGCAATGTGAGGTGATTGTGGCTTGTTCTTTTTCTCTGATCATTCAACGTTCACCCCAATACCTGGCTCTGGGTTTGATTTTATTAATAAGAACTTTTAAGATTCGTGCTACATCTTGTTCCCAACCTTCTTGGTATGAATTTGAGAAAAAGTTACTTGCCTGTGGCCTTCTGGGCCCCAGCTCAGACCGTAGCTACACATTGCCAGTTGTGGTAGCATATCGGTTGGATTTACTGAAGGAGACAGAGGCAGGAGGATCCTGAGTTTGAGGCCGGCCTAGGAGGCTTGCTAAAGAGAAGCTTCAGCCTGGGCCGAGCCACAAACAGCGGTGGGACCATAGAGACAGAGACTGCTGCTCCGAGTTGCTGGCTGCTTCTCATCATGTTGGTGACTGCGGTGATGCTGCTACCTGGGATGAAGAGTTTACTGCTGCTTGTTCTGAGAATTGCCAGGGCCATCCTTTTACAAGAAAACATCAGCAAAGGTCAGTTTGGAAAAGTTTGTCAAGACAAATGGTGAGGAGAAATTGCTGTGAAGATATTCTGGGAAGAACATTCATGGTTCTGAGAGACAGACATTTAATCAGATTGTGATTGCTCCAAACCATAGAGGAGACACACACACACACACACACACACACACACACACACACACACACACACACACAAAAAAAAAAAAAATCTGCAGGGAACCATGATCATGCCTAACAGCAACTTTGAAATTTTCAAAAGGATGATGGGACCCCACAACAATGATTTCACATGGACTATGGTAAAGCCATTAATCTGATTAACACCACGGAAAGATCGACTTTGGACTACAAACTGCTCAGGACAATTTTGAGATGGCTAGCTGAGATGATTCAGATTCAAAGACAACTTGTGCAAGGACTTGAGACAAGCCCTACATTTTCCTATTATTCAGAGAGTGGACAACAAATGATACAGCTACCTCTCCCAGGACTTGACAATTAACCCAAACATTTTCTTTTTGGGATCCTCTAAAGAGGTCTTCACCCCCAGAAAGCAGGGAGTATATTTAAGAAAATGACACTCACATTCCCAAGAGGTGGGGTGGGTGTTTTTTGGTCATTCAATGGCTTATGGAGACGTGTCATTGTTTATGTTGGTTGGTTACAAGTTGTTAGTTGTTAATGGTCAAAAAAAAAATAAAACCTAAACAAAGGGGATTAGATGCATGGTTCTTGTTTAAAAGAAAATGAAAAAAGAAGATATAGAAAAGGGTAGATCATTGAATCTACTCTGAAAAAAAGGGAAATATAGAAATGATAAGATAAAATGTAGATTTTTGGATCTACTCAAAAAAAGAAAGAGAATATCGATATGATAAGATAAAAAGGGACATTATTGAATCTACTTTTTTAAAGGAACTATTTGTTTTAAATAGGATAAATAATGAAAAATTTTGGTCTGAATTTTTCAAATGTTAATGGACTAGACATTGTTAACATATATAATGGAATTTTTTTGTCTAAATCTGTCAAATATTAATGGACTAGACATTGTTAATGTAATCCTTGACTGGATATATTGTATATACTTATTGGATATAGTTTTTCTTGTATTAGTTATAAACTTTTTAAAACTTTAGACAAAAAAGGGAAAATGTGGTTGATATATTGTGCACCCCAATAAAATTATCTGGGGGTCAGAGAACAGAATAGCTACTATATTAAATGTAGAGTTTACACAGTGGTAATACACACCTTTAATCCTAGCCTTCTGGAGGCAGAGATCCATCTAGATCTTTGTGAGATCAAGGCCACAGTGGGAGGTGCTAGGCAAGTTGACACAAACCTGTAATCCCAGGAAGTGATGGCAGGAAGCCTAAAGGTATAAAAAGGTGTAAAGGACCAAGAACTAGAGCCTGGTTAAGCTTTTAGGCTTTTGAACAGCAGTTCAGCTGTGATCCATTCGGATGAGGACACAGAGGCTTCCAGTTTGAGGAAATGAGATTCGCTGAGGAATTGGTGAGGTGAGGTTCACTGTGGCTAGTTCTGTTTTTCTGATATTCCAATATTCACCCCAATAACTGACATTGGGTTTGTTTTTATTAATAAGACCTTCTAACAATTCGTGCTACATGGCTTTATGATATTTCATAAGTTATTTCATGACTCTGTATTCATTTATTAGCTCTGTCCATTCTTACTTCATCCTTAAAGTATTGCAAACTATTCTCCATATTGGCAACTTAGGGACAATTTCTGAATTTGAAATATGGACATTTCATATTAATATTGTGCTAAATAATACATACAGTTGTTATTACTCATGTCCACTTATGTTCAATTTACTGTACCAGAGAATAAGCTCCTTGTGAATTCCCACAGCCTCACAAGCTTATCAAGCTCCCTTTATAGTTCCTTCACAATTACCTCAGATCACCCCTCATTGAAAAATGGTAAACTACAAATTAAAATATGAATATCTTGAGATGCCATAAAAGTCAGTTTTTCTAATACTTATTGTTGGGGTATATGTATTTTTTCTGCTTAGTATGGGATATTTATAAAAATAATAATGTGTTTAATATTATTTTATTTTAAATAATTTCATTTATTGTCACTTATAATTTAAATGCTCATTTTAATTATTTTTACTTATTTATGCTTTATAAAATTATCAAATGCTGCTACTATGTATATATACATGCTTATATGTACATATATAGTTTTTTATTTAAAAATATTATTTGTAATAATAAAATTGACATTATGAAAATGGTAAATTAATATCTGCAAAAAATTGATTCTTTGAAACCTGGACACACATATCCAAAAAAACTGAACTCTTACATTATTTCATACAAACAGCATGCAAAACTAAAGTATATAAACCTAAGAATTAACACCTTAAAAAAACTTACATGGAAACAAAAGAGAAAACTAAATGTGGTCATGAAATACATCATACTTACTTGGACTTCAATGTATGACCTGATGTGTTTATATTTGATCAAAAATATTATTCAAGTAACCTTTTCATTTCATTAGGATTTATACTAACTGGTCTCTGACTTCTCTCCTGGTAATTCCTCAACTCTCTACAATTGAAAATACTACATAATTTCAACTGTTCTGACAAATTAATATAAGTAAATATTCACCAGCACAAGCAATATTTTAATTGGTCAATATTTCTTAATTATTTTAATTAGTATTCTAATTTAATCTGCTGTCAAGAGTTTTTTGTGTTCATTTATGACCAGCAAACTATGTTTTCTTCTTTGTTATGTTCCAATTGTGTGTTAATTTTTGTTTGCTCATTATGGGTTTTAGCACTTTATGGGAGATAATCTTGCCTGAATTATAAAATTGACTTTTCTCTAAATGCTGCCTTCTCAAGTTAATGTGATGTAGCTATGGGAAAGGAGCATTTTACAAGCTCTATTGATTATAAAATCTATATGAATATTCACTAGTATATTCTCAGACAAGGTTGGCTGTATTTTCACTATTTCCAAGTATTAAAAGACTTCATAGTTAGAAAAATTCCTTATGTCATAGGTTTCATGCTTTGTTTAAATTTCCTTCATGGGGTACCTGTGTAATTTTAGCGTATCTCAGCATGAAATATTATGATAATATTTTAGATCCTTACATTCAGATTCAACTAAATTTGGTCTACATTAGAAATGTTCATGAACCATTGTTACTTTTCACATATATGTTATAATACTTTTATTGGCTAAGATTGTTATCACATTATTTTTATGTTATTTTTCACAATCTATATTTTATTATTCCTTTTGATTTTGGTATCTAGATTGCATACTCTCCTAATTTGCTTTCTGTTGTTCTCATAGACACCATGACTAAAAGAAATTTAAGTAAGAAGAGTTTATTTCAGCTTAAATGTTCCAGTTCAACACCAAGAAAATCCAAGGGAGGAACTCAAGGGAGGAACCAGAAATCAGGAACTGAAGCAGAGACCATGGAGGAAAACTACTTACCAGGTTTCTGACCACTTTACATTTTTAGAAAAGCCAGGATCACTTAGTGAGTGGTGGCCCTGCCCTCATTGGTCTGGGTGCTCCCACATCAATCATTAATCATGAAAATTCCCACACAGAAATGCATACTAGCCATCCTGTTGAAGACAATTCCTTAACTGGAGTTCTGTCCTTCCTGGTGACTATACTTTGTATCAAGTTTACAAAACCTAACCATTACATGAACCTATATCTAGGCACTGTATTTCCTTGAAGTTGAAATTATTTTTGCTGCTTCACAAATCATCTATACTTAAAAAATAATAAAAGCCTGATATGAAACATTATAAAACCTCATAACATTTTCTTAGCCAAACTTAACTTTCTCATTCCTTATTATAGTCTATTTTTTTTTGCTACCGTCAAAAGAAAAATACTCTGTATAACTCTTATTTACTTACAAGTATAATCATTTTTTCTTAACTACTTGATCATTAACATGAAATTAGAGCATACTTCAGGCTTTCCTGTGGTAATGGGGTTTGGTAAACAGTTGCTTAATAATAATGGTAACTACTATTCATTTCACATTCACTATTATACCAACAGTTATCGATTTTTATGAGTATGGGTTGTGGTGGTATTGTGTTCCTCAAAATATTGTGTACTCTAATAAATTTATCTGGGGTCAGAGAACAGACAGCCACTAGATACAAAGGCTAGAAAATGGTGGCACTCACACCTTTAATCCTAGCATTCCAGAGATAGAAATCCCTCTGGATCTCTGTGAGTTCAAGGCCACATTGGAAATAGCCAAGCATGATGACACACACCTTTAATCCCAGAAAGCCAGCCTTTAATCCCAGGGAGTGGTGGTAGAAAGCAGAAAGATATATAAGGCGTGAGGACCAGAAACTAGAAGATTTTGGCTGGTTAAGCATTCAGGCTTTTGAGCAGTAATTCAGCTGAGACCCATTCCGGATGAGGACTCAGAGGCCTCCAGTCTGAGGAGACAAGACCAGCTGAGGATCCGGCGAGGTGAGATAGCTGTGGCTTGTTCTGTCTCTCTGATCTACCAGCATGGACCCCAATAACTGGCCTCGGGTTTGATTTTATTAATAAGAACTTTTAAGATTCCTGCTACAATGGGTTTTTATGGATTTATCATTTATCACTATTCCCATATTATTGTAAATAGTATTTGGATATAATAATGTTCCAGTAATTGTTACTGTCAGTTTTCAATCTGACCAGTTTTACAACACTATAGGTAACTGAAACAAACTTCTGGATATTCCTGTGAAAACATATCAAGAGGATCAACTGAGGAGAAAGCACTCACACTGAATATGGGTGACACTAGCATATTGGCTAGGAACCTACACAATTGAGAAAAAAAGAAAACCAGGAAGAAGCAATAACTTCTCTTTGCTTAGTGTCATAATGTGAATTTGTACTTCTCTGCCATGCCTTCTTGTCATGGTAGACATAGGAATCATCTTAAATCATGAGCACAAATAAATCTTTCCTCCTTTAATTGGTCTATTTCAGGTAAATTGGACACAGTGATAGAAAAATAATTAAAATAAATTCTTTGCTTTTTCAATAAGTTATAAGAAGTCATCAAGAAAGTCTTCATGGTATCTTTTTTTCTGATTCATGGAATTATCAGCTAACAATGGAGCAGGGAGAAATATTTAATTGCCAGGACCCATATAAATTTGTATCAAGCAAATAGGAAGTAGTGATATTTGGTCCTATGGAAGATGTTTTTGCTGAACCAAATGTAAGTTGTAAGAGTGAAAGCAGTACTCAAATATTAGCAAGTTTGTGATTGGAAAGTATCTAATGGTAGGTTTATATCTCTATTGCGATCTGTTTCTTGAGAACAAATATGGAGGAAAGAAAGAAAAACAGATTTAATTTTAAATTATTGACAATAAATTTATTTGTCAAAGAATTTATAATATAATTATTTTTCAGTAATAAACACAAGCATCAGTAAAGTAAAATAAAAGGTTTCTTTACATTCATCTTCAACAGTTAGGTCAAAGTTTTCCTGATATAAACTACCTCAGATGTGCAGGTGAGAAATAGTGTGGTTTCTCATTCTGTACAAATTCAATATTTAATTAGTGACTTAAATTTCTTTCAGCATGCCTATACACACTTATTTCCATGCATACTGTTAATTTTTGAATATCTTATTAGAATTTAATTTCAGCCATCACTCTCTTGTATTTCTTAGTTTTTTTACTGTTTATAATTATTTATTATATAGCACGATGTTTATTGATGATTTTTCTTGAAATATCTTACAAAGTTTTCTAAATTATACTTATTATATGAAATTATATTTTGTAAGCATAAAATAAAGATTAAATGATTTATGACATATCAGTAAATCCATAATCAAAATTATTTTTATAAATTGCATTAATTAAATAAATAAATATGCTCACATATCTTTTCTCCTCTGCAGTGAGGATATATTTCTGTAATGTTTGGTTTAAGGATATAATTTATTTGTTAAGTGGACAGATGACATAAATTTGTAAAAAATGCTCATCACTGACATTTCCCATGAGAATCCAGTAGTTACCTATATGATCAAGTGTGTCAAGTAATGGATACTAATTCACTCTGGGTCCCCAAATTGGAAAATATATCAAATATTTATGTCCCAGTCTTCTGCTGAGTTCAAATAAAAATGAGAAAATATTAACAAAATAATGAGTAACCTAAAGTCTCAGGACTGAGAAGTAAATACTTATAATATATTTGACCTGTGGTTGGCCATTGGTGAAACAAAAGCTGGAGTAAGTTATAATCACAATAATATTATTGACTATCATTGATTAAATTATCAGTATATGTTTACCTTTCTCATAGATAAGAATATTTATAAAGTAAATGGTTTTAGAAGGCATTTTAGGAGTGTCATGGTGGCTTTGTTTACCTTTAAGTGCTTCAATATGGATTTTATATTTTCAGATATTATATTAATATGCAGCAATTGGATACCCAGGATAGATCATATCTAATATTTTTCTACTCAACTAGAAAATATTTTCCAAATGTGACCTTAGAAGTCTTATATAATAAGACCATATGACCACTCATAGCTCTATTATGTGCTAATAAATAGAGTATTACATTAATCTCACAGTGCTAGCTAAATTTGAACTCTTTGCTTTGGGATGTACAATACAGTTCTATACTAATAGTGCTGATAGCAAGCGAGGACGAAATGGTTATAAATATTGGAGAGAAAGGAAATGATGATTTGTAGTGTTAGTCTTGTTTATTATATCCTCTAATTCTTGTTCTCCCATCCACTTACATTGTGAAAGTAATACACCTACATGATACGACACATTTAGAATCTGCTTTACTTTCTTACAAGAATGTTCTGCATTAATAATAAGACTTTTCTAACAGAAGTTACACAGTTAATTGAAACAGGGTAAGTATTAAAGTTAATTGAAGCAGGAAAGAACAGTATCAAGGTAAAGCAATCTCCACATAAGATTCATATTTTGTGGTCACTCATCCTAACAACAAGGCTAAAGAGAATAAAATTTGGTATGTCAGATTTAATGATACTGAAAGTAGAGAGTTCATATTAAGATGCAGTTCTGGTACATAGTCTGAGTTTATGAGGCCTACATTTTATTACTCACATTCTCCTATAAGATTGGATCTTATATATTACAGTGAAATCTTCAGATGATCAAGGCAAGGTTGTGACACTGTTATAAAGACTTGCAATGCAAAGGATTTGATCTTCATGAGGTAAGCCTCTATAAATGTCACTTTCATGCTTTTGAAGATTATGTGAAACATAACTTTCTTCTACTTATTGAAACCTAAAATACAATCACAAACATAGCTTTTTATATTGATTTAGCTTCTTTTCTACACAATTTTGTTTTGAAAATACAAAGGCAATGCAATATGATCCATTTAACCAAAAAGTTTAAGTAATTAATATTAACTTCAATAAAAAGTTCACTTTGCTTGTGGCCTTCATTTCTAGAATATCTCAGTTCTATTATTTTTATATAAGATAGAGATCAAGAAATATTTGCTAGGGTCCTCTCCTTGTTTTAGCATACCAGAACATCTATTAGCTTCAGAGTATGTTATCACTTTTGTATCCAGCTTTAATCAGTGCTAGTAAATGGAAAATCATCAATAAACATCATGATATATCAAGAAATAATTAGAATCAATAAAAAACTAAGAAATACAAGAGACTGGTGGCTGAAATGAGATTCTAATGAAATATTCAAAAATTAACAGCATTCATGGAAATAGATGTGTATAGGCATGCTGGAAGAAATTGAAATCGCTAATTAAATATTGAATTTGTATAGAATGAGAGACTACATTAAGTATTTCTTACCTCAAATCTTAGGTAGCTTATATCAGGTAGACTTTGACCTAACTGTTGAAGATTAGTGTGAAGAGATCTTTTACTTTATTTTATTGATGCTTGTGTTTATTACTGAAAAATAATTATATTATAAATTCTTTGACAAACAAATTTATTGTCAATAATTTAAAATTAAATCTGTTTTTGTTTCCTTCTTTCCTTCACATTTGTTCTCAAGAAGATAGATTGCAATATAGATAGAAATCTACAAATTACAAATTTGCTAATATTTGAGTATTGCTTTCACTCTTACAACTTACATGTAGTTCAGCAAAGACATCTTCTGTAGGACCAAATATCAATGTTTCCTATTTGCTTAATACAGATTTATATGGGTACTGGCAATTAAATATTTCTCCCTGTTTATTGTGCAAACTTGTATGGCCTTGTGTTTAAAATATTGCTGTTTTATGAATTGAAATATCTGCTGGGTTGTAGTGGCACACACCTTTAATCCCAGCACTTGGGATGCAAAGGCAGGTAGATTTCTTTGAGTTCAAAGCCAGCCTGGTCTACCGAATGAGTTCTAGGACAGCCATAACTCTTATACAGAGAAACCTTGTCTCAAAAAACAAAAAAGAAGAAAAGAAGAGAAATGCCCTCTTGACAGATTTTTTCCTTTGATGAATATGTTAGTGTCCTTCCATATCTCTTCTGATAGGAAAGTTTTGGGTTGAAGTCTATTTTGTCAGATAAAAAAGGGGCTATTCAAGCTTGTTTACCAGGTCCATTTGCTTGGAAAATATGTTTCTATCTTTTTACCCTTAGATGATGTCTATCCTTTAGATGTTAAGGCATGTTTCCTAGAACCTGCAAATGGATTGATCCTGTTCTTGAGTCAATTGTTACTCCTTTTCTTTTTATTAGGGAATTAAGATTGAGAGTTATCACTGTGCATTGTTTGTTGATTCCTGTTATTTTTATTGTAGCTGCTACCAGAAAGCTGCCCAGCTTTACAGCCAGTCTTTTCATTTCACATAATCTCATCAAGAAAATTTTGTGATTAGTTTGAGTTTTAGCTGATTCCAAATGTAGTCAAGTTGGCAACAACAATTGGACATCACAATACATCAAGGACTAATTTACTATTGTTTCTCATACTATAAAATTATAAATAGAAATAATAGGCATTAAGATTTGATCAAGTTATACTCTCATTAAACACAACTATTTAATGTACCTCCATGAAACAGTTATAGCAAAGTCAGGACTCTGCTGCTAGTTAGAGATAAGTTTTTGTTTCCTCCCATAAAAGAAAATCCAGTGGGTCAGGTTAAAAACCTAACCAAGGAATCATGCCTTGGGAAGTTCAAAAGATGGAAGGTATAACTAGTCCTTGAATGGAATGATTCATTTTCTTTACAGAATTCCTATTGCCCCAGCACAGTCACTGTTAGCATTTTGTTTTTCTGCTTTGTAGTTCTTTCTAAGGATGCTCTCCCTAACACTTTCAACATTTTTAGAGCTCCATTCCCCATTATGTGGCTATATGCCTAACATACAGCTGATCTCTGAGTCAACAGAACTCAATTGACATGGCTTTTATTCTCACCTTTTCTCCATTCTCCTTCTTTGGGTAGCTACTGAAATTTACAAATTATTCACCACATATTTTTATTATGAAACCATAATAAAATTGTTCTAGAGTGTCCATTTGAGTCAATTCTTAAATTATTTTATCATTTATAATGACCTAATAATTATCAAAGCTCAATTCCTATAAATTTATTATGCATTACTTTTCATCCATTTACTAGGGAAAGCCCTCAATGAAACACCACAATGTTTTGTACAGTTAACAAATATTGAACAAATATTGCATGATTTTTAAAGTTTGATGAAATTTTATACTGGTGAAAGAAAAAATTTTAAAAAGAGCACAGAAAAAAATTACTGAATACCATTTAATAGAGACAGAACAAAAATAAAGTAGAATGATTTCTTTAAAGAGTAAAATATAGATTTTTTCTACTATTCATATATAATCATGCATGAGAAAGAAAAGACCAAATTTTGAAAGAACTTAAAGCAATTATGTCAAAAAAAAAGCCAAGGTGGACAATAAAGTAAAAATTAATGTTCAGTCATCGCTCTTCTACTATTTTAATTTATAGCTACTGAGGAAAAGTAGTAATAATCAGGCTTATAAAACGTGACAGTACAGTAGTCTTTGGAAACACCTAGTGAAAATTAATTTGAATATTTTTGATGTATTCGCACCTGGAAAACCTAATAACTTGCTTCCTAGGGTGCTGAACATAAATGAGGTCATTGTAGGGTAACTATTTGCATGTTATAAGAACTTGTTAATTAATATGAAAAATTAATGAATATTATAAGAAGTACTTTGGGGAAGGTCAAAGCCTAGAAATTACATATTTCTAAGTTTAACTGCTGTAACTTAGAAAATCATAATTCATTTTTCAAACATTAAGAAAACTATGAACTTTCCAAAAATCATTTCTATAAAACTTGTTTTTCAGTGAGCTAAATACTTTCTAAATTATAGCACTAAGTTAGGGACATTAAGTATAGTTTATAGAAATATGCCTTTATTTGGGGAGGTTTAATTCAGAGACAAGTTTATAAAATAGACAAAATAAACATTGTAAAATGATCCTCATTCAAAAGTAGTATTTTGTGTAGTCACCACTAATCATTTTGATTTACATGAAAATCCAAAAGATACACTCATATCAATATTTATGTGCTTACATACACACATGCCAGTGCACACACACATACACATACCACAAAATTCAAGTAAAATCAACTTGTAAGAACTAAGAACTTATTCAATGACCTTGCAGGAGTGGCTGACCTTGTAAAAGAGCCTTTGAGCTGAGAGAGTAGTAGGTAGTGTAGCTTTTAAATTTTTTTTTATTCATTTTACATACCAAACACAGATTCCCCTCTCATCCCTCCTCCTGCTCCCCTGCACGTACACCCCCCAACCCATGTTTCATCCCCTCCTTCAACAAGGTAAATTCTTCCATGGGAGAACAGCTAAGTGCATTTGGTTGAAGCAGTACCAAGCCCCTCTCCAATGCATCAAGGATGAGCAAAGTGACCGATCATAGGTAATAGGACCCAGAAAGCCAGCTCATGCACCAGAGAGAGCAATGAAAAAGATATCTTGATAGACATTATGGTGTAAAGAAGAAACCTGGAGCTGGGGAAATTCCCAGGAATCCATAAGGAGGACCCCAGAATAGACTACTAGCAAGAGTGATGAGGGTGCCTGAAATGGCCTACCTTGGTAATTAGATTGGTGAATACCCTAACTGTCACCATAGAGCCTTTATTCAGTAACTGATGAAAGCAGATGTAGAGATCCACAGCCAAGCACCAGGCCAAGCTCCAGGAGTCCAGTTGAAGAGAGAGAAGAGGGATTCTATGAGCAAGGGGCATCAATATCATGATGAGGATACCTACAGAGACAAATGAACCAAGCTCAAAGAACTCACAAACTTTAGACCCACAGCTGTGGAACATGCATGTGACTGGACTAGAAAGTGAATATTGACCTTCATGGTAATATAATCTTTTTATTTTAAACCCTTCCTTCATGCCAGAACCAAGAGAGGGACTTGGAATTGGGGTAAGATGTTTGTGGTGGTATTGTGTTCCCCAAAATATTGCGCACGCTAAAAGACATGTCTGGTGTCAGAGAACAGAACAGCCACAATATTAAACAAAGAAGATAAGCAGTGGTAGCACACGCCTTTAATCCTAGCATTCCAGAGGCAGAGATCAACCTGGATCTATGTGTGTTCAAGGATACAGTCAAGCATGGTGACTCACGCCTTTAATCCCAAAGAGTGAGCCTTTAATCCCCGGGAGTGATGGCAGAAAGCAGAAAGGTATATAAGGAGTGAAGACCAGAAACTAGAAGCTTTTAGCTGGTTAAGCATTCAGGCATTTAAGAAGCAGTTCAGCTGAGATCCATTCGGATGAGGACTCAGAGGCTTCCAGTCTGAGGAAACAGGATCAGCTGAGCAACTGGCAAGGCAAAGTAGCTGTGGCTTGTTCTGCTTCTCTGATCTTCCTGCATTCACCCCAATACCTGGCTCCAGGTTTGTTTTTATTAATAAGACTCTTTAAGATTCATGCTACAGGTGTTACTCAGTTTATCTCGTTATACTGTTTCCCAATGTGGTCATACTGAATAACGATCCTTTTTTGGTTTTCTCATAACAGAGAGAAAGAGAGAGAGAGAGAGAGAGAGAGAGAGAGAGAGAGAGAGAGAGAGAGAGAGAGACCGAGACAGTGACACAAAGAGAGAGAATCAGAGAGAGGGGGAGTGTCTAGGTTAGCGTTTTTATTGCTGTAAGGAGACACCATGACTATGGCAATTCTTATAAAGAAGACATTTAATTGGGGTAGCTTGCTTACAGTTTGAGGTTCAGTACATTATCATTATGACAGGGAACATGGAAGCATACAGGCAGATGTGGTGCTGGAGCTGAGAGTGTTACAGCTTTACTAGAAGGCAGCAGGAAGTCAACTAACTGTTGCACTGAGGAAAGCTTGAGTAAAGGAAACCTCAAAGCCTGCCCCCACAGTGGCACACTTTCTCCAACAAGGTCACACATCCTAATAGTGATGTCCCTTTGGGAGCCATTTTCTTTCAAATCACCACATTCGATGCCCTGGCACCCAAAGACTTATAACCATATCATAATGCAAAAAATAAATAAAAATACATTCAGCCCAACTTCAAAAGTCCCCATAGTCTATAAGAGTTTCAATCTTGTTTCAAAGTCCAAAGTCATTTGGACATAATTATCTCTAAATATTTCTAATGATATGTGGCATTCTCTCTCTCTCTCTCTCTCTCTCTCTCTCTCTCTCTCTCTCTCTCTCTCTCTCTCTCTCTCTTTCTCTCTCTCTCTCTCCCTCCCTCCCTCCCTCCCTCCCTCCTTCCCTCCCTCCCTCCCTCCTTCCCTCCCTCCTTCCCTCCTTTCTACCCTCCTTTCTTACAGCAACTTGATAGATCATGTTTTGTTGATATCGGTGGGAAGCCTGCCCTTTCCTGAACATAAACAAAGGGGAAGTGGATTGGGAATATCTCAAGATATTAAAAAAAAAAACTCACTATCCATTTTCCATAAGATATCCAATAGCTTTTCCTTTCACTTCTTACTCAAAGTTAACGATGAGCCTGTACATTGTGAAGCATGGTACAGAGTATACTAGGCTCTCCCTTTTGTCCCAATGCATCTCATTAATTGTGTTAAGAAGTGTGTCAATACCATTTCCCCAACTCTCTTGTCACATCATTCTATTTTTCCATTTTCCAGCCTTATGCTTTCTATTTTTTAACTAAATTTCAAGACATTTTGTTGAAAGATTTTAGCAGTTAAACTACCAATTTTCATTTTTCATCTGCTGCTGACATCTGAGATTTGCTAACATGAATTGCTAAATGGACTTATTAATAAAAAACCTGGAGCCAGATACTGGGGTAAAAGCTGAAAGATCTGAGAAGCAGAACAAGTCACAACCAACCTCACCTTGACAACTTTTCAGCAGATCCTGTTTCCGAGAATCCTCAGACTGAAAGCCTCTGAGTCCTCACCCCTGAGGGTCTCAGTTGAACTGCTGCTAAAAGCCTCTAGTTCCTGGTCCTCACACCTTGTATACCTTTCTGCTTACTGCCATCACTTCCTGGGATTAAAGGTCTGTGTCCTTCCCAAACAAAGACATAAGATCTCAAGTGCTAGGATTAAAGATGTGAGCCACCATAACTGGCTCTACTCCCAGTGTGGCCTTGAACTCACAGAAGTCCAGACAGATCTCTGTCTCTTGAGGGATACCACTACTATCTGGTCTCTATATCTAATCTAGTGGCTGTCTCTGCCCTCTGATATCCAGATAAGTTTTATTTATTAGAGTACAAATAAAATATCACCACAGAAGTATATTTCTGATATTTATCCTCTGTCTTTTTCACCCATCATTATTTTCTGTATCTTAAATTCTATATATAGGCTTTGTCCTTTGAATTTTAATAGGTAGCAGGGGCTGTTCTAAAGTTTTTTTCAATCCATGCGTTATAGTCTGAATATTTATGTACCTTCAAAGTTTGTATGCTATAATTGTAATCATAAGAAGTGGATTTGAAAACTTTGGGTTTTTGCAAGTTGTTTTGCTCATAAGGGTAGAGCCCTCTAAATAAGGTTTTTAGAAAATAAAAATCCTTCAATGCTAGCCCATCTCTTTTTTCTTATGAAAAGACAGCAAAAATGTGTATATATATATATATGGAATCTATCCTTGCTTAGGTAGTCAATATACTTATAGTTTACTCTTTGACTTTCTAGCCTGTAATCTATTAGAAATCAAGACAAATCAGTTACCATGAAGTGAAGGTGATTATTGTAAATAATACTGGAAAAGACAGCATAGAGTTGGAACTGTGTAATATGCAATAGCAAGCAGAGTTTTCAGTTGCTCATTGTAGGAAGTCTACATTAATATGAATACACTTTTAAAGGTTGTTCTGTTGATATTTCATAAGAAACTAAGAGCTATGGACAAAGTTTCCAATGTCTTACAGAACATCTATGTGGTAGTCACCAGAATGATTAAAGGCTGATGGTGATAAGCCACCATGTTGCAGTCTCTTATGAAAATGAGAAACTTGTTATTTAGTCAAAGAAAAAAAACTGTTCTTACTTGGCTGAGGATACAGTGATATAATGTTTTCTGGAAGGTGGAGCTCATAAGCAATGAAATTGGATATGGATGAGGAAATATTTATGTATCAAATGTCTGCTTTGGTTTCTCTTGGCTGCTCTGAGTAAAGTATGAGAGATGAGAAATTATTTAAGTATAAACTGTCATTCAAACAGGAACAGAATACAAATACATGAGAAACTCTCCACCTGTTTATATTGTAAATCACACACACACACACACACACACACACACACACACACACAAAATGTGTTCATATAAGCAGTCTAAATGTGTGGCCAAATGCCTATGTGATAAACAGATTACTCTATCATCAAATAGAAGTTAAACTGGACATGGAAACATGATAGTAGCATGATCTTAAATGTTAATTCAGAAATAATTGGCACTATCATTTACATCATGAGTACATAGTACTTTTGTAAACATAATGCCACTTTGGAGCCCATTAAAGTAATGTCTATGAGAGCTGTGTAAGTGAGATGACCTTTTAAACCCTGGACCAATAAAGCATTGGCATTTCAATCAAGCCTGAGGGAACTATTAGAATATAACTGAAGTCTCTGACATAGGAAACATAGCGGCCAGAAGCTTTCTCAACTATGGCATTAGTGAAAATCTATGGGACCGATGTTATTTCCCTAGTGTGTCTAGAATGCTGGGGTCTGCCTTTGTCCCCAGTGAGTCCAGAAAGTGGAAGCATAATATCAGTTTCTCTTGTTGGATTATGCCCTTATTCGGGGCTGCTACTCATTTATTCTTTCCCCATGCTCCCTTTTACAAATTAAATGCCTGCTTCTTTCGCACCATTATATTTTGGGAGCACATGATATGTTTAATTTCATAGGTTTAAAAAATGAGGAATAATTTGCTTCATGGGGTGGCATATTTTCAGTATTATCTATAACTATTTTTAATAAGATAAGACTTAAAATTTCAGAGTTGAAGCTGGGACAAGTCAAAATCTGGGACACTACTGAAATGGCAGAAAGACAATTTATAATTGAGAAATACATGATGTTTGGTGTACCAAAGGGAGCTTACTGCTGTCTGACACATGCATTTACCCCAAATTTATGTTGTTAAATTATAACACTTAAATTAATTTTAGAAGTAGAGGCCTTGATGGACAATTAGTTCATGAATGTTGACCTTTCATAATTATGACTAGTTACTTACCTTATAAAACATGCCCCTAAAAGCTTACAACTTTTGATCTTGTAAAAATAAAATGAGTAGATTTTTCATCCATAAAAAAGTAAGCCCTCAAAAGACATGGCATCTGCTAAAACATCATATTTAGACTTCCGGGGCACCAAAACTATGAGAAGGGATTTTTTGTTGTTCTCCACACCCAAAGTTATGATGTATTGTTACATCTTCTGGAGCACCACTTGTATATTTATCATGTGTAGCTCTGAAGCACAAACCTAAAGGACCATCTCACCTTGAAAAGTTCAGTGGTCACCTTCCTAAGGGCCCTACATGTCCAGTCAATGAAACATTTTGTCAAGCAGTCCAGGCAAGAATAGTTTCTTGCACAAATGGCTATTTTTGCCAAGAAGATCATCTCTATATGGAGTGTCTTCAATGCCCATCCTCCTCTCCGAAGTAAATCAGACCTGTCAAGAGCAGACATATCTCACTGCCTGGAAAGTCTCAATTTTTCATTTTTTCTTTATTAAGAAATTTTCTACTCACTCTACCTAGTACTCACAGATCCCACCTCCTCCTTCCTCCCACCCACCAGCCCTCTCTCTCCCAAGCTACCCCACATCCCCACACCCCCCAAATCAAAGTTTCCAGAGTCAGCAGAGCCTGGCACACTGAGCTTAGGCAGGTCCAAGCCCCTTCCCACTGCACCAAGGCTGCACAATATGTCACACTACAGACACCAGATTCGCAAAAGCCTTCCCATGCACCAGGGATGGATCCCGATGCCCCTGTCTGGGTGCCTCCGAAACAGTTTGAGCCAAGCAACCATCATCCGTATCCAGAGGGCCTAGTCTAGTCTAATGGAGGCTCCACAGCCACTAGTCTACAGTTCATGGGCTTCCACTAGTGTGGCTGGTCATCTCTGCATATCTTCCCATCATGATCTCAATGTCCCCCACCTGCAGAATCCCTCCTCTTTCTCATCAATTAGTTTCCCAGAGCTCAGCCTGGTGCCTGGCCATGGATCTTTGTATCTGCCTTCATCAGTCACTGGACAAAGGCTCTATGATGACAACTAGGTTACTTGCTAGGGTGGTCAATAGAGTAGACCAGTAAAGGCACCCTCTGGACCACTGCCAGCAGTCCAAGGTGAGGTCATTCTTGTGGATTCCTGAGAGCCTCCCCAGTACCCTGCCTCTTCCTATTCCCATGATGTCCTCATCTATCATGGTATCTCCCTCCCTGCCCTCACACTCTGTCCCTGTTCCATCTTGATCTTCCCATTTCCTTATGGTCTCATCCCCCACTCCTCGCCTTCTGCCACCCCTCCCACACTCATTCTGCTCATGCAGATCTCATCCACTTCTCCTCAGAAAATCTAAATTTTAAAAAACATTTTAAATGCCATATTCTGTAGGTCTTTGACATGTCTGAAGATTACCTATCTATCTGAAATATATCTATGTATTCTTAGAAAACTTAACTAACATAACTACATGTTTTATTATTATAGATGATTAACTATTAATCTGTATTTCTTAATTATGCATTGCAATTTCAAATGAGCTGTACAAACATAATACTTTAAACAAGTATAAAAATATACATATAGTATAACAAAATTAACTTTAAATTTGTATCAATAAATTAAAATCCATAGCAATGTAAAACACTTTTAAACAAGTTGTTGCTTTTTAAAAGTAGGTTCATTCATCTACCCTTTCACCCTATCATATGTATATTATCCCCTTTTCTTCTTTAGAAAGAGACTGCATTTATAATCAACCTGCTTTAAAAAAATAAACATTCATAAATAATATTTTTGGAATTTGCATAGCTTCTCATACTACTTCCTGCTAGATGAGAGAGCTGGCAATCTAATGGGGATCCTGAGAAAATTAAGAATTATGGTCAAGTTCTGACTGGAGTAGTCTGTGAGGCTGTATTCTCTGAGCTAGTTGCCTTGAAGTTGGTTTTGAATGTTGGATAATCTGGGCCATGGTGTCATTGGAGACCTTTCAGGGGATCTTGGCTGGTCAAACCATATTAGCCTGGAAGCAATCCACAGGTTCTCATCTTCTGTGGAAAGAAAAGAAGAACCTCTTTTTCAAAGCAATGAATTCATCGACATAAATTTTGAACTCAAAATATGTTTAAAATATTCATATTTATTTAACTTAGCAGCTTTTACAATCAAATGTCTC
The DNA here is from genome assembly GCF_049852395.1 of Peromyscus maniculatus bairdii. NCBI lineage: Eukaryota > Metazoa > Chordata > Mammalia > Rodentia > Cricetidae > Peromyscus > Peromyscus maniculatus. The sequence continues at coordinate 70,997,934 of NC_134875.1, read as the reverse complement.
TCTGTAGTTAAAAATCCCAAAGACAATCAGGACTCTATGTGTGATTTCCATCTTTATGTGGCTTATTTTTTAATTACTTTTACTGTCCCTTTAAAGACTTTATTTTTTAAAAATTATTTCTTCATATAACTGTCTATATTCATTTTCTTCTCTCTTCTAAGCCTACATACATTGTAAATCATTTAAAGTCTTATTTTATTTGAATCTGCCTTAATGTGAATCTATTGCTTTAAACTGCAGTGGCTAGTACTGAAACAGAAGCCTTGGCTTCTGTCTACACCCATGTCAGCTTCCCAACATGATGGAGGTAATTCACGTCCAGCTCTGGGCCACATGTACCGTCAACTCTCAGAAGCAGTGAGTCTATGCCTCAATTAAAGTAGTATGTAGCCCAAAAACCTTTTGTTTCTTTCTTTTTATTTTATTTATTTTTTGTATTAGCAAAAGCTAAATCCACTACACAGTGTACTATGAAGCTTGGAAATGCCTCTGTGTACTGCAGTGGGAATCTGCCATGTTGCACTCAAGCCCAAATGCTGTGGCATCTCACTGACTGCATGAGACATGAAGCAGAAATTGTTTTTGGCTACATTTAGAATTGCTTATTAAATATTCTCAGGTTTCAAGTGGAAACTTGAGTCATTGGGCGTCCTTTGTAGCTGGAAGATTTCCTGTGTCCCAGCCTGCAGGTGATTGGAACAAATCTCTTCCACTCACATCCCCCAAGTAAACACAGAGGCTTATATAAATTATAACCACATGGCCATGGCTCAAGCCTTTTGCTAGCTAGCTCTTATATCTATGTATCACCACATGTTCTGTGACCTTACCTGTGTCCCATTACATGTTGCTCCTTGGACAGCTCCCTGACACATCTCCCCACCTTCTTCCTGTCTCTCTTTAAATTTCCCATCTGCCTATAAGCTGCCTTGCCATAGGCCCAAAGCTTTATTTATCAGCCAATCAGAGTAACATATGTTGCAGCATCCAGAAAGATATTCCTCCATCAATCATGTTCTTTTGTTCCATTACCAATTCTGTAAAACTTACTGTATTTTATCATTTCAAAATTCTTTCATTATTTAAACCATGGGTTGCTTCAATGATTAACATCACTTTAATATTTTGAAAACAGATAGAGTTTGAATTTCATCAGTGTTTAAACTCTACTTTTCCTCATATGGGGTAGTAAAAAAGAAGAGTTTTAATATATGTGTAATTATGTCAAAATCAAGTAAAATAATAAATCACAAGGAATTAAGGTATCATAGGTAATGATTAAAATTTACTGCCAGTCCTTTATTATGCTTAGGCATACATTAGTTTCTATTTGCTCAGTGTTTCCTTAGTCATCTGCAACTTCCATCTTATCTTTCTCCATGTGCTTATATTTCTGTAGTGACATATTTCATTGTACAGCATCTTATCAAAGGTTATAGTTACAGTGAAGTTACCTAAGTTCTAAGATACAGAATACATTCAACATAAATGATTTGATAAGCAAAGCTTCAGAGATGCTTCTAATTTATTAGGTTGGTCTTTCTTACTATCTATAGCATCTTTCTTTAATATGGCCATCCAAAACATCCTTCTTTCAGTCACATTATATGTAGAAACTTGATTATATATGTAATTGACTGATTGCAAATATTATTGCAGATGTCCTCCTTTTTCTCTTCAACAGTCTATATCATGTAACTTTTCACCTGTTCTAATGAGATGCAGTGTCTATTACCACCCCTTGCTAAGGAACTAGCATTATTATCTACTCTGAGAAAACTGCCAGAGCAGAATATGAGTTCTTATTTTGAGACTAAACATTCTGAGACTTTTTGATTTTTACTTTCTTGCTTGCTCTTCTATCAAGTAACTAAGGAAAAACCCAAGGATAAACTGCTAAATAATAAAACAAACAAGGAGCATCCCCAAAATCTCCATTCAATAAACATTTAATGTAGATATAAGAACATCCTACACCATCAGTTCCTCAACCCACTAACTCATAATTTATTTTATCTTTTCATACATTGTTATCATAGTAGATAATTGCAAATCCATTCTGATTATGTTAGGGAAAGTAGAAAATACAGTATTCTAATACCTCTTATACATTTCTACAATCTGTGTTCTAAGCTATATTTTATTTTTTTAATTAAATAATTTTTATTATTCTAAGGAATGTACATTCCTATGTTCTTCACATACTTTCTCTTTTGATCATTGTAACAATATTCATATTTACACATAATTTAAAAATATTTTTATTCTCTGTGATTATAATATAATTGCATCATTTCCACCTTCTTTTTCCTCCCTCTAAATTGTTCTCTTTCAAATTCATGGCCTCTTTTTCTTTGATATGTGTATTCTCTTTGGTATATAAATCCAACCTGCCCTCCTGAATAATGTTACATGTATATATGTTTTCTTGGCTGATCATTTGGTGTTAGACAACAAATTGTTACACACTTCCCTGAGGAAGATTATTTCCTACTCTCAGTATTTCTTCGTTGCCTGTAATACATTGTTTAGGGTTAAGGGTTCAAGAACTTTCCCCTATCTATAATATTATATTTATTGTCGTCATCCTTGTTTAGATTATGTTTAAGTAGCCATGTAAGTGAGACTTCTTGTGTGTAACTTCTCACAATTCTAGGAGACACAGTCTCAAAGCAAACTTCCTGTTCCTCTGGGTCTTACAGTCTTTTTTCTCCCCCTTCTGCAATGATCTCCAAGCCTTAAAAACATGAGTTCTGAGCTGGGCGGTGGTGGCAGACGCCTTTAATCCCAGCACTCGGGAGGCAGAGGCAGGCGGATCTTTGTGAGTTCGAGGCCAGCCTGGGCTACCAAGTGAGTTCCAGGAAAGGCGCAAAGCTACACAGAGAATCCTTGTCTCGAAAAACCAAAACAAAAAACAAAAAACAACAACAACAACAGAAAAAAAAACCCATGAGTTCTGTTATTGGTCTACTAGTATTACTTTCTGTAATGAATTCCATTTGTTATAAAGAGAATTTCCTTAGCAAGTGATCAAAGGGGGATGATGGGAATTGTGGTGAAGGGGAATCTAAATAGGGAGGGGGAAGAAGATAAAAAGAGAATGAAGGAGGAGTATAAAATAACAGAAAATATCTCTGAAAAATTCATAAAGTATCATACAATTAACTATATACCTAAAAAATGTATAATACACCTAGGCTAGTGTATAAATATACATATGTAATTTAATTAAAATTTTCCATCTAGACTGACAATGTTCCCTCCAAAAGCCAAAGACCATGTAACAAAATTCCATTGCCAGGCATAAGAACCCTCTTTTAGATTGTAAATTCTTGATCAGAGTTGTCCAATAAACTCCCAAAACTTTATAGGTTACTGCTATTATCCTTGGTTTTCTTTTAGAGATGGAAGGTTAGTCTCTTTGTTGAAGACACTATGTACATTGAACACAAGATCCAGAGCCCTCAAGTTGGATCTGTTATTCTGAAAGTCATTCTTCCTGGGGACTACCTTTCATGGTACCATGAAAGCTTCCATATGAAAGACATAATCAAGTGTCTTCTGCCTATGAGCCACAACAAATAATGAACACTGCACAATAACCCTAAGGGTACAGTAGTGGCATAAATACCTGGGTGGTAACCAATAATTGATTTAAATCCTTCTCCACAAGATGAAAATTATGCCTAGTCCTGGAACTTAGCCGTACTGAAGTCATAGATCTTAGAAGAGAACCTACAACCACCATTTTACTCAACTGGCAAAAATCCTGACTACATTCTAAATATTAATCACTATATGCACAGATAAATTTAGCTCTCACCACTCACCAAGAAAAGTTAATCATAATTTTTAGTAGCCGAAGAAACCATTATTAAAAATATTTTTCTCAATTTACATAGTCAAAAGAAAATAGTTCCAACTCCACAATTATGTTAGAAAACTGAGTTATGTCTAAAGATATTTTAAAAGTCATGGATAAAGGTTGTATCTATTATATAACAGAGTGAATAACATATGGCAATATAAATTGCTATTAAACACCAAGGGAAAATAAAATATGTTTCTAATAGCAGTGACTAAAATTAGCTTCTAAGAAGTTAAGGTACGATTTGTCCTTTCATAATTGATATAGATATAGTTGCCTAACTTCAGTTCATGATTTTAGTAAATGTGTTTATTTTTACAGTATGCATTAACATGATACAGTCATGCATTTACTTATTTTCCCCCAACAGGTTTACTTCTCTTTATGCATCAAAATGCATGAATAATTTGTTCAATTGCACAGGATGTGGACTATATTCTTGTTTGTAATTCCTTAGCTGGCTACTAGTGATACAAACATTAAGAGCCTGTAGTTGGAAGTTTTTGTATGTCCCCTGGTCTGCAGCCGCTTGGACCCAAGTAAACCCACAGAGGCTTATGTTAATTATAACTGCTTGACCATTAGTTCAGGCTTAGTATTAACTACCTTTTACACTTAAACTCATTCCATTTTTGTTAATCTATGTGTGGCCACATTATCCATGGCTTTAACTATCTATCATTACATGCTGCTCCTTGGACAGCTGGCTGGCATCACTTGACTCAGCCTTTCTCTTTCCAGAATTCTCCTTGTCTGCTTATCCCACCTATACTTCCTGCCTGGCTACAGACCAATCAGCATTTTATTAAACCAGTATACAAAGCATTATCCCACAGCAATAGTCCATTGGAGAAGCCATGAGCTATAACTTTAATGATACAGTGTATGGGAAGAGTTTGTAGAACCTACAATTTTTTTCCTTAGCATAGAATGCTAGAAATAATAATTTAGGTTGGGGGAATTGTGTATGTATGTACAGGTATATAAGAGTGACATATATGTGTACTCATGGGTGTGGAAGACAGAGGTAACAGAAAGGTAAGTACTTTAAGAGAAATATTTGGCTGAGATTAAAATCATACATTTCTAGACTAATTTTCTTTCCAATAAATCATGTTATAAAACATCACATTAGAACCTGATATAGAGTAAGATACAGTGTTGTGGTGGTATTCTAATTGTACTGAAATGTGATTTTGATTGTATGTTAATAAATAAAGTTACCCGGGGGTCAGAGCTATTAGAGCCATAGAAAGAACATGGCGGTAGTGGCACACGCCTTTAATCCCATAGATCTCTGTGTGTTCAGGGATACATCCAGCATTGGAGACATACGCCTTTAAGACCTAGAGGGCTGTACATACAGACAGTGACGAGGCAGTCACGTGTTCGAGTTTACAACCAATGAGAAGGCAGAATGACTTGGAAACTACTGACACACAAGGAAATAGCTCTCTTTTGGGAAGCTGAGACAGCAGGAGGAAGGGTGAGATTTTAGCTCTGAGCTCTGACCTCTTGGCTTTCTCTTTTATATTGTTTCTGTGTTTCTTTTTTAATAAGAGAGTTGGTTACATCTATATCTGGCGCCCAACATGACAAGAATCCATTAAAACCCACTTGGCTTGGAGGCAGGTCCACTTTCCCGCAAGGGCAGCAGGCCGGGCAGCAGGCTGGGCAGCAGGCCGGGTGGCTGGCTTCCTAGTCTGAGCGGTGACCCCCTAGTCTGAGCGGTTGGCTTCCTAGCCCGGGCCTAGGTCTGCTTGGCCTCAGGCCAGACTAACTGAGCTGCTTGCTTAAAGCCTGCTTGCTTAAAGCCGGTGCCACAAACAACTCAGACCTGCCCTGCCGAACAGGGCCCTGCCTGTAAAGCCAATGCATGTGGTCGGATCTTAAGGAAGCCAGACCCAAGCCTTGACTCGGCACAAGAGGGAACACGTGGCTGGATTTAAGCTTTAGCCAGCTACGCTTTCTTGTGCGTTCTCTCTCTCTCTTTCCTTTCTCTCTCTCTCTCCGTTCCTTTCTCTCTTTCTCCTTTCTCTCTCTCTCTCTCTCTCTCTCTCTCTCTCTCTCTCTCTCTCTCTCTCTCTCTCTCTGTATTTACACCTCGGACACTAGGTGGCTGTTTTGAAAATCCCCTCGGATTTCTACTGTTCTATGCAGATTTGGTAAGTCAAAACATATCAGATATTTTAAAGGAAACTATCTAAAAGAGAATTTTTTCCACATTAAAAAAATGGGTTTTATGTGTACATTGGAAGAAAATTGGTTTTTGTTTGAAATTTTAGGCAGTCTGACAATGGAACAACTATATGAGAAGATTAGTATTGGTGGAATTATGCAGTTTATCACTATGCTAATCCTCATTTTAATATTTAAAGAGATAGTCAATTTAAGTGCCAGGATAACAGCTTTAGAAGAACTTGTTAAACCTGTAAAAATTCAGACAGAAGAAATTAACAGTGAAGTTGTTTCAAGTCTGGATCATAAGGTTACAGAAAGAAAGCCTGTTTTCACACAGTCACCCTTAATTTATCCTGTAACCGTACAGCAGATGCCTGATCAAATGGCTACACAAAATATTTGGGCTCCAATTGAAATGTTGGATTTAAAAAGGTTTAAGGAAGCAATAGTAACTTATGGCATGCATTCCCCATATGTGAAGCAAATGTTAAACTCTTGGTCAACATATAATAGGATTGTACCACAAGACTGGCGGGACCTTGCACAAGGTGTTCTGGAAACCAGCCAGTGACTTCAATTTCTCATCTGGTTTAAGGATGAGGCTAAAAACATAGAAAAGCAATGGAGGGATAAAGGAATACAAGTTTGCCAGGATCAGCTTATTGGAGAAGGCCAATATGCTTCAGTACAAACACAATGTTTATATGATGTCCAAACCCTAATTTTATGTCAAACGGCAGCGTTGAATGCATGGGACAGACTTGAGGAACCAGGAAAAAAATCTGAGTCATTTACAAAGGTGATGCAAGGACCAAAAGAGTCTTTTACAGATTTTTTTTTTTTTTTTTTACAAAGACTGGCTTCAGCAGTAAAGAGAATGGTCTCGGATTCAGAAGCTGGTAAGGCAATAATTGAATCTTTGGCCTTTGAGAATGCGAATGCAGCATGCAAAAGAATAATCAGGCCATTAAGGGCAAGATCTGTACCTTTGGAACATTGGATTAGAGACACAGTTAATGTTGAAGCTGATGAGCATGATGATATGTGGGTAGGAGAAGCAATTTCAAAAGGTTTGAGAAATGTTAGATGTTTTGGATGAGGAAAGCAAGGACATTTGAAAAGGGACTATAGACAGGTCATTCCTAGAAACAATGTTTCTTCAAGGAACAATGGCAACAGAATGCCCCTTCCTTCTGGAGTATGCAGAAGGTGTGGTAAGGGAAAACACTGGACCAACAAATGTAGATCAACAAAGAACAGACAAGGTAATCCTTTGCCTCAGTCTTCGGGAAACTCCCAGAGGGGCCTCACGCAGGCCCCCGTTGCAAATCCAGTTCAAACCTTTCCTGCAGCCATAGAGGAAATCCCTGCTCTGAGCGATTAAATTACCAAATGCCTATTGGAATAAATCATGCTGGTCAGGATGATGAAACAGAGAGAATAGAAAATTCAGGAGAAAACATAAAGAAATTTTTTTTGGCAAACTTCTATTAACGAACAAAGACCAAAATTAACGATAAAAATAAATGGTGTTTTGTTGTCTGGTCTGGTAGACACAGGTGTGGACATTACCATAATTGCACCAGAATTTTGGCCTCCAACTTGGCCTCTTCAGGAGGTAAACGTTCAACTGTTAGGAATTGGGACATTATCTCAGGTGAAACAGAGTGCAAGATGGCTCAAATGTATGGGTTCAGAAGGACAGAGAGGAAAATTAAATCCATATGTGGCTAACATAACTATGAACCTGTGGGGTCAAGACTTGTTGCAACAATGGAATACTCAGATTAACATCCCTCCAATCTCAGAAACAAATCATAAACTAGCACATGTTACTGAGAGAAATATTAGAAGATATTGTTCTACTGAGTGGTCACCAGCCATCCATATTATACAAGAACAGGGCACAATAACTGATGATCTTCCAAAGACACCAACAGCTCTACCTTTAAAATGGTTAACAGGCAAGCCTGTATGGGTCCAACAATGGCCTTTAACAACAGAGAAACTCCAGGCTTTAGAAGAGCTGGTAGAAGAAGAGTTAAATGCTCAGCATATTGAAGAATCAACCAGCCCTTGGAATTCTCCTGTATTTGTTATTAAAAAGAAATATGGTAAATGGAGAATGGTAACAGACCTTAGAGCAATTAACAAAGTAATTCAGCCAATGGGCTCTCTGCAATCTGGGATGCCTTTGCCTGCTCTATTACCAAAATGATGGCCTCTCATAGTTATTGATTTAAAAGACTGTTTCTTTTCAATACCCTTACAAGAAAAAGACAGAGAAAGATTTGCTTTTACCGTGCCTACTTATAATAATTCTCAACCGGTTAAAAGGTTTCAATGAAGGGTCCTCCCTCAGGAAATGTTGAATAGCCCAACTCTGTGCCAATATTTTGTACAACAGCCATTGGAAGTGATATGTAAAAAATTTCCTAAATCTATAATTTATCATTATATGGATGATATTTTACTAGCTGACTCAAATGCAGATACTTTAGTAATAATGTTTGAAGAAGTAAAGAAAATTTTGCATTGCTGGGGATTACAAATTGCTCCTGAAAAGATACAAAGAGGATATTCTATTAATTATTTAGGATATAAAATAGAGCTACAAATAATTAGACCCCAAAAGGTGCAAATTAGGAGAGATCAACTACAGACTCAATGTCTTTCTACAATTATTTGGAGATATTTCTCATCTACGAATTATTGTTGGGGTAAAAAATGATGAACTGCCTAATTTGTTCAAAACCTTAGAAGGTGACAAGGACTTAAATAGTCCAAGAGAATTATTGCCTGAAGCTGAGAAAGAATTGGCCTTGGTAGAAAAGAAAGTGCATGAAGGACACGTGGATCATATTGATCCAAAGCTGTATTGCATTTTGGTTATTTTACCTTCTAGGCGTTCTCCTACTAGAATATTAATGCAGAGGGAAGATATTATATTGGAATGGATATTTTTACCAAATAAACCAAATAAAAAATTAAAAACTTATGTGGAAAAAATCTCTGACTTGATTTGCAAAGGAAAATTGAGACTTTGTCAATTAGCAGGAATAGACCCAACAGAAATTGTCATACCTTTAACAAAGGAGGACATTGAAAAATTATGGACAGAAAGTGAACCTTGGCAAAGTGGAATAAGAGATGTGTATATTTAAAGAAAAGTATAACGTTTAGCTTCTATTCTGTACCCTATGTATCAAGAGTATGTTCTTAAATTTTTAACTATTTCAAAATAGCATTACACAATTTTACAATGTTTTACACATATGTAATGTTACCTACTAACATGATATTTAATTTCAGAGACTTTTTTCAGTTGTCAATAGTGTTCATTTGTTTCCATATAAATGTTTTAGTGATTATTTATAAATGATGAAGTAGGTGACAAATATTAAGGAAATAATACACAATGTCTATTTATTTTTTTTAAATTTATTTATTTTTTATTTCATTTTTTTATTATACAACACCATTCAGTTCAACATAATAGCCATATTCCCCTGTTCTTCCCCTCTCGCCACCCTCTCCCTCCCCACAGCCCACCCCCCATTCCCACCTCCTCCAGATCAAGATCTCCCCCAAGGACCGGGATCAACCTGGTAGACTCAGTCCAGGCACGTCCATTGCCCCCCTCCCAGACCGAGCCAAGTGTCCCTGCATAAGTCCCAGGGTTCAAACAGCCAACTCATGCAATGAGCCCAGGACCCGGCACCAACGCACAGCTGCCTCCCAAACAGATCAAGCCAAATGACTGTCTCACCCATTCAGGGGGCCTGATCCAGTTGGGGGCCCCTCAGCCTTTGGTTCATAGATCCTCTGCTTCCATTCATTTGGTTATTTGTCCCTGTGCTTTATCCAACCTTGGCTTCAACAATTCTTGCTCATATAAACCCTCTTCTTTCTCACTAATTAGACTCCCAGTGCTCCACCAGGGGCCCAGCCGTGGATGTCTGCATCCAGATTCCTCAGTCCTTGGATGGGGTTGATGGCACAACTATCAGGGTGTCTGGCCATCCCATCACCAGAGTAGGTCAGTTCCTGCCGTCTCTCAACCAAAGCCAGCAGTCTTTTGCGGGGGTATCTTTGTGGATCTCCGTGGGCCTCTCTAGCTCTCTGCTTCCTCCACTTCTCATGTGGTCTTCATTTACCATGGTCTCCTATTACTTGTTCTCCCTCTCTTTTCCTGATCCAGCTAGGATCTCCCACTCTCTTTCCCTCGACCGTCGCCCTTCATTGTTCCCACTCATGACCAGGTTGTTCATGTAGATCTCGTCCATTTCTCCATGTCTTTTTTGGGGTCCCGTTTTCCAGGTAGCCTCACTGGTGAAGTGAGTAGCAGTCCAGTCATCCTTGTTCCACATCTAGCATCTTCCTATGAGTGAGTACATACCATATTTGTCTTTCTGAGTCTGGGTTACCTCACTCAGGATGATTTTTTCTAGATCCACCCATTTGCCTGCAAACCTCATGATGTCATTGTTTTTCTCTGCTGAGTAGTATTCCATTGTGTATATGTGCCACAAATTATTTGTCCATTCTTCAGTTGAAGGGCATCTAGGTTGTTTCCAGGTTTTGGCTATTACAAACAATGCTGATATGAACATAGCTGAGCAAGTGCTCTTGTGATATGATTGAGCATTTCTTGGGTATAATCCCAGGAGTGGTATAGCTGGATCTCGGGGGAGATTGATTCCCAATTTTCTAAGAAAGCGCCATATTGATTTCCAAAGTGTTTGTACAAGCTTGCATTCCCACCAGCAGTGGAGGAGAGTTCCCCTAGTTCCACATCCTCTCCAGCATAAAGTGTCTTCAGTGTTTTTGATCTTAGCCACTCTGACAGGCATAAGGTGGTATCACAGAGTTGTTTTGATTTGCATTTCCCTGATGATTAGGGATGTTGAGCAATTCCTTAAATGTCTTTCAGCCATTTGGGTTTCCTCTGTTGAGAATTCTCTGTTTAATTCTAAAGCCCATTTCTCAATTGGAATGTTGGTCGTTTTAATGTCTAATTTCTTGAGTTCCTTATATATTCTGGATATCAGTCCTCTGTCAGATGTGGAGTTGGTGAAGAACTTTTCCCATTCTGTAGGCTGTCGCTTTGCCTTGTTGACCATAACCTTTGCTCTACAAAAGCTTCTCAGTTTCAAGAGGTCCCATTGATTGATTGTTTTTCTCAGTGTCTGTGCTACTGGTGTTATATTTAGGAAGTGATCTCCTATGCCAATGCGTTCAAGACTACTTCCTACTTTCTCTTCTAGCAGGTTCAGAGTAGCTGGATTTATGTTGAGGTCTTTGATCCACTTGGACTTAAGTTTTGTGCATGGTGACAGATATGGATCTATTTGCAGCCTTCTACACGTTGATATCCAGTTATGCCAGCACCATTTGTTGAAGATGCTTTTTTTTTCCATTGTACACTTTTGGCTTCTTTGTCAAAAATTATATGTCCATAGGTGTGTGGGTTAATGTCAGGGTCTTCAATTCGATTCCATTGGTCCACATGTCGGTTTTTATGCCAATACCAAGCTGTTTTTATTACTGTAGCTCTATAGTAGAGCTTGAAGTCAGGGATTGTGATGCCTCCAGAAGTTGTTTTATTGTACAGGTTTCTTTTAGCTATCCTGGGTTTTTTGTTTTTCCATATGAAGTTGAGTATTATTCTTTCCAGGTCTGTGAAGAATTGTGTTGGTATTTTGATGGGGATTGCATTGAATCTGTACATTGCTTTTGGTAAGATTGCCATTTTTACTATGTTAACCCTGCCTATCCATGAGCATGGGAGATCTTTCCATTTTCTGACATCTTCTTCCATTTCTTTTTTCAGGGACTTAAAGTTCTTGTCATATAGGTCCTTCACTTGCTTGGTTAGTGTTACCCCAAGGTATTTTATGTCATTTTTGGCTATTGTAAAGGGTGATGTATTTATAATTGCCTTCTCAGCTTCTTTGTCCATTGTATATAGGAGGGCTACTGCTTTTTTTGAGTTGACCTTGTATCCTGCTATGTTGCTGAAGGTGTTTATAAGCTTTATCAATTCCTGGGTGGAATCTTTTTGGTCACTCAAGTACACTACCATGTCATCTGCAAATAGGGAAAGCTTGACTTCTTCCTTTCCAATTTGAATCCCCTTAATCTCCTTATGTTGTCTTATTGCTCTGGCTAGAACTTCAAGTACTATATTGAAAATGTATGGGGAGAGTGGACAGCCTTGCCTCGTTCCTGATTTTAGTGGAATTGCTTTGAGTTTCTCTCCGTTTAATTTGATGTTGGCTGTTGGTTTGCTATATATTGCCTTTATTATGTTTAGGTATGTTCCCTGTATTCCTGATCGTTCCAAGATTTTATCATGAAGGGGTGTTGGATTTTGTTAAATGCCTTTTCTGCATCTAGTGAGATGATCATGTGGTTTTTTTTCTTTGAGTTTGTTTATATGGTGTATTACATTGATGGACTTTCATATGTTGAAAAACCCTTGCATCCCTGGGATGAAGCCTACTTGATCATGGTGGATAATTGTTCTGATGTGTTCTTGGAGTCTGTTTGCCAGTGTTTTATTGAGTATTTTTGCATCAATGTTCATGAGGGAGATCGGTCTGTAGTTCTCTTTCTTTGTTGCATCCTTGTTTGGTTTAGGAATCAGGGTAATTGTAGCCTCATAGAAGGAGTTTGGTAATTTTCCTTCTGTTTCTATTATGTGGAACAATTTAGAGGGTATTGGTATTAACTCTTCTTTGAAGATCTGGTAGAATTCTGCACTGAAACCATCGGGTCCTGGGCTTTTTTTGGTTGGGAGACTTTTAATGACTGTTTCTATTTCCTTAGGGGTTATTGGACTATTTAAATAGTTTATCTGGTCTTGATTTAACTTAGGTATGTGGTACCTATCCAGAAAAATGTCCATTTCTTTTACGTTTTCCAGTTTTGTGGAGTAGAGGTTTTTGAAATATGACCTGATTATTCTCTGGATTTCCTCAATATCTGTTGTTATGTCCCCCTTTTCATTTCTGATTTTGTTGATTTGGATTCTCTCTCTCTGTCTTTTGGTTAGTTTGGATAAGGGCTTGTCTATCTTGTTGATTTTCTCAAAGAACCAACTCTTTGTTTCATTAATTTTTTGTATTATTCTCTTAGTTTCTAATTTATTAATTTCACCTCTCACTTTGATAATTTCCTGGCGTCTATTCTTCCTGGGAGACTTTGCTTCTTCTTGTTCTAGAGCTTTCAGGTGTGCTGTTAAGTCACTAGTGTGGGATTTCTCCAACTTCTTTATGTGGGCATTTAGTGCTATGAATTTCCCTCTTAACACTGCTTTCATAGTGTCCCATAAGTTTGGGTATGTGGTGTCTTCATTTTCATTGATCTCTAGGAAGTCTTTAATTTCTTTCTTTATTTCTTCCTTAACCCATTGGTGATTCAGTTGAGCATTATTCAGTTTCCATGAGATTGTAGGTTTTCTGTAGTTTTTGGTGTTGTTGAAATCTAACTTTAAACCATGGTGGTCTGATAGAACACAGGAGGTTATTCTAATTGTTTTGTATCTGTTGAGCTTTGCTTTGTGGCCAAGTATGTGGTCGATTTTAGAGAAAGTTCCATGGGGTGCTGAGAAGAAGGTATATTCTTTCTTGTTAGGATGGAATGTTCTGTAGATATCTATTAGGTCCAATTGGGTCATGACATCAGTTAAGTCCTTTATTTCTCTGTTAAGTTTCGATTTGGGAGATCTGTCCAGTGGTGAAAGTGGAGTGTTGAGATCTCCCACTCTTTTTTTTTTTTTTTTTTTTTTTTTTTTGGTTTTTCGAGACAGGGTTTCTCTGTGTAGCTTTGCGCCTTTCCTGGAACTCACTTGGTAGACCAGGCTGGCCTCGAACTCACAGAGATCCGCCTGACTCTGCCTCCCAAGTGCTGGGATTAAAGGCGTGCGCCACCACCGCCCGGCCGAGATCTCCCACTCTTAATGTGTGGGGTTTTATATGTAGTTTAAGCTTTAGTAATGTTTCTTTTACATATGTGGGTGCCCTTGTGTTTGGGGCATAAATGTTCAGAATTGAAACTTCATCTTGGTGGATCTTTCCTGTGATGAGGATGTAATGTCCTTCTTTATCTCTTTTGATTGATTTTAGTTTGAAGTCTATTTTGTTGGATATCAGGATGGCTACCCCTGCTTGTTTCTTAAGACCATTGATTGGAAAGTCTTTTCCCAGCCTTTTATTCTTAGGTAGTGTCTGTCTTTGAATTTGAGATGTGTTTCTTGTATGCAGCAGAAAGATGGATCCTGCTTTCGTATCCATTCTGTAAGTCTATGTCTTTTTATAGGTGAATTAAGTCCGTTGATATTAAGGGATATTAATGACCAGTGATTCTTCATCCCTGTTATTTTTGGTGGTAGTGTGTGTGTACTTCTCTTCTTTGGGGTTTACTGTTGTGGCTTTATCTATTGCCTGTGTTTTCGAGTGTGTATCTGACTTCCCTTGGTTGGAATTTTCGTTCTAATGCTTTCTGTAGGGCTGGGTTTGTGGATAGGTATTGTTTAAATCTGGCTTTGTCTTCGAATGTCTTGTTCCTTCCGTCTATGATGATTGAAGGTTTTGCTGGGTATATTAGTCTGGGCTGACATCCATGGTCTCTTAGTGTCTGCATTACATCTGTTCAGGTCCTTCTGGCTTTCAAAGTCTCCATTGAGAAATTGGGTGTTATTCTGATGGGTTTACCTTTATAGGTCACTTGGCCTTATTCCTTGGCTGCTCTTAATCTTCTTTCTTTATTCTGTACATTTAGTTGTTTAATTATTATGTGTCGAGGGGACTTTTTTGGGGGGTCTAGTCTGTTTGGTGTTCTATAGGCTTCTTATATCTTCATAGGCATTTCCTTGTTTAAGTTGGGAGAGTTTTCTTCTACAATTTTGTTGAATATATTTTTTGTACCTTTGAGTTGGTATTCTTTACCTTCTTCTATCCCTATAATTCGTATGTTTGGTCTTTTCATGGTGTCCCAAATTTCTTGGACATTTTGGTTCATGACTTTGTTGGCTTTAGTGTTTCCTTCGACTGATGAAACTATTTCTTCTACTGTATCTTCAATGCCAGAAGTGCTCTCTTCCATCTCTTGCATTCTGTTGGTTATACTTGCATCTGAAGTTCCCGATCTTTTACTCAGGTTTTCTATTTCCAGCATTCCCTCTGTTTGTGTCTTCTTTATTTTTTCAATTTCCCTTTTCAGTGCTTGGATTGTTTCCTTTGTTTGTTTCATTACTTTTTCATGATTTTCTTTCAGTGCTTTATTGTTTTCTTGCAGGACTTTATTGTTTTCTTGGACGGCTTTATTGTTTTCTTCTAATTTGTTTGCCCTTTCCTCTAGTTGTTTACAGAGTTCTTCCAATTTTCTTGTCTTTTCCTCTACACAAGCCTCTACCTTCTTCATGAAGTTACTCATAAGGCTACTTTCTTCTGCTTCTTCCAATTTTTGGTGTTCAGGTCTAGATGTTGGAGGCGGGCTAAGTTCTCTTGATGCTGTATTGCTCTTCATTTTGTTGTATGTACTTCTGCCTTGATGTCTGCCCATCTCCTTGTGGTTCCTTCTTGGTCTTATCAGTGTACTTGTTTCAGAAAGAGCTGACAGATTCAGGAAGTCTCTCTCTCTTGTCCAAAAGGGAGTTCTCTTGTCCAACTCTCTGGTCCAGAAGGGAAGTCGGGGGCAGGATGGGAGTTGGGGGCCGGTCTCTAAGTCTCAGGAAGTGGCTGGGGTCAAGGTCAGATGGGCCTGGGGGCAGGGCGCGGAGATTGCAGGGGCTGCCGGGGGGCTTGGAAAAGGGGATCCCTCCTGGTGGGGCTAGAAGGGGACCCGCCCGGTAGTCAGAACCTGTGGCCAAGTTGGTCAGGTCTTCCCAGAGTGGCTGGTGCCCAGGGATGGGGTCCAGGTTGGACCCGGTTACTCACCTCTGGTCCAGAAGGGAAGTCGGGGGCAGGATGGGAGCTGGGGGCCGGTCTCTTAAGTCTCAGGAAGTGGCTGGGGTCTCGGGCAGATGGGCATGGGGGCAGGGCACGGAGATTGCAGGGGCTGCCTTGGGGCTTGGAAAAGGGGATCCCTCCTGGTGGGGCTAGAAGGGGACCCGCCCGTTGGCCAGAGCCTGTGGCCAAGTTGGGCAGGTCTTTCCGGAGTGGCTGGTGCCCAGGGATGGGGTCTGAGTTGGACCTGGATACTCACCTCTGGTCCAGAAGGGAAGTCAGGGGCAGGATGGGAGCTGGGGGCCGGTCTCCACAATATCTATATTTAATTTTATTTCTTCTTTTAACTAAATAAAAATGAAGAAGTCAACAAAAGCACATTTCATTTCTGTTTTCCTTCTCTGTAGAACTATCCATAAATAGTTATTACTCCAAAATATTTATTTTTTATTCATATTGAAAATATATTTTTTTTCATATAATAAATCCTGACTATAGTTTCACCTACCTCTATTTCTCCCAATTACTCCCCACCTATTCTCTTCTTGAGATCTACTCTCTTTCTGTCTCTAACTACATAAGAACAGGTTTCTAAAAGATGACAACCATACACGGCTAAATGAAATATAAATAAGATCAAACAAAATCATCAAATTGAAGTTGGATACAGCAATCCAACAGGAAGAAGAGTCCCAAAAGCAGGCAGAAAGAAGAGTCAGAGACCTACTTGTTCTCACACTCAGGAACTCCATAAAAACATTAAGTTAATAGCTATGCAGAGGAACTGGTGAAGACCCATGTAGGCCCTGTGCTTGCTGCTGTTTCAGTCTGTATAAGCTCAAATGTGCCTTTCTTAGTTGATTCAGAGGACCAGGATATTCCTGGTATCTTCTGTTACCTCTGACTCTTAATCTTTCTACCTCTTCTTCACAAGGAATCCCTAAGCTCAGAGAGGAGGACTTGATAGAGACCTCTAATTTACACTCTCTCCTCATAATGTCTGGATGTGGGTCTATGCATCCATTCCCATTTGCTTCAGGAAGAAGGCACTGATCTTTGAATACAGCACAGTATTATTAGGAATCATTTTATTATACTTTTTTAGACCAGTAGTATTTGTTTTTTTTCCTAAGTCTCTGGACTATCTACTAGTTCTTGGTCACCAAAGTAGTATCAGGTATAGGTTCCTTTTCATGGAGTGGTCCTTAAGGCAAATCAGATATTTGTTGGCTACTACAACAAATTCTGTGCCACCATTCCCCTATTATATTTTGAAGGCGGGACAGATTGTAGGTTAAAGGTTCTATGGCTGTTTTGTTGACCATGTTTCTCTTTTGGTAACTTGCAGATTACCCTCCTGTACCAAAGAGACTAGAACATAGAAGTGAAGGCTCCATATAGGCACTAGCTAAACTTGTCCATGTTAAATGAGTTGTGTGGATGTTGCCCACAGCAATAGGACCCTGTTGTCAGTTTGTGAAAAGCAATCCTTTCTCTTAGCATCAGCCTGGTTTGTTTGGGGATTTCCATGGGATTCCCCCATTGACCAACAACTCAATTAAATGCAGCTCAGTTCCTCCACTGTATATCTTACCTGGCTACAAGCAATGACAAGTTGAGACTCCATATCCCCATTGGTAGGAGTCCTTATTAGGATCACCTTTGTAGATTCCAGGAAGTTCCACTGCATTAGGTTTTCACCTCATCCCCCAAATGCCTCCCAATTTTTCTCTGCATCCCATTCCCCTCAACCTTATCCTTCCTTCTCTAATCCCCTCCTCCTGCTCCAGTACACCTGTAAAATCTATCTATTCTATTTCACTTTCACAAGGAGATTCAGCCTGTGACCTCTCCTCTTTATGCAACATCTCTGGGTCTACTAATTGTAGCTTGGTTATCCTCTATTTAATGGCTAATATTCACTTATAAGTGAATACATACCATATTTATCCTTCTGAGTCTGGGTTATCCTCACTCAGGATGGATATTTTATACTTGCATCCATTTGCCTGCACATTTTATGATGTCAGTTTTTTTTTTAACAACTGGATAACAATACATTTTGCAAATATAGCACATTTTCTTTATCCATTCTTTGGTTGATGGAAATCAATGTTGTTTCCAGTTTCTGGCTGTTTTAAATAAAGCACAATGAATAAGGTTGAGTAACTGTCTTTGTGGGGGAATGAAGCACCCTTTGGGTATATGCCTAAAATTGGTGTAGCTGGGTTTTTAGGTAGATCGATTCCCAGTTTTCTGAGTAACTGCCATACTGATTTCCTTAGTGGCTGTACAAGATTCCACTCTTACTGGAAATGGAGGAGTGTTCTTGTACCCTATCTTCACCACTGTGAGCTATCACTTATGTTATTGATCTTAGCAATTCTGACAGGTCTAAGAAAAAATCTCAAACATTTTCTTGAAAATAATGTGGACATATAATTAACTGAGGCATAGTATAGTATATATTAAGACTACAGAGAAAGCTAAAATTCTAAATAAATTATGCCAAGGGAAATATAAACAAGTTAAGTTATTGTTTAAAACTTTTTCTTTTGATTCATATATTTGGTACTGCTAAGGCAATTTCTAGAATAGTGTATTCCTATGCTGAATTCAACTCTTCTTAGCATATTTTTTTCTTTTTAAGATCATAATCTTGTCTACTTTAACTGAGTGGGTCACCTCCATGGACCATACATATCTCATTGCACTCTGGCTAATCATATTCAAGGACTATCACAACCACTAGAGTTCACAGGAGTGCTTCAGTGGGTCCATTTTATCTATATCCAGAAAATGCAATTTCCTTATTGCAATCTGAACGCTCTCTCCAAGGACTCTTTGCACAGTACAAATAAATGGGAGGACACTGAAATAGAATACAGGAGACTCCAGTTTCTTTCTTTGTAATCAATAGCCAGGAAATATCACAAGGACACAGATGAATCCAATATACAGCCCTTGAAAGAGATAAATCCTCATTTCAGAAATACCATTGGTTCCTCTGATTCAGTCCATGCAAAGTTAAGGAGAATGCCTGTAGGAAGCTTTTCTTTTCTGGCCTTATTTACTTACAAACCATTGTTTGGGTTATGTGCCAATTGGATCAATATTTTTAATAAATGAAATTTAAGGGCTTGAATCTCCTGGGGACATGGAAATGAATCATCTTAGCAGGAGAGAGAAAGAAAAAGTGGCATAATTTTTTTATATAAATTTTGGCCTCCAGTTAGAAACAGTTGTGATTTGTTGATACTGATTAAGTAGTTAACTCAACAACTACTCTAATAAGACTTCTATTAGGTACTTTACTCACTGCTGTGACAGAAAACTTGATAGAAACAAATATATGGAAAAAAGGTTTATTTCCGTGTTTCAGAAGGTAGGAGAGGTTTTTCATGCAAGGAAAGCAAGGCAGAGTCGTTCCCTGGCAGTAAGAAGACATTCCAGACTACAAAGCAGATACCAAGACTGGAAGCAGAGCTGGTCTTTGACTCAAAGACCTACCCTCTGCTTACATATATGCATGTCTTAAAAGATTCAAAATCTACAAAACAGTGTCATCATCTGGAAAAATTTGACTAAGTGTGTGTGTGTGTGTGTGTGTGTGTGTGTGTGTGTGTGTGTTATGTGTGTGTGTGAGAGAGAGAAAGAGAGAGAGACAGAGAAAAGCAGAGACAGAGACACAGAGAGAGACACAGAGAGAAAGAGAGAGACAGAAAGATAAACAGACAGAAAGAGACAGACAGAGACAGACATAGAGACAGATACACACACACAGAGATGGGGGGCTTTCAATTCAAATCAAAACAGTAGTAAATAATCAAATCTAAATTAAATAACGATACAGGCAAGATAGATTTAATATTGGGTCACCATGAAGCCTAAATCATTTTACTGTGACTGTGTGAACAATATTACAAAATTAAATTATGTTCACTGAATTGCTAAGAAAACTCTTCCTTTCTTTCAGGAGGAAAAAAATCTGAAAAGTTGTTAAGATTTAATTTCCCTTTGTTTGTTTCAACCTTTTCCCAGTGTCGGGTTATACAACTTAATGAGTTTTGACAAGTTTACAAACCCAGTAACAATGACACTGACATTTACAAAGAATCAAGTATTCTTTAAGATAGCAAATTATGCATATGTAAAAACTGAAATACCCTCCAGCCTTAGGAAGGTATTACAAAATTTGTACAATTGTAGGCTGGGGAGATGGATCAATTAGTTCAACTAGTGAAGTAGATGCCATGCAAGCATGCAGGTCTAAGTTTGATTCATAAGAACTCATGTTTTGCTTTTGCTTTGTTTTGTTTTGGTTTGATTTTTCGAGACAAGGTTTCCTCTGTGTAGTTTTGGTGCCATTCCTGGATTCCTCTGTAGACCATGCTGGCCTCAAACTCACAGAGATCTATCTGGCTCTGCCTCCCGTGTGCTACGATTAAAGGCGTGCACCATTGCTGCCCCACAAGAACTCATGTTTTTGTTTGTTTGTTTGTTGTTGTTGTTTTTAAGTCAGGGATAGGCAACATGTAACTGGAATCCCAGCACTGGGAAGGCAGAGATCCATTCCCACCCCTGCTGGTCTTCTCTTTACTCCAATAGCCTCAGTTCTATTTCTTTTTCTGTCACCTGTACTTTTATATTGTATTGCCTAATTTTTTTTTCTTCCCAACACATCTTAAGACCTCTTTTTGCTGTTTCATAGTCCTCTGTAAGGGGACTTTCTGATATCACTCATACTACAGAAAAAAAAAGGATAGCTATTCTGAATATCCAATTTCCTATTTATTCTTTATTCCATCATTGTTATTGTCATTTGTATTAAATTTTGAAGTACTAGTACTTGATATTAGGCTAAGTGCTTGACCACTACACTATGTCCATGGTTCCTTTATGCATATTTTCTTTTGAGACAGGGTGTAGGTAAGTTGTATAGAATGATTTTCAACACTCTCTGCTGCCCAGACAGGTCTTGAATTTGAAATTATTCTGCCTCAGCTTTCCTGAGTGTTGTGATTACATTCCAGTAATGCTATGCTCAGCTCTAAATACTCAATTCTATGGCTCTTTAATATATTACAATTTTAACATTGTATTTCAAAACTCTCAATAATACAAAAATCATCAATAAGAATAGGTTCGCCAGCAAGAGCACACTTACTAGATAACATTTTATTATTTGCTCATAAATAATGGAAGATTTTTTGAAGACTGGCAGAATGCAACTTGAGAAATGCCTCATTTTCTAAAATTCATGAATGAACAAAAAATGATGCTACCTATAGACAAATACTTGCATTAATTTGTTAACTAAGAGAGTGCTGCATATTGTGAAATACAGGTTAGGTGAGATGAGAAAAAGATAAAATCAATACTTTGAAATAATTCTAGGATTATTCTTCTTGCATAAACATGATCTATATACATAACATAGGCAAAAATAGATGGGAATTATAGGCTTAACACTTTCAATTCAGTAATATAATGGTAAACATTTTAACTGAGTGTAGTTATGTTTACCACTAATTACATTCATTTATATTCCTCAGAGAATAAACTACAGAGAATTACTTCTGATTATAAAGTTCATGTGTTTTAGTATTTTCAATTATATTAATTAGTAGTATATGAATATGTGTGGGCACATGTCCATGCATATGTATACATACCTCAGGGTATAGGTTGAGTTCAGAGGACATTTTGAGTTCCTTCTTTACATCTTCCATGGAATCTGTAGACTGAATTCAGGTCTCCAGTCTTGACAGCTAGAAACTTTACCCTTTGTCTTACCTGGCCAATCCTCAGTAATGTTTTATTGTTTGGTTTTATGAAATAACAGCTAATCAATGTTATCTTGAATAAATATATCTTCTTGTTATAATACTAACATTCTTTTTCAAACAAAAAAAAGTTACTGAGAATGTACTGGGATTTACATGCTTCATCTATAAAACTTAAATATTAATGTTTAACTAAATCATAAGTTGTATGCAATAGTAAATGACAGAAATATACTTCAAATTTTATTCTTGTTATTTTCTGCTATATTACAATGTAATTTTTACCTAAATCAACACCCATTTTGTATACGAGGGATAATTATTTAACATGATATGTGAGTAAATATACATAAGTTCATCTAACTGTGGTCTCTTTTTACTGATTCTTTAAGAATTTAATGAGTTGTATTTTTATCATATTCATCTATGTCCTCAGACTTCTCTCTGATCCACCCCTCTCCCACCCCACCCAACTATGTGTCTTCATTTTGTTTAAGCTCACTGAGTCCAATTCGTGTTGCCCATGTTCTCTTGGGTGGTTGACCTAACAGGGATCACACACTTAAAGATAATTAACTCTCACTTCCCCCAGCAGTTATCAATTACCAATAGCTTTAACTCTGATGGAGGCAAAACTTCATGCCCATCTTCCATCTTCATGGTGATATTTGTTGTGGCTTGGGATTTAACACAGGTGTTATACATACTTTCACAACCATTAAGTTTATATACGCAGAATCACCATTGTGTCCAGAAATCGTTTCCTTGTAGTTTTGCAATGCCTCTATTTTGCATTCTGTCTACCCATATTTCTGCAATAAAGAATTGGTTGATATGGATGTCCAATTTGGGCATGAGAACTCTACATACTCTTATTGTCAGCACCTTGACCAGTTAAGTGTGTCTTTGTAACTCTCCACCCAAGACACTGCACTAATCTATGAGAATAATCAATGATAGGATATTAGGAGTCAATTTAATACTATGATCTTTTATCAGAGTAACAAAGGGAGATCATTTTCTGGTGATTGTTCCTTGTCTAAGCACAGATTCTTGGCCCCAGTTGTGGTGACATGCATGGATTTTGCCTTGCAAAGCAAGACTTAAATCCATTCAGAAAATGGTGTGTTATTCCCATGACAATAGTGTAACAGTTGTAATACTGGGGATGTCTTGCCAGGATGGTCATTATTGTAACTCACAGGGTTCACAGTTGTGTAAGATTAATGATCACCCTTACTCTTCCAGTAGTATACATGGCAGTTTCAAGCCAGCAGAGATGAATATTCTAGATTAATATCAGATTGATTTCTCTATGTTCTGTGAAAAAATTATATGGTATCTTTAGCAGTAAGGTTTTATCAAGTTCTAGAGGGCAAACAAAAGCAATGACAATAGCTTGTAATTTTGGGAGTCTCTAGTACCTCATTTGACAAGTCCAATTGAGAAAAGGCAATTCAGTCACTGGAATTTGTATTTGTCTGCTGTGGATATATGTATGCTGTATGCTGTGAATGTTTTGCTCTGATTGGTTAATAAATAAAGTGCTGATTGGCCAGTAGCCAGGCAGGAAGTATAGATGGGACAAAGAGAGAGAAGAATTATGGGAAGTGGAAGGCTGAATCATGAGATGCTGCCAGCCACCGCCATGAGAAGCAATGTGAAGCAAGGTAAGCCACAGGCCACGTGGCAACTTATAGATTAATAGAAATGAGTTAATTTAAGATATAAGAACCAGATAGCAAGAAGCCTGAGCCATGAGGCCAAACAGTTTAAATACTATAAGTGTATTTGTGTTTATTTAGGTCTGAGTGACTGCAGGCCAAGACGGGTCTAGAAATAACTCCAGCTACAAAGCAATGGCAATGTAATTTGGGGAGTCTGTAGTACCTCATTTGACAACAACTCCAAATGAGAAAATGCAATTCAGTCACTGTAATTTGTATTTGTCAGCCTATGGTATCTATTAGGTATATTATTGCCCCAATAGAGGGTACTCCACTTAAAATCTTTTTACATGTTTATATTCTATAAAGCAACTGAAGTAGTAGTTTTACAAATGACTTTCACAGAAGATTTTTAGTGCTAATTATCCTTCTCTACATTCCCTCCTGTACTGTGCTTTCCCATCTCCCACTCCATTTAATACTTCCTATTCCATTACTTCCTGTTCTCTTTGTATATCACTATCTGTATGCCACTCCTTGGACATTTTATCTTCCCATAATAGCTTATTATTAATCTCCTGACTTCTTTTTTTTTTACTTCTTCTTTTTTTTTTTTTTTTTTTTTTTGGTTTTTCGAGACAGGGTTTCTCTGTGTAGCTTTGCGCCTTTCCTGGAACTCACTTGGTAGCCCAGGCTGGCCTCAAACTCACAGAGATCCACCTGGCTCTGCCTCCCGAGTGCTGGGATTAAAGGCATGTGCCACCACCACCCGGCTTCCTGACTTCTATGTGTATTAAAAATAGAACAAAAGTTCTGAAGATTTTGAGCTAACATCACAAATGAGAGAAAACATATGTTATTTCTCTATCATGGCCTGGATAACCTCAGTGAGGAAGATATTTTCCAGTTCCATCATTTGATCAGAAAATTTTTCAATTTCATGTTTTTTTAATAGATGAATACTGTTGCCAATGTGTAAATATACCATATTTTCATTATCTATTCATCGATTGATGGACAACTAAGCTGCTTCAATTTCCTGAATGTTGTAAATAGAATAGCAATGACCATGGAATAGCAGATGTCTCTGGAATAAATATAGTCTTTTATGTTTGTGTCTAAGAATGGCATAGCTGCACTTGTAGCTTTTTGTACAACTCCACACTTGTATAGTGGCTATACAAGTTTACACTGTCAATAACAGTAAATCAGTATTCCCCTTTCCCAAGAACCATGTTAAAATTTGTAGTCATTTAAAAAAGTATTAGCCATTCTGAATGAGATAAAATGAAATGACAAACTTTTTAATTTACATTTGTCTGACAGCTAAAGATGTTGAATATTTAGAAAATTTTTCTCAGACATTTGCATTTTATATTTTGAGAACTGTTTAATTTCATGATGCATTTTTCATTTGAATGTTTTTTCTTTGATGTTTGTGTTTCTGAGTTGTTTTTTTACTTTCTAGACAGTAATTCTGTGTCACAGAGGTAGCTAGCAAATATGTTTCCCATTCTGTAGGCTGCTTCTTCATACTAAGAAAGATATTTTTTTGCTACTCCAAAGTTTTTTTGTTTCATGTGATACCATCAGTCAATTGTTAGATTTAATATCTGCACTCCCAGGGTTTTGTCCAAAATGTCCTCTCAACCTATAAGTGTAATTTTTACATTTTCCTCTGTCAGGGGCCATGACTCACATAGGTTTGTCCTGGAATCCTGACTAATAGTGGCAAAGCAATGAAGAAAGGTCAGACATAGTTAAAGAAAATCTGGGGTCAGGTGGGTTGAGTCAATTACCACATTTTCATGACTGTTTGTATGTAGTCTCAGGCTGTTAACATCTGAGCAGGGGAAGCTGAAGTTGCTAGATTTGCATGCACTGATCAATCTGTCATACTCAGATCCTGAGGAACGCTTTGACATCATTCTGAGACTCGCTCAGGGAAAGATTTATCATCAGATGCAGCTGAGTCATTGGGGTCCTTAATGTGGCATGTCAAAAATACACATTCACTGTGGGCTTCACTAACTCAGAGTTTCCTCTACTTCCTACAACTAGGTTCAAGATATCAGGTTAGTTATGTTGAAGCCCTTGATCCACATGAAAATGAGCGTATGCTGTGTGAGCACTAAGCATCTAGTTTCATATTCTACATTATAGCTATTCAGTATGAGGCATTTTTTTTTTCAATTGAGATTCCTCTTCCCAGGTAACAGTAGCTTATGTCAAATTTACCAAAACAACTAAATATGATACTCACTATGTAGTCCAGGTTGCCTCCAATTCACAGAAGTCTTCTTGCTTAAGTTCCTTTGTGATAGGGTAACTGATATAGAACATATCTGGCATCTCAGAAAATTTCAATGAAAAATTTCTTCATTTAGTTTGAGAACCTTAAAAGCACATGTGATTGAAAAAAAGCTGTAAATATTATGGGGAAGAAAAATGAGAATAATATCTACCCTTAATTAACAACTTTTATTATTAAACCCCAAAGAAGAGCTCTCTGGGAGTAAATAAAATATATCATAATCAAATGGCAATTTTGTTACAGGAATTACCAATTGACAAAATGATTAATAAAGAGATTGCTCTTAAAATTATTTTTAAGAAACATGGAAGATTTATTTACTGAACATTTGAACATGAGACTATGAACGAAATGACACTGTATCTGGCTGTGAACAAAAATCTCCTGGAAGAAGTCTATATCTATAGAGACCATTGGACTGATTGTAATCTCAGTACTATGGAGAGACTGGAATTTTTCAGGTTCAGAGGCCAAGTTTTGGCTAGTTTTATCCTTCTGGAACAGCCATTCCTTGGCCCATTCTGTATCAGAACTAACAGTTTGTGATAAGAAATGAAAACCTTTTAGAATCTATTGAATTAGCAAATCACTAGCTTCCACCAGTGCAAAAGCTAAGAATGTCATCAGCTAGCATCTCGTTCTTCCTACTCTGGTGTGCCCACAAATTCATTTTAAATTTTCCTTGTTTTATGTCTTTCTTTCTTCTGCAAAACTATAAAATCTTCGTGAAACTGCCCATATTGAAACCTGGAATTTGGGTTAACATATATCTGTTTTTCTGGACCATGGTAACAGTAACTCAAAATGGCTCAAGAGTAATCTCTGAATGCTTTTAAAATAAGAACTGAAGTTGACAAGACAAACAAAATCAAACATTAAATACCAAGAACAGCCATATTCTACCTGAGAAAATATAATAAAATCATTCTTATTCCTAATGTTTAGAGGCAATATTAATATATTATTAATTGCTACAGGACATTTTATCAACAGTTTTTATGACCACTTTGTATATGTCTAGGATTGATTTTTTTACCAGATAAATAACATGGGAAAGTAGAACTGATTTTAAGATGTTGACTTAGTTAAGTTTCCATGGCTGTAATGATAAAATACCATGACTCGAACCAGCTTGGCATGGAAAGCGTTTATTTCAGCTTACAGCTTCATGAAGGGTAGTTAGGGCAGGGATTCAAGGTAAGAGCCTGGATAGATGCTTCCTGGCTTGCTACCAATGGGTTGTTAAGCCTGATTGCCTATAAAATCCAGGACCACTTATCTAAGAGCATCAGCACCGACAGTGAGCTGGGCCTTCACACATAATCACCAATCCAAAATATGCCCTACAGTCTTACCTACAAGCACTGAGATGGAGGCATTTTCTCAACTGAGATTCCTCTTCCCATATAACTTTACCCTATATCCAGTTCAGTTCACACACACACACACACACACACACACACACACACACACACACACACACACTCCAGACAGATGTACAAGAGGAAAAATTGTTCCATTTTATTTATTTGTTTGTTTGTTGGTTTGTTCATTTGTTTTTGGGATACTGGTTCTTATATACTCCAGGGTGTCCTTAAATTTACCATGCAGGTGATAAAAACTATTCAGTTTTGATCTTTCTGCTTCTGCCTCCTAAGACCTGGGGTTACGGGCATGTGCTAATCATTCTCAGTTTGATGTGTTGCTTCTGATCAAATGTAGGGTTTCATGCATGCTAGGCTAGCACTCTAGCAACTGAGGGACATATCCATCCCAAAGTATTCCTTTCAGTTAAATTATTATAATCTGTACCTATAGTATTGATTAAAATATTTATAACTTCTACAACAAACTGTATAATAGCTTAATTAAAAATTGATATAATAAAATCAGACTGAAATTTGAGTGAGATAGAGTTTTGGATGTGGTATGAAATACAATAATAAGGGAAAGATCTCATTAGACCTCAAGATGATAATAGCAGCAAAAATATCTTCCAAAAGAATCATTTTGGGTACTTTCCTCCTGAATTAAATTCCTACTCAAAACGTTGTGTTATGTATCTTTTATTCTTCTTTTGCACAGCAGATGTTTTTTAACACATTATTGTCTGTTTATATAATATATTATGATACTCATATTTGCTTTATTTCTACAGCACATCTGTCCAACATTTTATGCATATGATTTAGGATATATTTAATCAACAAATATAGATTTCATGAAGATTTGTTGCAAAGCATGACCATCCAAGATCAGCTAATATCAAATGTGTATTCTAGGCAAAGAATTTCCTTAGACATAAATCTAGAGGGATGTTCACTCTGATAGGCACTTATTTTAAAGGAGCTTTACTTTCTATTTTATTTGATGGGCATGATGGAATTTAAAATACTCAGAAACATTAACAAAAATATAAAATATAATTGGAAACTGAGTAAAATTGTAAGAAAAATAAGAATAGTATCACATTAATTTTGGATATCTTGAGATACGAGTGATTAAGAGTGACTGTAGAGCAATTGTTATAAGCCTTCACTGATGAAAATATGAACTTCTGAAATCCATTTAGGAATATTTTTCTTGCTTCAAAAATTGATATATTTGAATTTTTCATACTATTTTTATGCATGTGTGTGTGTATGTGTGCACTGATGTTTCCGGGGTGTCAGGCTGTGCACATATGTGTACATTTATGAAGGACAACTTCAAATGCCATCCTAAGGAATATGACTCACCTCCTTTGAGATGGATTTTTTTTGTCAGAATCTATCAATCAGTCTAGACTGGCTTGCCAGTGAGCCTCAGTGATCCATGTGCCTTCACCTCCCCAATGCTGAAATTACAAAGACATGAAATGATACACAAAAACTGATGCTGAAGTATTTTTGTGTCCACCAGGCTCCTGCAGCCGTTCAGGCCCAATAAAACACACAGACTCTCATATTATTTAAACTGTTTGGTCTAATGGCTCAGACATCTTGC
This sequence comes from Peromyscus maniculatus bairdii, assembly GCF_049852395.1. Lineage (NCBI taxonomy): Eukaryota > Metazoa > Chordata > Mammalia > Rodentia > Cricetidae > Peromyscus > Peromyscus maniculatus. Next base: position 70,969,183 of record NC_134875.1, on the reverse strand, counting down.
TGGCAGTTCTTATATCTTAAATTGACCCATTTCCATTAATGTATACCTTGCCACGTGGCTCATGGCCTACCAGTACTTTACATCCTACTCCCCATGGCAGCAGCTGGCAGCATCTCTCTCAGCCCTCTTCTACCCAGCATTCTCTGCTCTCTTGTCCTGCCGACATATACTTCCTGCCTGGCTACTGGCCAATCAGCATTTTATTTATCTATCTATCATAGCAACATATATTCACAGCATACAGGACATCTCACAGCAAACAACTTTTATATAGGCCCTGGGGATCAAACCCAGAATATACAATTGAAAGGCAAAGCACTTTCCTGGATGAGCTACTTTCTCAGACCAAATTTAAAGAACTTCTGTGTAAATAAATGAGTGCTTTGAAGTTGTCTTCATATATAAAATTATTTATATAATAGAAAACAAAATAAAATTAATAATAAGGATTCAAAATTAACTGTGTACAAAAGGACAAAAAAATATTTTCCCTAGTAATATAGTCAAGGAGAAAAATTAGCCAAATATGCTACAAATCTATGGCCAAGGATATATGACATTCTGATCACCAAATAGGAATGGATAATAGAATTGGGTCTTATTATCTGAGCCAATTTTATTATCATGAAATCCATCAATAATTCAACATAACTGTCTTCCCAAATTTTCTCTATTTAATGGTAGAAATGATCTAAAGGACTATGGTAAAGAAAACCATGAGACACAAGAATATTCTTTAAAAATGGCTGCTATCTATATTTCCCTTCCAAACTCTCCATCTTCATATACCCTTGGCATTTTTGTATTTTATATCCACAAATAATAGAGTATAAAATTGTCTCAATTGTTTTAGATGGATCAGTTTATACAATTGACTCACATGAAAATGTACACTGATATTTCACATCAGTCTAATTTAAGTGTGACAATAAATAAAATTAATAAAGGCAATCATCTTGATAGTCTAATGTAAAATTACAGAGACCTACAGGAGAACACAGACCACAAAAACAAGTATACAATGATCATAGGTGCGCAGAGGGTCTTTGCTAGGTCTGCTCTATTCATGCTGTGATTTTTTAGCTTGTTGTTATGGGACTCATAATAGTAGGTGCAGGGTGTTTCATGGTGCAGGGTGTCCCATGAATACATGGGACAGAGTTGGGCAACCAGGAAAGAAAACTGAGTCATTTAGAAAGGTTATACAGGGCCCAAAAGAATCTTTCTTACAAAGACTGACTTCAGCAGTAAAGAGAATGGTCTTGAATTAAGAAGCCAGTCAGATAATAGTTGAATCTTTGGCTTTTGTGAACACAAATGCAGCATGCAAGATAATAATCAGGCTGTTAAAGACAAGATCTGCACCCTTGGAAGATTGGATTCAAGAAACGATTAGTGTTGAGGCTCATGACCAAGATTATATGTGGATAGAAGAAACAATTTCAAGAGGTTTGAGGAATGTCAGATGTTTGGGATGTGGAAACAAGGACATTTGAAAAGGGACTGTAAATAGGGCATTCCTAGAAACAATGTTTCTTCAAGGAAGAGTGGCAACAGAATGCCCCTTTCTTGTGGAGTATGCAGATGGTGTAGTAAGGGAAAACACTGGACCAACGAATGTAGATGAATAAGGGACAGACAAGGTAATCCTTTGCCTCTGTCTTTGGGAAATTCCCAGAGGGGCCTCAGGGAGGCCCCCACAGCAAATCCAGTTCAGACCTTTCCTGCAGTCATAGAGGAAACCCCTACTCAGAGCAATTAAATAACCAAATGCCTATTGGAATGAACCAGGTTGCTCCAGATGATGAAACAGAGAATAGAAAATTCAGGAGAAAACATGAAGAAAATTTTTTGGCAAACTTCTATAAACAATAAGAATGAATGGTATTTTGTTGTCTGGTCTGGTAGACACAGGTGTTGACACTACCATATTTTCACCAGAATTTTGGCATCCAACTTGTCCTCTTCAGGAAGTAAACGTTCAAATGTTAGGAATTGGAACATTATCTCAAGTGAAACAGAGTACAAGATGGCTAAATTGTGTAGGTCCAGAAAGACAGAGGGGAAAATTAAAACCATATGTGGCTAACATATAACTATGAATGTGTTTGGTCAAGACCTGTTGCAACAGTGGAATACTCAGATTAACATCCCTCCAACCTCAGAAACAAACCATAAACTAGCATATGTTTCTGAGAGAAATACTACATGATATTATTCTAATGAGTGGTCACCAGCCATCCACATTATACAAGAACAGGGCACAACAACTGATGATCTTCCAAAGACACCAACAGCTCTACCTTTAAAATGGTTAACAGACAAGCATATGGCCGTTAACATCAGAGAAACTGGAGGCATTAGAAGAGCTGGTAGAAGAACAGTTAAATGCTCAGCATATTAAAGAATCAACCAGCGCTTGGAATTTTCCTGTATTTGTTATTAAAAAGAAATCTGGTAAATGGAGAATGGTAACAGACCTTAGAGCAATTAACAAAATAATTCAGCCAATGGGATCTCTACAACCTGGAATTCCTTTGCCAACTCTGTTACCAGAAGGATGGCCTCTCATAGTTATTAAAAGACTGTTTCTTTTCAATACCCTTATAAGAAAAGACAGAGAAAGATTTGCCTTAATGGTGCCTACTTACAATAATTCTCAACCGGTTAAAAGGTTTCAATGGATTGTCTTCCCACAGGGAATGTTGAGCAGCCCAACCCTGTGCCAATATTTTGTACAACATCCATTGGAAGTGATACATAAAAAAATTCCTAAATCTATAATTTATCATTATATGGATGATATTTTACTAGCTGACTCAAATGCAGATACTTTAGAAAGAATGTTTGAGGAAGTAAATAAAATTTTACCTTGCTGGGGATTACAAATTGCTCCTGAAAAGATGCAAAGAGGATATTCTATTAATTATTTAGTATATAAAATAGAGCTACAAAAAATTAGACCCCAAAAGGTGCAAATTAGGAGAGATCGACTACAGACTCTTAATGACTTTCTACGATTATTTGGAGACATTTCTCATCTACAAACAATTGTAGGGGTAAAAAATGATCAGCTGAATAATTTGTACAAAACCTTAGAAGGTGACAAGGACTTAAATAGTCCAAGAGAATTATTGCCTGAAGCTGAGAAAGAATTGGCCTTGGTAGAAAAGAAAGTACATGAAGGGCACATGGATTGTATTGATCCAAAGCTGGATTGCATTTTGGTTATTTCACCTCCTAGGCATTCGCCTACAGGAATATTAATGCAGATGGAAAATATTATATTGGAATGGATATTTTTACCAAATAAACCAAATAAAAAATTAAAAACTTATGTGGAAAAATCTCTGACTTGATTTAGAAAGGAAAATTGAGACTTTGTCAATTAGCAGGAATAGACCCAGCAGAAATGGTCATTCCTTTAACTAAAGAGGACACTGAAAAATTATGGATAGAAAGTGAACCTTGGCAAAGAGCTTGCAGTAATTTTTGGGAGAAATTAACAGCAAATATCCCAAAAGTGATAGAATTGATCTTATAAAGAGAGCTGATTGGATCTTGCCTCGAATTGTACGGCAAAAACCCATATCTGGAGTTCGTACATTTTATACAGATGCCAACAAACAAGGAAAAGCAGGTTACGAATCAGAAAATTTAAGTAGAGTGGTTCAAAGTCCTTATAATTCAGTTTAAAAATCAGAATTGTATGCTATTCTGTTGGTATTAATGGATTTTTCAGAACCTCTCAACATAGTAACTGACTCTCAGTATGCTGAAAGAGTGGTGTTACATATTGAGACTGAAGAATTTATCCCTGATGCTTCAGAATTAACTTCACTATTTGTTCAATTACAAGATACAATCAGGAAAAGGAGTCATCCTTTATATATAACTCACATCTGATCCCATACTGGTCTGCCAGGGCCTCTAGCACAAGGCAAAGATGAGATTGATAAATTATTGATAGGAAATGTGCTGGAGACCTCAGAATTTCAAAAAAAACATCATGTCAATAGTAAAGGTTTAAAAAAAGGATTTTTCCATAACCTAGCAACAAGCCAAGGAAATTATAAAGAAATGTCCTACTTGTTCCTTTTACAATCAGACCAGCAGGATGCAACCCAAAGGGTACTCAGAGGAATGAATTCTGGCAGATGGACGTATTTCACTTTGCAGAATTTGGAAAATTGAAATATATACACCATCGATACTTATTCAGGATTTCTTTTTTTTTTTTTTTTTAAACTTGAGTGGGCCTGGATTCTTATCCACCAGCCCACAACTTTATTCAAAAGGGCTATTTTTTTCTCTTTTCTTTTTTTTTTATTTTACAACACCATTCAGTTCAACATAATAGCCACAGATTCCCCTGTTCGCCCCCTCTCGCCCCCCTCCCCATCCCCACAGCCCACCCCCCATTCCCACCTCCTCCAGATCAAGGTCCTCCTGAGGACCGGGATCGACCTGGTAGACTCAATCCAGCCAGGTCCAGTCCCCCCCTCCCAGACAAAGCCAAGCGTCCCTGCATAGGTCCCAGGATTCAAACACCCAACTCCTTCAACAAGCCCAGGACCGGGCATCAACACACAGCTGCCTCCCAAACAGATCAAGCCAAATGGCTGTCTCACCCATTCAGGGGGCCTGATCCAGTTGGGGGCCCCTCAGCCTTTGGTTCATAGATCCTCTGCTTCCATTCATTTGGTTATTTGTCCCTGTGCTTTATCCAACCTTGGCTTCAACAATTCTCGCTCATATAAACCCTCTTCTTTCTCACTAATTAGACTCCCAGTGCTCCACCAGGGGCGCAGCTGTGTATGTCTGCATCCAGATTCCTCAGACCTTGGATGGGGTTTATGGCACAACTATCAGGGTGTCTGGCCATCCCATCACCAGAGTAGGTCAGTTCCTGCCGTCTCTCGACCATTGCCAGCAGCCTTTGCGGGGGTATCTTTGTGGACCTCAGTGGGCCTCCCTAGCTCTCTGCTTCTTCCCCTTCTCATGTGGTCTTCATTTGCCATGGTCTCCTATTCCTTGTTCTCCCTCTCTTTTCTTGATCCAGCTAGGATCTCCCACTCTCTTTCCCTCGACCGTCGCCCTTCATTGTTCCCACTCATGACCAGGCTGTTCATGTAGATCTCATCCATTTCTCCATGTCTTTTTTGGGGTCCCGTTTTCCAGGTAGCCTCACTGGTGATATGAGCAGCAGTCCAGTCACCCTTGCTCCACATCTAGCATCTTCCTATGAGTGAGTACATACCATATTTGTCTTTCTGAGTCTGGGTCACCTCACTCAGGATGATTTTTTCTAGATCGATCCATTTGCCTGCAAACTGTATGATGTCATTGTTTTTCTCTGCTGAGTAGTATTCCATTGTGTATATGTGCCACAATTTATTTATCCATTCTTCAGTTGAAGGGCATCTAGGTTGTTTCCAGGTTTTGGCTATTACAAACAATGCTGATATGAACATAGCTGAGCAAGTGCTCTTGTGGTATGATTGAGCATTTCTTGGGTATAGGCCCAGGAGTGGTATAGCTGGATCTTGGGGGAGATTGATTCCCAATTTTTTAAGAAAGCGCCATGTTGATTTCCAAGGTGGTTGTACAAGCTTGCATTCCCACCAGCAGTGGAGGAGAGTTCCCCTAGTTCCACAACCTCTCCAGCATAAAGTGTCTTCAGTGTTTTTGATCTTAGCCACTCTGGCAGGCGTAAGGTGGTATCTCAGAGTTGTTTTGATTTGCATTTCCCTGATGATTAGGGATGTTGAGCAATTCCTTAAATGTCTTTCAGCCATTTGGGTTTCCTCTGTTGAGAATTCTCTGTTTAGTTCTAAAGCCCATTTCTCAATTGGACTGTTGGTCATTTTGATGTCTAATTTCTTGAGTTCCTTATATATTCTGGATATCAGTCCTCTGTCACCTGTGTGGTTGGTGAAGATCATTTCCCATTCTGTAGGGTGTCACTTTGCCTTGTTGACCGTATCCTTTGCTCTACAAAAGCTTCTCAGTTTCAAGAGGTCCCATTGATTGATTGATTATTTGTCTCAGTGTCTGTGCTACTGGTGTTATATTTAGGAAGTGATCTCCTATGCCAATGCGTTCAAGACTACTTCTTACTTTCTCTTCTAGCAGGTTAGAGTAGCTGGATTTATGTTGAGGTCTTTGATCCACTTGGACTTAAGTTTTGTGCACGGTGACAGATATGGATCTATTTGCAGCCTTCTACACGTTGATATCCAGTTATGCCAGCACCATTTGTTGAAGATGCTTTCTTTTTTCCATTGTACACTTTTGGCTTCTTTGTCAAAAATTATATGTCCATAGGTATATGGGTTAATGTCAGGGTCTTCAATTCGATTCCATTGGTCCACATGTCGGTTTTTATGCCAATACCAAGTTGTTTTTATTACTGTAGCTCTATAGTAGAGCTTGAAGTCAGGGATTGTGATGCCTCCAGAAGTTGTTTTATTGTACAGGTTTATTTTAGCTATCCAGGGTTTTTTGTTTTTCCATATGAAGTTGAGTATTATTCTTTCCAGGTCTGTGAAGAATTGTGTTGGTATTTTGATGGGGATTGCATTGAATCTGTAAATTGCTTTTGGTAAGATTGCCATTTTTACTATGTTAACCCTGCCTATCCATGAGCATGGGAGATCTTTCCATTTTCTGACATCTTCTTCCATTTCTTTTTTCAGGGACTTAAAGTTCTTGTCATATAGGTCCTTCACTTGCTTGGTTAGTGTTACCCCAAGGTATTTTATGTAATTTTTGGCTATTGTAAAGGGTGATGTATCTCTAATTGCCTTCTCAGCTTCTTTGTCCATTGTATATAGGAGGGCTACTGCTTTTTTTGAGTTGATCTTGTATCCTGCTATGTTGCTGAAGGTGTTTATAAGCTTTATCAATTCCTGGGTGGAATCTTTGGGGTCACTCAAGTATACTATCATGTCATCTGCAAACAAGGAAAGCTTGACTTCTTTCTTTCCAATTTGTATCCCCTTAATCTCCTTATGTTGTCTTATTGCTCTGGCTAGAACTTCAAGTACTATATTGAATAAGTATGGGGAGAGTGGACAGCCTTGCCTCGTTCCTGATTTTAGTGGAATTGTTTTGAGTTTCTCTCCATTTAATTTGATGTTGGCTGTTGGCTTGATATAAATTGCCTTTATTATGTTTAGGTATGTTCCCTGTATTCCTGATTGCTCCAAGACTTTTATCATGAAGGGGTGTTGGATTTTGTCAAATGCCTTTTCTGCATCTAGTGAGATGATCATGTGGTTTTTTTTCTTTGAGTTTGTTTATGTCTGTTGTTATGTCCCCCTTTTCATTTCTGATTTTGTTGATTTAGATTCTCTCTCTCTGTCTTTTGGGTAGTTTGGATAAGGGCTTGTCTATCTTGTTGATTTTCTCAAAGAACCAACTCTTTGTTTCATTAATTTTTTGTATTATTCTCTTAGTTTCTAATTTATTAATTTCACCTCTCACTTTGATAATTTCCTGGCGTCTATTCTTCCTGGGAGACTTTGCTTCTTCTTGTTCTAGAGCTTTCAGGTGTGCTGTTAAGTCACTAGTGTGGGATTTCTCCAACTTCTTTATGTGGGCATTTAGTGCTATGAATTTCCCTCTTAGCACTGCTTTCATAGTGTCCCCTAAGTTTGGGTATGTGGTGTCTTCATTTTCATTGATCTCTAGGAAGTCTTTAATTTCTTTCTTTATTTCTTCCTTAACCCATTGGTGATTCAGTTGAGCATTATTCAGTTTCCATGAGATTGTAGGTTTTCTGTAGTTTTTGGTGTTGTTGAAATCTAACTTTAAACCATGGTGGTCTGATAGAACACAGGAGGTTATTCTAATTGTTTTGTATCTGTTGAGCTTTGCTTTGTGGCCAAGTATGTGGTCGATTTTAGAGAAAGTTCCATGGGGTGCTGAGAAGAAGGTATATTCTTTCTTGTTAGGATGGAATGTTCTGTAGATATCTATTAGGTCCAATTGGGTCATGACATCAGTTAAGTCCTTTATTTCTCTGTTAAGTTTCGATTTGGGAGATCTGTCCAGTGGTGAAAGTGGGGTGTTGAGATCTCCCACTATTAATCTGTGTGGTTTTATATGTAGTTTATGCCTTAATAATGTTTCTTTTACATATGTGGGTGCCCTTGTGTTTGGGGCATAAATATTCAGAATTGAAACTTCATCTTGGTGGATCTTTCCTGTGATGAGGATGTAATGTCCTTCTTTATCTCTTTTGATTGATTTTAGTTTGAAGTCTATTTTGTTGGATATCAGGATGGCTACCCCTGCTTGTTTCTTAAGACCATTGATTGGAAAGTCTTTCCCCAGCCTTTTATTCTTAGGTAGTGTCTGTCTTTGAATTTGAGATGTGTTTCTTGTATGCAGCAGAAAGATGGGTCCTGCTTTCGTATCCATTCTGTAAGTCTATGTCTTTTTATAGGTGAATTAAGTCCGTTGATATTAAGGGATATTAATGACCAGTGATTCTTCATCCCTGTTATTTTTGGTGGTAGTGTGTGTGTACTTCCCTTCTTTGGGGTTTCCTTTTGTGTCTTTATCTATTGCCTGTGTTTTTGAGTGTGTATCTGACTTCCTTCGGTTGGAATTTCCCTTCTAGTGCTTTCTGTAGGGCTGGGTTTGTGGATAGGTATTGTTTAAATCTGGCTTTGTCTTCGAATGTCTTGTTCCTTCCATCTATGATGATTGAAAGTTTTGCTGGGTATATTAGTCTGGGCTGACATCCATGGTCTCTTAGTGTCTGCATTACATCTGTCCAGGTCCTTCTGGCTTTCAAAGTCTCCATTGAGAAATCAGGTGTTATTCTGATGGGTTTACCTTTATAGGTCACTTGGCCTTTTTCCTTGGCTGCTCTTAATATTCTTTCTTTATTCTGTACATTTAGTTGTTTAATTATTATGTGTCGAGGGGACTTTTTTGGGGGGTCTAGTCTGTTTGGTGTTCTATAGGCTTCTTGTATCTTCATAGGCATTTCCTTCTTTAAGTTGGGAAAGTTTTCTTCTATAATTTTGTTGAATATATTTTCTGTGCCTTTGAGTTGGTATTCTTCACCTTCTTCTATCCCTATAATTCGTAGGTTTAGTCTTTTCATGGTGTCCCAAATTTCTTGAACATTTTGGTTCATGACTTTGTTGGCTTTAGTGTTTCCTTCGACTGATGAAACTATTTCTTCTCCTTTATCTTCAATGCCAGAAATCCTCTCTTCCATCTCTTGCATTCTGTAGGTTATACTTGCATCTGAAGTTCCCGATCTTTTACTCAGGTTTCCTATTTCCAGCATTCCCTCTGTTTGTGTCTTCTTTATTTTTTCAATTTCCCCTTTCAGTTCTTGGACTGTTTACTTTGTTTGTTTCATTGCTTTTTCATGATTTTCTTTCAGCGCTTTATTGTTTTCTTCCAGGACTTTATTGTTTTCTTGGAGGGCTCTATTGTTTTCTTCTAATTTGTTTGCCCTTTCCTCTCGTTCTTTACAGCGTTCTTCCAATTTTCTTGTCTTTTCCTCTACATAAGCCTCTACCTTCTTCATAAAGTTACTCATAAGGCTACTTTCTTCTGCTTCTTCCAATTTTTGGTGTTCAGGTCTAGATGTTGGAGGCGGGCTAGGTTCTGGTGATGCTGTATTGCTCTTCATTTTGTTGTATGTACTTCTGCCTTGATGTCTGCCCATCTCCTTGTGGTTCCTTCTTGGTCCTATCAGTGTACTTGTTTCAGAAAGAGGTGACAGATTCAGGAAGACTGTCTCTCTTGTCCAAACGGGAGTTCTCTTTTCCAACTCTCTGGTCCAGTAGGTAAGTCAGGGGCAGAATGGGAGCTGGGGGCCGGTCTCTAAGTCTCAGGATGGGGCTGGGCTCTCGGTCAGATGGGCGTGGGGGCAGGGCGCAGAGATTGCAGGGGCTGCCGGGGGGCTTGGAAAAGGGGATCCCTCCCGGTGGGGCTAGAAGGGGAGCTGCCTGGTGGCCAGAACCTGTGGCCAAGTTGGGCAGGTCTTCCCGGAGTGGCTGGTGCCCAGGGATGGGGTCCGGGTTGGACCTGGATACTCACCTCTGGTCCAGAAGGGAAGTCTGGGGCAGGGTTATTCGGGATTTCAATGGGCAACTGCTTTGAGTTCTGAAAAAGCTGATTCTGTAATCAATCATTTGCTAGAATTATGACTGTCATGGGTATACCTGCACAAATTAAAACTGAAATGCTCCATCATATGTCTCTGTTAAAATGAAACAGTTTTTTGCTTATTACAATATAAAGCATATTACAGGTATACCACATAATCTTACAGGTCAAGCAGTTATAGAAATATAAAAATAACTCTAAAGAACATGCTAAATAAACAGAAAGGGGTAACAAAACACCCCAGAAATAGACTGAATAATGCTTTATTAACTTTGAATTTTCTCAATACTAATGAGAAAGGAACATCAGCTGCAGACATTTAATAATAGAAAAAACTACAGAATTAAATCAGCCTATATACTGCAAGGATGTGCTGACCTCAGAATGGAAACCAGGATTTGTGTTACGTTGGGGACAAGGTTTTGCTTTTGTTTCTACTGGAGAAGATAAGCTGTGGGTACCATCAAAATTGATAAAGTTTCGATTTAAACAAGAGAGACCTCTTAATTAGAGGAGGTGATAGTTCATCAACCAGAATAACCATCCAATTTAAACTAACTTATACCATTAACCTATGCCTTTTCATTTAATCAGATAATAACTTGCAAAAAAGGAACCTCCCCAAAATTAGTCTTGTGTAAAGGTTTTTGTTTTGTCTTTAAGGAGAATGAAGGCTAAGGAATCTGAAGAACACTAGACAAGTGAGACAACTGAAGAATAAGGAAAAATCATCTATCCCAGGAAACAGAGTGAAATGGCCTATGGGTATATCATATATATATATATATATATATATATATATATATATATATATATATATATATATATATATATCTTCCTAAATGTTTGTTTCTGCCTTTCTCTATTTTCTAAATTTAACTATATTTCTGCTTTTCTAAATTTTACACTATTGCTCTTCTTGTAGTCCCAGTTCAATTAAAATTTGAAGTTGACTTTGGAGTTGGAGAATGGCTCTCTCCTTCTTTAAACTCAAGCATATTGTTAAGGGGAAAATGCAAACTCCCTTTATCATGCCAGAAGAGCCATCTTCTGCTATGGGACAGGAGAAAAACCAAATTAATTAAGGGACTATTTTATTTCTACTAATCTCAGTTCTTTGATTCTATTCTGATACTTTAAGCTTTCCTTAAAGTATGAATTTTATATCAAAATTTACTATATATATATATATATATATATATATATATATATATGTACATTTTAAACTTTGTTAAGATATGAGTGGTCATATAGAGTACTAATTCTAGAAAAAAGGCTTCAATTACCTACATATATATATATATATATATATATATATATATATATATATATATATATATATATCTTTGTGTCCAAGTCTCTTATCAGTTTTCTGCAGGAAATCACGGCCAGGCCTAACATTAACTGAAGTCTCCAGGAAGAAGATGGGGCCTCACAACAACAACAACAATTCCACATGGACAATAATAATATCACTAAACTGACAAACATCATCTATAGATCTGCTTTAGACTACAAAGTGCTCAGAGCAATTTTGAGAGGGCTAGCTGGGATGATCCAGTCTCAAAGACTACTTGAATAAGGACTTGAGATAAACCCTGAACTTTGGCATTACACAGACTAGATAACGAAGGATATAGCTACCTTTCCTAGAATTTGACAATTAACCCCAATTTTTTTTCTTTTCAGAGTAAAGATACCTTCACCCATACACAGCAGGAAGCAATTTTAAGAATACGATGCCCACATTCCCAAAGAAGTGGTATGGGGCAGGTGGTTTTTTTTTGGTCTTTTAATGGGTTTTGGGTCTGGGATAATTTTCATTGTTTAGGGGGGTTGGTTACAAGTTGTTGTCAAGGGTTAAGAAAAGGGCTAAGCAAAAGAGATTAGATTTAAGGTTCTTGTTTAAAAAAGAAAGAAAGAAAAGAAAAAGAAAAAGACAATTACTAGTTTCAAATACTTTACACTGGGTTGGATTTTTATATGTTCTTTGTATTTTTTATATTGTATACAAATCATATATATTGAAATTGATATTGTTAGAAAATGCTATATGTATATTTCTAATTTTGTTCAAAATATTGTACTTATACGATTCATGTAACAATGTAATGCAATTTGCTGATCTTTGAATGTTATTATTACCTACTATTAGGATATAAAGAAATTAAAGTTAGTAGTTAGTCATTACAATAAAATTGTAGTCATATTAGATATGTTTTAAAAATTAGGTATGTTTTCAAGATCGAGCAGATATATTTTAGATAGACTGGTCATCTTCAAACCCTTCAGAGATCTACAGAATACAGCATTTAAAATGTTTTAATAACTTAGAAATTTTTGTTTTTTGTTATGACTATGAGACATGTCGGCTCCTGGCAGTACCAATCTATTTCAGAGTAAATATGGGCATTGAAGAAACTACATATGGAGTTAACTTTCATTGTGGCAAAAGTTAGCCACTGGACAACAAAGTATCCTTAAATCAACTGCTGACAAACAGGAGAGAAAGGACATGAAACAAAGGACTACTGATTCTAGCCAAAACAAGTGTGGTGGCTTTATCAAAAGGCATCTTCTGGGGCCAGGACAGTATGGCACCATCCCTGAAGTGGCCTTTGCAAGCTGAAAAATGTACCGTGCCCATTTCTTCGAAGGCAGCTGAACAGGCAGTGGGCCAATGGCTTCTGATGTGCAGTGGAACAGCATCTGTAACAGTTATTCTTGAAGAGTAACTAAGCTCACATGTCTCAATAGTAGACTGGCATTTAATAGAGGGATGTGGAAAAGAATGGGATACTGAGATGAAACCGCATACACACACAGCCAAGAAGGATGGACAGCTGAATTAAAAAAAATAATCAACAATTTCCAGAATTTAAAATCCTGAATCATGACAGGTTTCTAGTGGAATTCATGTGTTTCTGGTACATGGACTGCTCTCACCAAATGTGAGGTCGAACTGTTGACCTTGTGTACATCCTAGTTCACAAATGAGTCTGTCAGATACGCTATATATCATCCTCAGATAGGGTGAAGATGATGCCCCAACACTGCGGAGAAACCTCAGGTGACTTTTCAGGCAGCTGTCTGTTTCTGTCAACTCACATTTTTTTGGAAGTTGCTTGTATGCACTTCCTGTTTTTATTTTTGTTAGGTAATATTATTTCCTTCTTGGGTCTCTGAGGGAGTTGAAGATTAGTTAAATAGAGTTGAAGGTAAGTTAGTTAGAGTTGAAGATTAGTTAGAGTTGAAGATTATTTAGGATAGAAAGTGAATTACGTGCATTTTGGACTTACCAAAATAGGATAGATAATGGAATTATTTTCTCTGAATTTATCAAATACAAATGGACTAGACATTGCTTAGGTATTTATTGCTTGTATATATGGTATATAGTTATTGTACTTTTGTATATAGTTTTTCTTATAATAGTTACAACTTTCCTTTTTCTTTTTATTAAAAGAGAAAGAGGGGAAATGTGGTGATATTTTATTTGTATTGAAATGTTATTTTATTTGTATGTTAATAAATAAAGTTGCTTGGGCGCCAGAGCTATAGCAAGCCATAACAGAAGCTAGGTGATGGTGGTGCATGTCTTTAATCCCAGCACTTGGGAGGCAGAGCTAGGCAGATCTCTGTGTGTTCAAGGATACAGCCAGCATGAAGAAACATGCCTTTAATCTCAATACCAACCATAGAAGACCTGGAGGTCTGTATAGATGGGCAGTGACAAGGAGGTCATGTGGTTGGGTTGACAACCAATGAGAAGGCAGAATAGAATGTCTATATAAAAACAAACACACAGGAAGTAGCTCTCTTGCTGAGGAGGACGGCAGCAGTGAAGGGTAATGATTTTATCTCTTAGCTCTGACCTCTTGGGCTTTCATTTCTGCATTGGCTTTGTGTTTTTTATTTAACAAGATGGTTACATCTACAAGGAGTAGATCTGGAGGGGAGGTAGGAGGGAGAGACTGGAAGGAGTGGATGGAGAAGAGGTTGGAATCAAGATGTATTATATGAGGGAAGAATAAATAGAAAAAAATTAAAGTATAGGGTTATTTAAAAATGCCTTTCCTAATGGTCCATATTCTTAGAAGGAATAAGTTTAGTAAATAAAAATCTGAAAAAGAGAAGAGAATTATATATGAATCTATAGGACAGTTCACAGAATGGGAAGCGATATTATTACCTGGAAGAAGGTATGCACCATAAAGGACAGACTTCACAACCAAGTGTATAGAATGACTTGTTGAGTGGAGATCAGCCAACTACTGAATTTCTTAATCTAATGTACACACACTAAAATCCATCATTTTGTTGTTTTGGTGGTGGTGGTAGTGGTGGTGGTGGAGCTGGTGGTAGAATGTATGTATGAGATAAGTTTAAAAACCTCTCCTTATCCACATTTTGACACTGCTGAATGTCCAACTGACTAGCTATTGACTGAGCTTTAACCCTTGATACAGTACTTTCTTCTTGTCCACATGACATAAGTTGTATGAGAAGAAAGAACCACAATTGAGAAAATGAGCCCAAAAGATTGGCCTGTCAGTAATCCTTTTCGGTATTTTCTTAATAGCCATTTGCTTTTGGAGAGTGCAGGCCTTGGTGCATGGTATTGTATTGTTAAGCAGAAGAACAAGTCATGGAAAGCAAACCAATAAAGCAATGTTCTTCCATAATCTCTGCATCAGTCCCTACTTCCCAGTTCCTACCCTGACTTTCTTTGAGCATGGACTGTGATGTAGAAGTATAAGAAAAATAATCCCTTTCCTCTCCAAGTTGCTTTAATTATAGTGTTTTATCACAGCAAAAGAAACTCTAACTAAAACAAGTACTGTCATTCAAACGTTTTAATGAGATTCTTGCTAGAAAATGGGTATCTCCCACTTAAGGAAACATTGATGAAGTTCCTTGCTAGAACTTCTGCTAATTGTGTGGATTTAACTTTGCCTCCTAATATATATTTGATAACACAGAGTTAAAGTGACATATTGAATAATATCACATCTGAGACTATAAATGTTCAGTTTTTCATTGTTTTCTATGCTTTGAACTAAAAGACATTTTATTATTTGTGTCTTTCAAGTAGATAATTTGCTTCTCTAAGTTGGTGAGCAGAAGTGAGTTATGGTTCTCTCCAGTTATCACATGGAGAATTTATTTCCCTATCTTCTGTACTGTGAGTTTGTTGATCTATAGTACGTTTGAATGGTAAGCTCATTTACCAACAAAGGGCACTCTAAGTATTCTAATAACACTAAAATTATAGTTGTTACTTGGTCATATAAGTGGTTCATAGAATTGGCCCAAGGGAAGGATGGATTATGATATTATCAGAGTAATCAACTCTGATTTTCATCATTAATCTGTTTTAGTGCTATTAAATAAGATTATGAAGGAATACATTTGAAATAAATATTGAGCTTCAGTATATCTGTTGTTCTCATATCTTATGACGGCCATCAGTAACCAATATATCAATCACAGCTTAATAAGAGCACAGGATTTAAGAATATGCATCCCTTAGGAATGACATCCCATTCACTCTTGCCCTTTTGAGAAAGATATGAATAGTAAGTTCTTCTGTTCATATTTTACATATATTATTTCTTGAGAGTTTCACATGTGTGAACTGTATTTACATAATTTCCACACAACTCTCTCTTCCACAATCTCCTCCTAACTTTCTTATAACTTCACACATATATACAATCATCATATGTATGTGTGCTTATGGATAAATACTTGGTATTCAATAAACTACAAGAGGGCACATCCCTGGAGAAAATTTATTCTTTCTCTATTAGCAGCCAGTAAGTGTCTGTAGCTCTTCATCTAAGCAAGGGCTTTGAAGAAAAATTGACTTGTTAGAATTGAATATCTACTTTAAAAGCAAAGAAACTAGATTCACATTTCTGACCATACACAGGATCAATTCAAAATTTAAGAAATATTTTAAATAAATATTTTAATATTTGAAATAGCTAGAAGAAAACATAGGTTTCAAATATATTCTTTCAAATATAGACATAGGTAATGGATTTCTGAAAAGGATTCTGATAAGTTGGAAAATAATGCCAAAATTGACATATCAGATTACATGAATTTAAATGTTTCTAAATATCAAAGGAAAAAATAACCAAAATGAAGAGATAGCTAACAGAATACAAAATAAAAGACCGCATTGGTAATTATATTTTAATAAGGGATTAATATATATAATTCATATATAGAGAATATTAATATGTAGAATGTATATGGAATTGTAAAAATTAAATACCAAAAAGTTAGAAGACATCTACTCAATAAATGGGTCAGGGAACTAAATATATACTATACACATCTTAAAACTATTTCAAAACATCCAATACCCTTAGTTATCAGTGAAATGTAAATTAAACTACATTGATATTTCATCAGTTCTATGTCAGAAAAGCTGCCATTTTAAAAAGAAATGACAAGAACATATACTGTAGAAGAAAATCTTTAATACACATTTGATAGGATTACAAATTGATATAACTACTAGCAAAATTAATATGGTGATACCTCATCAAACTAAAGATGAAACTACAGAACTGAGCTATACTTCTATGTATATCAAAAGGACTCTAAGTAGGTACACCCTAGAGATATTTTCACATTCATGTTTATTGCTGTACTATTCAAAATAACCAGGAAATGAAACCAACCTAGATGTCAATGAATGGATGAATAAAGATAATGTGATACAAACCTCATTTACAATTTCTACAACCATAAAAAGTAATCATAAAATATATTCAGTTAAATGGACAGAAGTATGTCACTGTCAATCTTCATTGTCAACTTAATTGCTTTTAAAATTATCTGGATCCACACCTCTGGGTCTGTCTCTTCTAGGAAGACTTAACTGAGAATGCCCCATCTGAATGTTAATGGTCACACTCCATGTGTTGGGATTTTGAAAAAGGATAAAGTGGGCCTAGCATCATCATTAATTTTTCTATACATGTTCATGTGCATATGTATGGCTATGCCATGAAACTGGTAACTAGTGAAAGGATAGTGAGAGAAGAAGAGAACTTAATGAAGAGGGAGAAGTAGAAAAGAAAGGATAATGACATACATGTGTAATGAAAACATTATTATAGGCTACTGGGGGAAAATGTGTTCAACAAAAAAAAATTGGGAAATAAGTAAGGTCAGCAGAGGACGAGGAAAAATAAGAACAAAGCATATTTTCATCGATGCCAGAAAATACTATAGTGAACCCCAATGCATTGTATACTAATTTAAAACTAAATATGTGGTTGGTATGTAAAATGAATAAAGAAATTTGAATTAAAAAAGAACTCCCTCCAAAAAAAGAAAATTGATGTCTAGTGTTGTAAAGAATTGGTATCATTTTCAATGGAGTTATGTTTGAAACACAGTAACACTTTATATTGCAATAAATGTATTTATTACTACCATTCATGGCATGATTATCATAACGTAAGATGTTTAACCATATGGTAGATCCCCACATCTTGCTTAGATTTATCTCTCACTTGGGACCTTTGATGTACATTCATCTGGTTGAAATATATACATTACTTGGTATTCCCTGTTGTCTCAGTATGCTCAAAATAATAAGCTAAGTGGTGACTGTACAAAATCTAGTTCATCGTTGTTTGACTATAAAGAGTTAATGTAGCTTTTTGTCATTGCCTTGAAAGACTTTCTACTATCTTTTCTAAACAGATGTGAGTTTCTTCTAATGTTCTTTCTGGTAAGAACAAGAAGGCACACTTGACTGGTCAAAAGTCAATATAAAAGGCTGTGGTTGATTGGCACAAAAACATCTATTAAGTTGATCCTGTAATTAAGTATACAGTAGTCCCCTTTTGGATGCCATGAATAATCATAGGTTTTCAGAGGCGAGATTTATAAACTAAATGATAATACTATGAGTAGTGCTACTGCTACTTATGAGTTTCTTAAAAATTGTTATCCTATCTAGGAAGCTCTATTGCTTCCAATATTATCTTGTTTGGGGGTAATATAAAAGAGGTACACATACTCCCTCTATTTAGGAAGTTTTAAGGTCATTTGTCACTTATGACTTGGACATAAATGATGTAATCTGAAAATTACAAAATATGTTCATTAGGTTATCGGCTTAGGTGTTAAAAATTTAACATGAACTTGGACCTTAAAGCCACAGAATTGAATCTTCTATGAAATTGACATGAAACTTTATTTACTTCCACTTATTAATATTATTCTCACTTAAACACAAAGCAAGCATTGAAGAAATTATTCCATTGCTTTTTTTTTTTTTTTTTTTTTTTGGTTTTTAGAGACAGGAATTCTCTGTGTAGCTTTGCGCCTTTCCTGGAACTCACTTGGTAGCCCAGGCTGGCCTCAAACTCATAGAGATCTGCCTGGCTCTGCCTCCCGAGTGCTGGGATTAAAGGCATGCACCACCACCGCCCAGCTTCCATTGCGTTTTAACAACAACAGTTCATAACTGGAATTCAAATGCTGTAGAAATACTTTGGTATTTTTAATTTTCTATTTTATAACTACTTAAGTGGAGTTTCTGAAACAGTTAGGAGATGGTCTGATATTGAGGATTAGATACATCCCATTTGACCATCAATATACAGAGATTCAGAGTCAAATCTATTCACCAGAATGAATTAGTGTTTGTGCTGGAGTTTGTATCACACCCTCACACATAACTTCTAAGTAGAGGTGCTCATTTAACAGAAGTGGTGAAAGGCAACTAAAACCAGAACTCTCTTCTAGTATTCCTATTTTCCATCAAGGATGTTATCAGAAGGCATGCTTTCTCTTAGCTGTCTAGCCAGTTTCTTTATTCAGTCATTTTCAGTAAGAAGAGAAATTAATAAGATAAAACAATGTAAACTAATGTTGAACCTTTAGAAATAAATTTATCCAATGCAAAATTATTAGACTTCCTAACAAGAATGAAAATAAAAAAGATTTTATAAAAATAAATATGTTTTTAAAGAGAAGTTAAAATAATACAACAGAAGTTATCTGAGAGGAGATAAGAAATAGTTCATTGTGGAGGCAAAAATAATAACCATGGCCTAGGACTTAGGCTTCCCTTAATATTAGGCTACAAAGTGGTAATAGTTTTTGAAAACATTTCTATTGTAATAGAATAAATAAGGTCACAAATCTAGGCAGTTTTCACTTACATTTGTGAGCACATTAGGTAATGAGTTACAGCAAAGCTTGGAAATATTAGCTGTAAGCCTGAGGTGCTACTTGATAACACTTTAGCTTTTCAGTTACTGAAAACTAGGCACTGCTAAGTTAATACACTTCAAAAAAGTTTCTGCTGATAGTCACATGGATATTAAATCAGATACAGAGATGGCAAAGGAATGGATAATAAGAGTGTTAAAGATAGTCTGAGACAAATTTTAATTAGGCACTGGACCTGAAAAATTATAAACTTTCTACAATCTTTGAAGTTCAAATCAGTTAATCAGCCCTGCAGAAGATTCAGTAAAAAAGCAAGGCTTCTTTCCAAGAATTTTCATTCACAATCCTCAACAAAGTTAGAAAGTATAAGGGCATCTGTTTGGGCATTATGGAAGTCACTATGAATCAAGCTTAAACTTCCTTGTAAGGACACTGCAGTTATTCATAGATGTTCTTTGCATATTTCCTTGAAAGTTAGAAGCAAGTAATGGTTCTAACCAAGACATAGTTTATAGGAAAAAGGCTTCAGGAGGTGGTGGACAGGTTAGCATATATTTATTATGTAAGAACACAGACACTAATAATAACTCATTTCCTACTCGATAAAGTAATATGACAAGTAATAATATAAGGGAAGTTTTGAGAAGATAAATATGTTCTGAAACTCCAGCTAGACTATTTGGTAGACTACAATTAGAGGTAGCTGAGGTGAAAATCAGCTGTCAGGTGTCAAAATGAGAAGACCAGGGAGCACTGAAACAATGCCTGTGTTCTTACCTGCATAAGCAAGGTTAATCTACTCATTACAAGCCTCAAGTTTGAATGGCAACCAGAGAAGTCCACAAATAGTGATAAAAATAAACCTTAGTGGCTTACTTCCAGGAATCTCACAACCACCACAGTTACTGGGGACCCAGGTAGGTTATGTTTGTCCTCCTTTACTGCCTCTATTCTGGTCACCCTATGGTTCTCATAATCCTGCCAATACTACCCTATCATTCCAACTCCATTCCTTTGGAATTTGCAGAAGACCCCAGTCCTACATTCTACCATAGTTCCTAGAGTCACTACAAGTTGTAAATACTCTGGTAGGTCATCTATGCTCCTGCCTTCCTTTCCCCATTCTGGTCTCCCTAGGTTCCCCTAGTTCTGACATTGCAACTTGCCTCAGCCCTCCTCTTAGTCCACCTCCTTTCCTTTGGAACTCACCAGTGACTTTAACATTGCTTCCTACAAAGGACCCCAGAAACACTACATGTGGTGCAGACTTAGATAAAACAACTTGACTCTTCCTCCCCTAGCTGTCCACTGCAGTGTTCCTGGTTATACCTAAGCCCCAGGCTTTGCATAGTTCCCCATCAACAATCAGCCTAGTATAGTTCCAATGCATTCTTTGAAGCTGTCTACCTTTAGACTCATCCTGTCCCCAGACCTAGTCCAAGTTCCACACTGTCTGCAGACCCAATCCGACCAGTTTCAACTACATTGTTTCCACCTCCATGCTTGACTGATCCCACATCCAATGTACCAGTCAAACCTGATCAATACTCCTTACATTAGCTCCCACCACCAAACTCGAAACTCCAGGCCTGGAGCTGGTGACACAGACTCGGCCTGAGCTTACTTTGGTGAGTTCTACAAATCTAAATGGGCCTACACTCTCTTCAGCCTCCTGATTTTCTATCCTATTTTCCTGTGTACAGGTTTAGTCTGGATATTGTCGCTAGAGTTTTCCGCCTTGCCCACAGTCAGGACAAATCTTTGTCACCCGCCAGTCCCACAGCCGCTCAGACCCAAACAAGTAAACACAGAGACTTATATTGCTTACAAACTGTATGGCCGTGGCAGGCTTCTTGCTAACTGTGCTTATAGCTTAAATTAGTCCATTTCCATAAATCTATACCTTGCCACGTGGCTGGTGGCTTACCGGCATCTTCACATGCTGCTGGTCATGGCGGCGGCTGGCAGTCAGTCCTTCTGCCTTCCTGTCCTTTTATTTCTCCTCTCTGTTAGTCCCGCCTATCCTTCCTGCCTAGCCACAGCCGATCAGGTTTTATTTATTGATCAATCAGAACAACTTGACATACAGACCATCCCCCAGCACAGCCAAGTGCAGACCATCTCAGACACCTGCACTCAGGCCCATGGTCCTAATCATCCTCTATGCGGACCTGCTGGGTAACGCCACAAAGAACCCAAGAAGGGCTCCCACAGGACATACAGAACATCCCACAGCAGGATATCCTCCCACACCATATACCATCTTTACCATACCCAACTCTAGATAATATATCTATGTGAGAATCCAGGCTGGTGTGTCTTTGAAACATCTCCTACAGCATCATGCCCAACCCCCAGGCCATTGTGTTGGCCTCAACTGAGGCAGCATAAACTCTTGTAATTAGTCACACAACAAAAAAAGCCTATAAACCCAGGTCTCACAATAAAAACACAAACAATATGAAAGGATAGTATACCCACCCCCAAATCAACTAGTCCTATAGAAATGTTTCCCCATTAAAACTACTTAGATGAACCAAGACACAGAACTCAAAACAATGATAAACTTCATCAAAAAATTCAAAGCCTTTAAAGAATGTAGAAAAAAACAGTTCAATGAACTTAAAGAGGATACCAATAAACAACTGATGCTCAAAAACCACAAATGTACAACTGAATGAAAATGATGAATAAAATGTGCTATGTGAAAATTGAATTCAATAGAAGGATATAAATACTAAAGAGAACTCAAATGGAACTGAAAAACTCATCAACACAATTAAAACTCAGAAGAAACCCTTACAAGTAGAATGGATCAAGTAGAAGGTAAAGTACCAGGACTTGAAGATAAAGTAGAGAAATTATGCCACACATGAAAAGAATATTTTTTAAAAAATGATAATAGAACACACAGAAAATACAGAACAGCATAAAATATCCAACAAATGAATTATAGAAATATACAACTGAAAGATTCCCAAATCAATGGTATAGATCAGATCTTCAGCAAACTCATAGAAGAAAATGTCAAACTACGGAAAGATACACCTATTCAGGTACAAAAAAAAAAAAAACACAGAAAACACCAAATAGATAAGATCATAAAAGTAACTTCTCATGGTATATCATAGTAAAAACACTAAAAACACAGAAGAGAGAGGGTTGAGTGCATCAAGAGAAAACAAATACAAGCCACATATAAAGGAAACCTGTCAGAATATTAGCTGATTTCTCAATGGAAACTTTAAAAAGAGGAAGAGTTGACAGTAATGCATCCCAAGCTCTAGAATTCCTTAACTTCCCACCTAGACTATTGTAAGGAGCAAAACTATCTGCCAGAGTTGAAGGAGAAATAAAAATTTTACATGTCACAAACAGTGTTAAAAAATTCCTGTCCACCAAACCAATCCTAGTGAGAGTATTGGAAGAAATACTTTGAACTGAAGGAAGGAGTGAGCATGCCCATGAGACTCTAAAAAGGAAAAGAAATTATGAAGCTATAATTACTGAAACAAAAAATTATGAGTAAGCACACAAACTTCAGAAAAATGTAATCAGCATACATTTTTCAGAAATAACTTCACATATTAGTGGTTTCAACTCTCTAATAAAAAGACAGGGTAGCTAAATGGATTCAAACAAAATCAGTCTTCCTTCTGTGCACAAGAAAGTCAGTTTTATTGATAGGATTAAATGAAAAGCAAAAGGAAGGAGGAAAAAACTCTAAGTAAATAGGAATAGGAAGTAAGCAGGCATTGCTATCCCATTAAATGATAAAATAGACTTCAAACTGAAACTAATTGGAATAAATAAAGAAGGGCTCTTCATTCTGAACAAGGGGGTAATTAACCAAGAAGACCATACAATACTAAACATGTGCACACCAACTCTGACACATTGAATTTCATAAAACACATAGTACCAGAACTGAAAACACAGATTAAATACTAACCAAATAATACTGAGTGACTTCAATACATTACTTTCTCCAACATAATTCCTCTGGACATAAAATAAACAGAGAAACATCAGAATAAAATAAAATTACATCAGACATAAAATGGGTGTAACAGACACCAACATAATATTCTACACAAACACATAGAATACATACTCAACTTAGCAGCTCATTGAAGTTTCTGCAGAATATAAAACACCATGGAACACAAGACACACTTTAGAAATCTAGAAAAAAAATTGCAATAAACCCATGTCTTCTATCTGACTATAATTCAATAAAATATAAAACAGAGAGCAAACAAACAAAACTTTGGTAGATATAGGAACTCATGTAGGTTAAACAACTCATTATTGAATGATGAAAACATCAATAAACATAAAAATGTGTCCTGGAACTAAATGCAAATAAAAGCACAATATGATCAACATTTTGGGGACACGTTAAAAACAGTCCTAGAAGTCCTAACAGTCCTGTAGAGCACTATGCTTCTATGTTATAAAAATCAGAAACACATTTACTTTATCCATTCTTCAGTTGAGGGTCATCTAGGTTCTTTCCAGTTTCTGACTATTATGAATACATCTGCTATGAACATAGTTGAGCAAGTGTCCTTGTGGATGGATGGAGTATCATTTGGGTATATGCCCAGGAGCGATATAGTTGGGTCTTGAGGGAGATCAGTTTCCAATTTTCTGAGAAACTTCCATAAATTTTCAAAGTGGCTGTACACTTTTACCCCTCCCACACCAGCAGTGGAGGTATGTTCTTGTTTCACATCTTCTCTAGCATAAGCTGTCACTTGTGTTTTTTGTCTTAGCCATTCTGACAGGTGTAAGGTGGAATCTCAGAGTCATTTTGATTTGCATTTTCCCGATGACTTTGAATGTTCAAGTACTTCTTGGCCATTTGAGATTCCACTGTTGAGAATTCTCTGTTTTGATCCGTACTCCATTTTTAAGTGGATTATTTGTTGATATCTAGTTTCTTGAATTTATATATATGTATATATTGGAAATTATTCCTTTTTCAGATATGGAGTTGGTAAAAGTATATTCCCATTCTGAGGCTGCCATTTTGTCCTATTAACAATATCCTTTGCCTTACAGAAGCTTTTCAATTTCACGAGGTCCTATTTATTAATTGTCAATCTTAGTGCCTGAGCTATGTAGTACATTTACACAATGAAGTATTACTCAGGTGTTAAGAATAATAACATCATGAAATTTATAGGAAAATCAATGGAACTAGAAAAAAGTCATCCTGAGTGAGGTAACCCAGACCCAGAAAGACGAACATAGTATGTTCTCACTTACAAGTGGCTATTATCTTTAAAGTAAAGGTTATTCATGCTACCAGAGACCCAAAGAGGCTAAGTAATAGGAAGAGTTCTGGGGGAATGTATGAATCTCCCTGGAAGAGGAATTAGAATAGATATCAAGGGTGGTCGGGGGTAGATGGGAACAGGAATTGGAGGGATCACATTGGGAGAGGATGGAGAGATAGAGTATTGGGAGAGATGACTGGAAATGGTGGTGGGGGAGGGACATTTCTAGTGTGAGGCAGAAACCTAGTACAATGGAACCTCCCAGGAATCTGTGAGAGTGACTTTAGCTAACACTCTTAGTAATGGATAATACAGAGCCTGAAAAGGGTCATCTCCTGTTGCCAGGCAAGGCTTCAATGGAGGGATTAGGATCCCCAATCCATCCACAAAACCTTCAATCTAAAATTTGTCCTGCCTGCAAAGTGTGCTGGGGTAAAGGTGTCACTGAAATTGTGGGAGGGGCCAATACCCAGCCAAAAAAAAAAAAAAAGTAAATGAAATAATTCCTGATGATAATGATATTCTCCTATATTCAAAATGAGAAACCTAGCATAATTGTCATAGAGGCTTCATCCAACAACTAATAGAAACAGATGCAAAGACACACAGTCAAAAATCGTAGGGATGACTTGAGTAAGGGTTATAGGAGCCAGAGTGGTCAAGGATACTACAACAACAACAACAACAAAAACAAAACAAAAACCCCACAGAATCAACTAACTGAGGCTCATAGTGGCTCACAGAGATTGAACCGTCAATCAGGGAGCCTGCATAGGTCTGATCTAGGCCCTCTGCATATATGTTATGGTTGTATTGCTTGGCATTCTTGTGGGACTATCTAATAGTGGGAGCAGGGCCTATCTTGGATGCTTTTGCCTGTTTTAGGTACTTTCCCCCTCCTACTGGGTTGCCCCATCCAGCCTTAATATGAGGGGAATGTGAGAGGCCTACCCATTTCTCTGTGGGAGGTCCAATTCCACTTTTTCCCCAGGGTACTCTTGAGGAGAAAGGAGTGAGAAATATTTAGATAGAAGGATAGAGGGGAGAGAAACAAATAGAAACACAGAATAGCCTCAGGAGGGCCTGGATCAATATCCACCAGCCCCTCCTGTATCTACTAAAGGAACTTTTAGAGGAATGCCAAGGGGTGGAGCAACAGGCCTCTCCCTAGAACAGCCTAGTGCAGACCCTTCCAATCACATGATAACCACACAGGTTGTCAAACAATCCTCTAGTGCAGCCCTGCTGGGTAAAACAAGCTCAGATTTTACTAGGAACCCTTTGTGGGCCTCCAAAGGGGAGACACCTAATCTTATTACAATTTGATATGCCATGTTTGTTTGATATCATGGAAAGCCTGCACTGGATTGGGAATGAGGGGAATGGGAGGAGAGGAGTGAGGGGAAACTCAGGTAGGGATGTAATACATGTGAGAATAACTAAAAAATAAAATAATAATAATAAAAAAAACAGAACAAATGTGTTAATGATGCAACTGAGCAATTTGGAACAAAGAAAAAATAATCCAAAACCAAATCCAGTAGATTGCAATAAATAATAAAAATCAAAGCAGGAGTTAATGAAATAGAAATAAGAAAATCAAGATCAACAAACCGTTGATACAACTAACAAAAAGAAAGACGAAAAGATTCAAATTACATAATAAAGAATGAATAAGGTAAAATACAACAGACAGCAAATAAATTCAGAGTACTATCAGGTAATACTGTAAATCTATACGGTAAGGATTTGTAAAATCATAAAGAAATGGAAGAACATTTAGATTCAGCCAATTCACTAAAGCTAAACTGAGAAGAAGTCAACAATCTAAGCACAATCATAACAAATGAGGCATTTGAAATAGTAATAAAATTTCTCCCAACTAAAAACAGCCTGGGCCCAGATGAAATCATAGCAGAATTCTACTAGACTTGTCACCAATTAGTAATCAAGAAAATAAATACAATACAGAATTGTCTACAAGCAACCTGATGGGGGCATTTTTTAATTGAAGGACATCTTACCTGATACCTCTAACATGTGTCAAATTGACAAAAGCAATCAGAACATTATACTTCTTAAATTTTTCAAAATATAGAAACAGAAGGAAGATTCTTAAACATCTTCTATGGAGCAAGTATTATTCTAACACCAAGGTGGGATGGGAGGGTTTTGGTCTTTTAATGAGTTTTGGATATTGTCATTGTTTATGATGGTTGGTTACAAGTTGTTAATTGTTAATTGTCAGGAAAAAAGCTGAACATGGAGATTATATTCAGAGGTTTTGTTTAAAAAAAGAAAGAAAAAGAAAAAAGAATGTAGATATGAAGTAGATCATCAAATCTACTCTGAGAAAAAAAGATAAAGAAATAATAGGATAAATGGGTAGATCACTGAATCTACTGTAAAAAGAAAAAGGGGAAGATATAAAATGACAAAAGGTAGATTACTGAACCTATTATGAAAAGAAAAAATACTTTTAAAAAGGAACTACTTATTTTAAATAGGATAAGTAATGAAAACTTTTTTGTCTGAGTTTGTTTATCAAATGTTACCGGACTGGACATTGTTATATTTTAATGGAGTTTTTTGTCAAATGGACTAGACATTGTTAATGTAATCTTGACTGTGTATATTGTATATACTTATTGGATATATTTTTTCTTGTATTAGTTATAAGCTTTTTTAATTGTAGACAAAAAGAGAGGAAATGTGGTGGTATTGTGTTCCCCAAAATATTGTGTACCCTAATAAACATATCTGCAGTCAGAGAACAGAAAAGCCACTAGATACTTAGAATAGGCAGTGGTAGCACACGCCTTTAATCCTAGCATTCTGGAGGCAGAAATCCATCTGTTCAATGATACAGCCAAGCATGGTGACTCACACCTTTAATCCCAGAAAACAAGCCTTTAATCCCAGGGAGTGATGACAGAAAGCAGAATGGTAGTATATAAGGCGTTAAGACCAGGAGCTAGAAGCATTTGGCTGGTTAGGCTTTTAGCTGGTTAAGCTTCAGGCTTTTGAGCAGCACAGTTCAGCTGAAAGCCATTGGGATGAGGACACAGAAGCTTCCATTCTGAGGAAACAAGACCAGCTGAGAAGTTGGCCAAGTGAGGTTAGCTGTGTCTTGGTGAGGTTAGCTGTGGCTTGTTCTGTCTCTCTGATCTTCCAGTGTTCACCCCAATACCTGGCTCAGGTATGATTTTATTAATAAGAACTTTTAAGATTCCTGCTACAATAGAAATAGAAGCAACATTCTTTTTTTTTTTTTTTTTTTTTTTGGCTTTTTCGAGACAGGGTTTCTCTGTGTAGCTTTGTGCCTTTCCTGGAACTCACTTGGTAGCCCAGGCTGGCCTCGAACTCACAAAGATCCGCCTGCCTCTGCCTCCCGAGTGCTGGGATTAAAGGCGTGCGCCACCAACGCCCGGCTAAGAAGCAACATTCTTAAACATCTTCTATGGAGCAAGTATTACTCTAACACCAAAACCTAGGGAAAATACAACAACAAAACAGAGAGAAAACTATAGGTCAATATCCCTGACCAACACTGCTAGAAAAATTCTCAGTAAAAGATTTGCACATATCAAAAAGATCTTCCACATTATAAAGTTGACTTTTTCATCTCATAATGCAGAGATGGTTCAAAATATATAAGTCAAGAAGTATATTAAATCATATGGATGCATATAAAAACAAAAATCACAATAGATACAGAAAAGCCTGTGACAAAATCTAAAATACTTTCAAAATAGAAGTACTAGAGACAATAGGACTTGAGGGAACATATCTAATCATAATAAAAGCTGTATATTGTGACAAACCCACAGTAAACATTATCCTAAGTTGAAAAAAAAGTTGAATCAATTTCATTGAAATCAGCAATGAAACAATGTAGTTCACTTGTAGCAAGAGAATTTTCATATTTCTCTTTCTCGCTAATTAGACTCCCGGCGCTCCACCCGGGGCCTAGCCATGGATCTCTGCATCCAGATTCCTCAGTCCTTGGATGGGGTTCCTGGCACAATTATTAGGGTGTTTGGCCATCCCATCAACAGAGTAGGTCAGTCCTGGCTGTCTCTTGGCCATTGCCAGCAGTCTTTTGTGGGGTTATCTTTGTGGATTTCTGTGGGCCTCTTTAGCACTTTGTTTCTTCCTTTTCTAGTGTGGTCTTCATTTACCATGGTCTCCTATTCCTTGTTCTCCCTCTCTGTTCTTGATCCAGCTGGGATCTCCCACTCTCTTTTCCTCGACCCTTGCCCTTCATTGCTCCCACTCATGTCCAGGTCTGTTTGGGAGGCATCTAGGCAGTGGTACCAAGTCCTGGGCACATTGCATGAGTTAGCTGTTCGAAACCTGGGACTTATGCAGGGACACTTGGCTCATTCTGGGAGGAGGGGACTGGACCTGCCTGGATTGAGTCTATCAGTCCTCAGGGGGGGAGGCCTTGCTCTGGAGGAGGTAGGAATAGGGGGTGGGCTGGGGGGCAGGGGATGGGGCAGAAGGGGGAGAACAAGGGCTGTGGCTGTTATGTAGACCTGAATAGTATTGTAAAATAAAATATAATTTAAAAAAAAAGTTAAAAAAAAGAGCAAATCCAACTGGAACTTTTTTTTTTTTGAGACAGGGTTTCTTTGTGTAGCTTTGTGACTGTCCTGGAACTCGCTTTGGAGACCAGGCTGGCCTCAAACTCACAGAGAACTGAACTACTCTGGTGATGGGATGGCCAAACACCCTAATAGTTGTGCCAGAAACTCCATGCAAGGACTGAGGAATCTGGATGCAGACATCCACGGCTAGGCCCCGGGTGTCTAATTAGTGAGAAAGAGGAGGGTTCATATGAGCGAGAATTGTTGAAACCAAGGTTAGATAAAGCACAGGGACAAATAGCCAAACGAATGGAAACACATGAACTATGAACCAAAGGCTGAGTGGCCCCCAACTGGATCAGGCCCTCTGAATATGTGAGACAGTTGGGTTTGCTCTTAAATGAGGAAACCATGATATACAATGTTCTAATCTTCAGAGCAAACCCACATGATTTCTGTACATGTCACCAGAAATATTTTTCTGTCTTTCTAGATTATCTCTGGGGTGTTTAAGTTCACCACAAAGGTGGAGGACTCAGATACTGGCAGAAATATCATGATTCACCTGCTCTACACAAAATTGTGTAACATAAAAGACAGTAATTGCCAAAGATGGGCTGACATTTGTAAGCTCAAGTTCACAGAAAAATGCAGCACCTACACTAAATATTGTACAAATGTGACTGATTCTCAGTAGGTTGGAATGTTTGTTGTAGGTCCAAAATAGCCAAATAAACTTGGGCTATCTTTGTCACATTTAATAGCATGTATATAAAATCAGGTATATATATGTGTATATATGTATGTGTGTGTATGTAATCATGTGAATTCCTTTGGAATGCATGAATAGGACTC
This sequence comes from Peromyscus maniculatus bairdii, assembly GCF_049852395.1. Taxonomy (NCBI): domain Eukaryota; kingdom Metazoa; phylum Chordata; class Mammalia; order Rodentia; family Cricetidae; genus Peromyscus; species Peromyscus maniculatus. Next base: position 70,939,104 of record NC_134875.1, on the reverse strand, counting down.
TATCTTCATCTTTCAGAAAACAGTTTATGTATGTGCATGTCTCATATGGATATCTGGCACAAATAATAACTGAAAATTAAATTACAAAAAAGTTCTCTGAAAGTTCATATCTATTTTCAGTCAATAAAATTTCCCAGTAAAGAAATGGAACTCACTGAAACAATTAAAACAATAAATAAAAGATAAATAAAAAGTGGATAAAAAAGGATATTAAAAGGATTGTAGATGTAACCAATCGTCTTATTAAAATAAGAAACACAGAGCCAATGTAAAAGAGAAAGCTGAGAGGTCAGAGCTCAGAGATAAAATCTTACCTCCTGCAGTGCTCCTAGCTTCCCCGAGAGAGAGCTTTGCTGTGGGATGTTCTGTATGTCCTGTGGGAGCCCTTCTTGGGTTCTTTGTGGCGTTACCCAGCAGGTCCGCATAGAGGATGATTAGGACCATGGGCCTGAGTGCAGGTGTCTGAAATGGTCTGCACTTGGCTGTGCTGGGGGGGGATGGTCTGTATGTCAAGTTGTTCTGATTGATCAATAAATAAAACCTGATCGGCTGTGGCTAGGCAGGAAGGATAGGCGGGACTAACAGAGAGGAGAAATAAAAGGACAGGAAGGCAGAAGGACTGACTGCCAGCCGCCACCATGACCAGCAGCATGTGAAGATGCCGGTAAGCCACCAGCCACGTGGCAAGGTATAGATTTATGGAAATGGACTAATTTAAGCTATAAGCACAGTTAGCAAGAAGCCTGCCACGGCCATACAGTTTGTAAGCAATATAAGTCTCTGTGTTTACTTGTTTGGGTCTGAGCGGCTGTGGGACTGGCGGGTGACAAAGATTTGTCCTGACTGTGGGCAAGGCGGAAAACTCTAGCAACAGAGCTTCTTCCTGTTTGTCTGTCTTTAAATAGTCTTTCTGTTCTGCCTTCTCATTGGTTGAAAACCCAACCACATGACTGCCTGTAAGTACCGCCCTCAAGGTCTTAAAGGCGTATGTCTCCAATACTGGCTGTATCCCTGAACACACAGAAATCTACCTAGCTCTTCTAACCACCACGCTCTTGCTATGGCTCTAATAGCTCTGACCCCAGGGCAACTTTATTTATTAACATAAAATTAAAATCATATTTCAGTACAAATAAAATATCACCATAAAGAATGACATGACTGCTCCTAGGTATGGTGAAGGTTTATTGTAGATATGAGGGTGAACATAGAAAGGCACAGAGACAGAGACATCTGAGACATCTGAGAGAGTCCAGAGTGGGCATGACATGTGAGGGGAGGAGAGAGAAAAGGGCAACAGCCAGGAAGCCAAGAGCCCAAAAAGCCAAAGAGGGGGAAAAATACAAATAAAAAGATTAGGGTAGGTGGCAGGGTATGTAACAGGATTGAGGGATGCTGGGAGAACCTAGCATCAAGTGCCCCTTTTGATATGTTAATAGGCATCTCAGCCATTTGTTCTGGGTTTGAGACCTAACAAAAAGAACACAAATTAGTGGAAATGATTAAATTCTCTAAACCAAAATAGATTAATTACAGAAGTGTCTCACATACAAATTAACTGGTAATTTTTGTCATCATCGGATTCTATATTTAATTTTATAAGGAAATTTTAGAATATAGAATTCAAATCCGCCAGTATTTTTCTTATTGAAATATTTGTTTTACACTAACAACATTTCTTTTTGTATATATCCAATAATTTTTAATTATCTGTGTCTGGGGAGTGATAATTTTGAGTATGTTATAATTTTATGTTACATGTTCATGTACATTGAATTATTCCATCATAATATAAGCTAGGTTAAAATATTAGGTATTGACACATCTTTAATAGTGAATAAACATTTTCCATGAGCTTTTTGAGAGGCAGGGAAAGTCTATTTCCCACAATATGATTGGGATGTACACCATGAAGTTTGATATCAGTTGTTCCCATATTTGACTCCCGGGATTCAATTATGATGGGAGGTACATAAGTGGACAGGACAGCACTATTGAGGGAAAGTTTGATAATGAGAAATAAATTATTTCATATGCTATGTGGAAATATTAATTCCTGATTGTAAATATTTCTTTTCAACAGTGGAGAGATCTTCCAATGTGTTGAATTTCCATGATCATTTTATTTACAGTATGATTTATAAGAACAACAAAGGCTTTTTAATTTTGACTATTTGTGAATGTCACTTTTTATGCTCATAATATTACTTCCACATTAAGGCTGTTTATTTTTTAACATTAAGAGGAGTTTATAATTGTTTTATTTTACCTGAAAGAATCAATAGAGAAATATTTTCAAACATATTTCAAGCTTAATGGACTCCCACATCAACCATCAGTCAAGAAAATGCCTCACTGACTTTTTCCTAGGTCAGTCTGGAGTTTTTTGTTTTTGTTTTTTAGTTGAGGTTAACTCTTCAGAGATGACTCTGCTTTGTATCAATTTAACAAAATCTAACCAGGACATGCACCAATGCAAATGTTTTGCCAATACTGTCAATTTTGTAGCTCACAAGGTTCACAGGTTGAAAATCTCACAAGAAAACCTAGGACAACTGAGCTTCCTAAAATACAGTCATATCCACATTTTAAAAGAGTCTAAATGAAATGATTGTATATAGGAAAGCAATATCTCTATGGGACACCACAAGTTAACAAATTTAAAGCTGAGTGATATGAGTTGGACATTTTGCCCATAGTAAACTGGTTCTTCCCATAATGATTAAGACATACCTAAAGGCCAACCCACTGTGCACAACTCTTCACTGATACTTATCTATTTCCAGATATTTCTGGATTGTGTCAAGTTGACAGTTAACTCTCTATCTATCTATCTATCTATCTATCTATCTATCTATCTATCTATCTATCTATCTGTCTATCTATATCTATCTATCTATCCATCCATCTATCTATCTATCTATTGCCCTACCCACCTATCATGCATCTATTATTTACCAGTCTACATACACACACATATGATTAAATGCATAAGCATAACCTGCTGAGTCCATTTAGTGTTGCTCATGTTCTATTTTGAGGTTTACCCCCTTTTCTTGGATAAACAGTTATGGGACCCATTTATGAGGGTGAGTAATTCTCCCTCTCTCATCAGACAGTAATTGGATGACAACTAAGGTGGAGTCTAAGTTCTTTATGTAAATTGACAGACCCCTAAAATGCATTCTAAATGTTTATGTTCAAAGTAGTTGAAAATGCTGTCAGTCTCATGTTCAATATAATGAAAATGAGTGACAGGTGAGTGCTGAAGCCAATACAGGGATTTTCCCTATCTGCACTGACATGTTACATGGGGCTGACTTTATGAAGGTCTTGTTTAGGCAGCCATGTTGTTGAGATTTCATGTGTACACCTTCTCTGTGATATGTAGAAGATGTAAGCTCAAAGCAGATACCCTAATCCTCTGTCTCCTATGATCTTCCTGTTCTCTTTTCTGAAGGATTTCCTGAGTCATCAATGTAGAGATTATCTGATAGAGGTATTAGTTGGGATGGACATCCTATGGTCAGTTGCATTTTACATTTAGTCACATGCACATACACACATATATATATATGTATGTGAGAGAAATAATGATTAAAATAGGAGAGATAAAGAATTTGAGAGGGAGAGGGGAGACAGAGGTATAGTTGGAGTTGCAGTAGGGAATTATGTAAATACACTAATTAATTATAAAATTATTATTGAATGGATGATAAGTCCAATTAGAGAACTGTTGGTTGCCCCCAAAATATAAGTAACACTGTTGTACCTTTGGAAACATCTTGTCATTCTGGTCATTGTGGTGACTCATTGGCTTTACAGCTGGGTAATACTATTGAATGTTTTGCTCTCTTGGGTACTTGCATAGCACCTTAAGATAGTATGGGAGCTGGTATTCAAGGAAGAAGCTTCAAGGTCAGTCTAGCTCAGTGCCTCTAAGTGTTATATACAAACTTTTTCAACAAGAGTCTCACCTTCAAGTTCAGGGTGACAACCAATGGTAATATCGATTTATCAACAGCCAATATTGCTTAAGAGTGTGTAGGATTCCCCTAACCAATGACTTGAAGGGCAATGTCTCATGTTTGTCACTAGAGTTTGTCTTAGTCTATGAGTGTTTAGGAGGAATACTATCACCGTAACTTAATACTCATCTTACTAGTAAATAATTAAATGTCAAGTTCAGCACTTTCTATCCAATAAGAGAAGACATAGATCACATGACACACTACTGGTTTGTCACTTTCCTCGAAAATAATATATTATAATAAGGACCATCAATATTTCACATTCTTTCAAATAACAGGCCTGCTGTGAGCTTCAGCAGAGGAAAGGGAATGAGAAGAATGAGCACCATTAGAATGAACCAACTGCTATGAGTTTCTATATTTAATGTGGTTTGTGTTGAATAGAGACTATGGGTATCTACTGCCACAGGTACCCAACAGTTGTTTTTTATTATCAGTGCACATGTAAGTCATCTGAAATCTTTCTCAAATATGTTTTCTACACCTACAAAAGTGACTATGTTATTTCTGTTAATAATATTTACACTATGTGTGTGTGCTAAATTGATCAGCTTGCCAGTGTTGAAACAGCTTTGCTCCCATCTCCCATGGGATTAAGCTATCTTAATTATGAAGCATGATTTTAATGTGTTTTGTTGAATTTGGTTTGCAAGTATTTCATTGAGAATTTTTCCTACTATTTTTATCAATGAGAGTGGCCTGTATCTGGTTTGACTTTGTCTGTATCTGGTTTTGCCTTCAGGATAATACCAGCATCATAGGCTGTTTGGAAGTGAACCTTCCTTCCCACTTTGTGGAATGTTTTGAGAAGTGTTGGGAGTAGAACTTCTTTCAAAGTTGAATAGAATCCAGCAGTGACCGCATATGGTCCTGGGATTTTCTTTGTATTAAGACAGTAAATTGTGAGTTTAATTGAAATGCTTGTAACAAATCTGTTCAGATGATTTTATCTTTCTCTTTAAATTCAATAAATCACATGCATTGAAAAATCTGCATTTCTCCAAGGTTCCATTTTTTTGGAATATGAAACTTTCAGATAGTGTTTGGTGTATCCTCTTGTCTTCTGTTACAATACATATGTGCTGAGTCTTTTATACTTTTACTAGCAAGGTCTCAATCACTGTTTAATTTGATAAGTCTACAGATTATGAGACTTTCTCATATATTGCAATAATGTCAGCCCTCAAAGGATGACACTGATTAGAGTGAAATAATTACAATTTCCATGTCATCGTTTCTCTTCAGATTTCAGGGGATTTGCTCTCTGTCAATACAGCTAATGTTGAAAAACAAAAGAGAATTGAATATGGAACTCCTAGTGTTGTTTCTGTTCCTTTGAATGTCATGAACCGTGTTAAAAGATTTTTACATAAGCTTTTTGAGAAGTATGAAAAAAATATATCAAAAAGACAGAAGAAAATTTATTTCAAAAGTAAAAGACATTCTAATAAACATTGGGTAAGTACATGGCTGACTGGGAAAAATGTAAGCAATCACAAACATTGGAATCTGGTACATATGTTTACTAAAAAGAAAAATACACATCAAAAAGTATTGAATAAACAAGAGAAAGTAGCACACACATTTGTATAACTGAGTGCCCACATAAGTAGCTGTCTCAAACAAAAACTCAAATTATACATGAAAGAGAAAACAGTTCAACAAATGCCAATGTGATGGTTTGAGTAATAACAGTCCCCATAGGCTGATCTATTTGATTGCTTAATTAGAAGGGACTGGAAATTTTTGATAGAATTATAGTTAATAGGTATGGTTTTGTTGGAAGAAGTTGGCATGGGCTTTGAGGTTTTCAAAATCCCAAAACTGGCCCAGTGTTTCTTCTTTCTTTCTTCCTTCCTTTCTTTCTTTCTTTCTTTCTTCCTTCCTTCCTTCCTTCCTCCCTCCCTCCCTCCCTCCTCTCTCTCTCTCTCTCTCTCTCTCTCTCTCTCTCTCTCTCTCTTTCTTTCTTTCTTTCTTTCTTTCTTTCTTTCTTTCTTTCTTTCTTTCTTTCTGTTTCTTTCTTCTTTCTTCTTTTTTCTTTCTTTCTTTCTCTCTCTTTCTTCTCTCTCTTTCTTCTCTCTTCTCTCTCTCTCTCTCTCTCTCTCTCTCTCTCTCTCTCTCTCCTCCTTTCCTTCTTCCTTCACCCCTCTCTCTTTCTCTGCCTGTGAATTAGGATGTAGTTCTCAGCTACTGCTCCAGCATCATACCTGCGCCATGCTCCCCAACCTCTGAAACTGTAAGCAAAACCCCAATTAAATGCTTTTTCTTATAATAGTCGCCTTGCTCATGCTGTTTCTTCATAGCAATAAAACAGTGACTAAGACAACCATTGAACATCAAAAAGATAATTAAGAACCGGTTTGATAATCTCATCATCAAAATGGAGGAATCTATGAGGAATTTGCAAATTTCTACTCAGTTAACAATGTTTTGGTTTTTTTTTTTTTATGGAAGGGATGATTAAAAATATTTTTAAGATTCTATATAGGTATTTAGTGTTTCATGGTCATATCCACCTACTCTTCTCCCTTTAGCTCCTCCCCCCAAATATCTTCCATCTTCCTCTCAACTTATGTTTTTTTTTTATTAAATCCAATTAGTGTTTCCCTTATGTGTACAGGGTGGGTGGTGCTGGGGGGACACTCACCCACCTGCCAGAGGCAGCCTATAGGAATAGCTGTTGCCCTCCAGGAAAAGTTACCTTTGTCCCTCCCTCAGAAAACTTGAACTGCAGCCATGTCATAATACTAATCTCCTTAGTAAACATCACCATGGAAACATGAATCAAAGGTGCCAACCAGAGCACAGGAGTGTAAACAGTGCAGCCTCTGAACAGTTGTCCTAGTCAGGGCTTCTGAACAGGAGGGATGGCAAGAAGATTCTGTTTTTAGCTGTTGCTCTCAGTCTGGTTTATGCAGATGTGGGTTTGTCATTCACATTAGACCTGAAGAGGGAGTGTCCTAAGCTGTTGTGATGGGACATACTGCACATGATGTGGTGGGAAATGCTGTACTTCTGTTTATGTTGATTTCTCTGAATTAAGTGCAGAAACACATTTTATAAACAGGAATATACGCATATGACCATGTTTTCTCAATAATAACCCCATTTCACCTGTTTTTTCTGCAAATTTGATTCAAGCTATGAAAAGAATTAACAAATCAGAATGAGAGACTGGGATTTTCAAAGTCCTAAAAGGCATTGACTTGCCTGTTTTGAAAATGTCAATCTGGGACCTTATTTCCTATTGTCTGTTTTAGGGCACAGAGCCATGTGTCGCTCATGAATGACAGATTTGCATTCTCTGTTGGCCAAACTAGATGCACTGATTAGAGCTGGTAGTGTTGACAAAAAGGAAAGGGATATTGCCTTCACTTTTCCTGAAGGATTTGCTCCTTTCAGACAAGAGTTTTCAATGTAAGTGAAGAGAAGGAAAACAGGGAGGAGAGAGGACTCCAAACACAGGCACAGATCTGCAGGGTAAATAATCAATCTGGAGTTTTATGTATGATGCAGAGGATTCACTGCGCTGGAGCTGGACTCACAAATTTAGGTACATCCACCCTCCACTGCTCTCTGGATATTTGAAATACTTCATGGTTGCTACATTACTATAAGCAATTTGTTTACAGTGTGATCCTTGTTTTTGATTTCGGGGACTTGCCAGACTCGTCATTACAACTTAATTCAATTTGACAACTTCCTCAATAGATTTTTTTTTTAATTCCAAGTAGAAAACACTTATGGTACAAGTATGTTTATATATATATATATATATATATATATATATCAATTAAATATATAAGTTATAAATATATAATTATACAAAATGTATAATATATAGCATAAATGTATATAATGTATTTATTATTATTTCATTGACCCTCACCCTCTCCTCTTTCTAACCCCTTACATACCACCCTTACACCCTTCATATTTACAGTCTACTTTAATTATTATTGTTACATATATAAATATGTATTTCTGTGTAAATGCACAAAAGTAACCTACTGAGTCCATTTAGCATTGCCAATGTGTATATGATTTCAGGACTGACCACGTGGTATGGGATAGCAAATGAGAGGTCTTATCCCTGAGGATAAGGATTGTTTCCTCCATCACCCTGCACCTTATCTTTGAGACACGGTCTCTGTGCCCTTGACTGATAGGTGGTCTCTGAGCTATCATCATGATTATAAACATGGTCTGCACCCTTCTCCATTTAGTGCTGGGTTTGACAGTAAACAACTGACACTTCAAGCCTAAACTTTTTCAGTGGTGATAACTGTTTTTACTTATTTTATTATTGATATTATAATTGTATTGCTTTTCTTTCCTCCCTCCAAACCCTCCCATATACCCCCCTTTTCCATTAGTGTTGCATGAATATATGTATATGGCATATAAATACATATATATTCATGAGTGCATTTTTAAAACAATTCTACTATGAAGTATAATAAACCAATATTTCAATAAATGATGTTGAATGCATGTGTGTGTGTGCATTTGATCACATTTTGTGAAACAATTCTACCATGATTTGTAAGAAAACCAATTCAGACTTGTACATATGAAAATCTTCCATCTAAGGGACACTGTATGCTCTGTACACTGTGAGTCCCTTTAAAATATTTTTTTGAAATTTTCTGAAGTAAATCATATAGAAAAAAATGAAATACCATAAATTTCACATTTCTTCTTCTGATTTCCTTAGGAGCTGTATACATGCCAAGTTTTAAAATTCACAAATTATTCCCATTCATAACAGGGTGATTAAAATTGCCACAATTTTGGTTCCTTGTAGAATACACACTATGATGCACATTGGGTACTTCATTGAAACGTTTGTGAAATCAGTGCATTTAACCATATATGAAGAAAGTAATGATTTCCAGTAACAGAAAGCTGTGCAGAAATTCCTGAGCAACAACATGAACACTTTGTGTTTACACAATGGGATTGACTTCAAGATTTAATTCCAGTGAGTCAAGAAATGTTTCTACTCATTGGGATCAAGACCTCCATTTAGGGCACACATCTGTGAGGTGTGAAAAATAGAAGAAAAGCTAAAAATATTGTTGAATTTCCTTCATATTTTTTCATAAAGATTTGACCTTGCTGAGAAGAGAATCAAGAATCGTCATGATTTGATCTAATTTCAGGTCAATTTTATCTGCTTTGTAGATACTTTTAAGATTTTCATTAGGGATTTTTGTAATGACATGTCTGCTTCCGATATTTTTCACACATTTCTTTAGTGATATTTGTTCCTCTTGCTGCATTTCATAGAGGAAAATCAGAAGAGATGTTCGTTATAATCACACCTGAAGTCTGAATTAATCAAACTTTGTTGTCATTTGGTAAATCCTGCTACCTTGTCCTACCCTCCTTACCAGAATGTTAATGCCAGTCAGAAAAAAAAATTAACCTGAAATGAGTTCAAATGTTCTTTCTGGGGATAAATAAATTTCCATTCTAATATATCTAAGGTGCAGATTTAAATCAGAAATATTGAAATTTTTATTAATTTTTAAAATTATTATCCTGTACAACTCAATTCATTTTTCACCCAGTTGTGATTATATTTGAAATAAAGTGAGTGAAGACTTTTCTCCAGCAGTGCATTCATGCACTGAAATGCATAAGACACAGTGAAGTTTCAATTAACAAATAGAAAAAAAGAAGAGGTTTATGTTTCCAGAGCTGCAGTAAGGCTCTGTATATTCTTCATAACATTCAGAAAGTGAGCACTGATTGAGATGGTGGTATTTGAAATAAAATGTATCAAAACATAAAATACACTTTACTCTGGAAAGAAATAAATCTTACTTCATTAGAACACGATATATATCATGCTATTTATTGATTGATTATTTTTGAGATTTTAATATAGTTACATCATTTTCATACTTCCCTTTCCTCTATAAAAATAATCCTGCATACTCCTCCACACCTTACTTCAAATTCATGAACTCTTTTTTTCACTAATTATCATTGGACCCTTATATTAATTACATAATTGTTTAAGTTGTATATGGTATAAATATATATGTAAATTAATTGTATTGTATGATAAAAGTATATACTGTAAGTATGTATTTTATAGTGTGTATCTCATATATAAACTCTATAATATAAATTTATAGAGTATATGAATTATATGTTATACTATTATAAACAAAATAATTTATAAAAGAAAGTATTATATTTATTTATAAATAAAACCCATTGAGTCCATATAATGCTACTTGTACCTATCTGATATTTATTTTTAATTGTATCGTTTCAAAAATAACATTGTCAAACAACTCTTTCATAATAATCCCTGTATTGCAATGATGATTCAAAACATATTAATTTTTATATTAAATTATCAAGTCAGAGAAACACTTTTAAATTCTTACAGAAAATACAAAAGTCATGTAGACCCTTATATTTGCTTGACAGCCTTTCTCAAAACTTGTATGTATGTTTGTATTTTCATACTATATAGCAAGAATCATATATGCATTTCTTTTCTTCATAGTTGTGGGAAGCAGATAATGGAGATTTTACTCACTCCTAGTTCTGCTGAACTCTGCCACCCCCCCCAAAAAGTAGATTTTCAGGAAATAAAAGTAAATTTTGGGGAATTTAGGATGGGTATCTAGCAACTTCCTGGTCCCTGATCTTTTTAATACATTTAAGAACAATGACAATCCTTGCAACATGAGACACAAGAAATGTGATAAATATGATCCTGATAAAGATATGATGAGTTACAGAAAATGTAAACAATACAGCCAATCCTAAATAGCAATACTCACATGTCCTTAAGTGAAACATGTGTTGGCAATTATTCACCCTTTACATAGTTGGCACACTTTCCCTAAACACAAAATAATAAATAATAGTCACCTGTTATTCAATATATATCACCCCCCCATGTGTTTCTGACTTAAGAATAATCTTGCCGAAAATGAGATATGTTCATTACTGTAGTCTTTCTCTCTCCTGTGATGCTATTCCCCTGTTTGTAAATATTTGTATTAACTGCCTTTTCAGTGTGTGACTAATTTCCAGGTGTGGAACAACTTTCTGAGTGCATCAGAATGTGTGGATGGGTACTAGCCTAGGACTCAGAATTGACAAGCTTTTCCACATCACAAAAAAACAACACCAATGCCATCAAGATGCATTGTCAGATATCCACTTATTAGGATAGTTTGGAAGAGAAGGAGCATTCTTAATGGTGAGGTTATAAACACTGGTTTGTTTTTTAGGTTTTTTTTTTTTTTACATGTATTTACAATCTCAGATTTTATTTACATTCACATTTATTAATATTTTCCTTTTATTAAGCATTGGGTTATTTACACAGTGTATTTTATTTTACTTCCCAGGTTCATGTTATCAGTATTTTAACAAAAAGAAAAATTAAACTCACTCTGAAGGGAAATGTAATGGATATTGCCAGTGGACAGGGAGGGAGGGGGCTAGTAGGAGGGTGGGAATGAGAACAGAAGGGATCAGGTCAGGAAAGGAGGGAGGGAGAGAGTATTTGGAGAGAAAACTGGAATCTGGGGACATCTCTGAGATGAGAGAAAAACATAGAGCAATGGTAACTCCCAGGAATCTGTAAGGGTGACGCTAGCTAACATTTCTAGCAAGAAACGATATGGAACCTGAAGCAGACACCTCCTGTAACTAGGCCAGACTTCCAGTGGAGGGACTAGGGCCACCAACCAGCCACAAACACTTTGACCTACAATTGGTACTCTCTACAAGATGTGTTAAGGTAAAGATGGTGCAGAAATTGTCGGAGTGACCAACTAATGACTGGCCCAGCAGGAGACCCGTACCCTGAGAGGGAGCTCACCCCTGGGGGCCAGGACCCAGAGGCAGGATACTTCAGAGAGACTTAAGATAGAAACAAATATGACTGACAAAAAATATTTTAAAAGTGTGAAAGAATTGATTCTTAATGATATTCTGCTATATTCATAGATTGGTGCCTAGCCCAACTGACATCAGAGGTTCTTCATCCAGAAAATGATGGAACCAGATGCAGAGACCCATAGTCAAATATTAGGTGGAGCTCAGGATATCCTGCAGAAAAGGAGGAGAAAGGATTGTGTGAACCAGTGGAGCCAAGGACACCACACACACACACACACACACACACACACACACACACACACACACACACACACACAAAATACAGAACCAACTAACCTGGACTCAGAGGGGCTCAGAGAGATTGAACTGATAACCAGGGAGCCTGCATGGGACTGACATAAGCACTCTGCATATATGTTACAATTGTGTAACTTGGTGTTCTTTTGAGACTCCTAACATTGAGACAAGGGGATACCTCTTATTCTGTTTGTTTGGAGGACCTATTCCTCCTACTGGATTGTATCATACAGTCTTAATAGAAGAGGAGGTGCCTAGTCTCACTCCAGCTTGATAAACCATAGCTGGCTGATATCCATGGGAGCCTCATCTGTATCTGAATGGAAACAGAGGAGGAGGAGGAGCAGTAGATGGTGTGGGGGGGAAAGCAGGTGATGTGGGAGGAACTGGGAGAAGAGCATGGAGGGGAACTTTGGTTTTGAAGTAAAAGACAAAGAATAAATAAACAAAAACCAACAAACAAAAATAAAATTTTAAACATCAAGATATGAATGCAAAAGTTTTATTTTTGTAGGCTGGTTGACAGTCAACTCCAATTTTCTTTGAATTATTATAGATTCAAATTATCTTGCCATTTTCAGAAGCATACTGGGAATTCTTTAAGTCCCATTTCAACAAATCATTTCTTCTACCTGGATAAAATGATCCTATCTGACAAGCTCATGATTCTTTAGTTTACGAAATACTTAACTTCATGCATCAGTATCATTACTTAACTATTTTATTTTGTTGTATTCTCTTGTATGCCTGCTTTGTAGATGAGAACACAAAGGTTTTGCACTCACAGATAAGCACAAGGGAAACATGGAATGCTAAAAGTGCAGAGTTGTCTTTTCCAAAGAAGAGATGTATAAGCTATTTTCTGCCCTGAAGGATGAGAATAGAATTGGCCAGTATTCTAGGTGATCTTTCCACTATCTCTATGGCCAGTGGCTCATCCAGGCTCCCATAACCAGAACAAGGGTTGGCTAATAGTCCAAATGACCTCTGTGCTGTCTGTATGACCAAGCCCACATCAGGTCCTCCACTAGGCCCTTAAGTTACCACATCCAACCTATCTCTAAAACCCATCTTCATGTAAGAAGTGACATGTATCTTGATAAGAGCTTTGAAATACTTGTCCTATTTTGTGTACTTTGGATTGGATTGTAACAGGAAACTTTTTGCAAAATTGTACTGTACTCAAATAAATAATAAATAAACTTTCTGGTGTCAGACTTTAGATTCTAGATTTTGGAAGTTTGAAACAACATGGCCTACTGAGTCATGTTGAACTGGATTTCCTTCTTACCTCACACAGATTGTTACTCTGTTGATCCTTGAGGTGTCTGGGCTAAGAGACAATGAGTGGGCAGAAAAGCAAGGCATATAAGCCTGGGTAGACAGGAAGTTACTCTCTTTGGAAGCTACAGAGTTGGTGAGGTGAGCCTAGCTGGTGGCTTTCTATATTTCCTTGATTTTTCTAAGGCTTTACCCCAAATTTCTGGCTCTGTGTCTTTTTTTTTTATTTATTATTAATAAGACCTTTTAAGATTTGTGTTATGCCAGGCGGTGGTGGCGCACGCCTTTAATCCCAGCACTCAGCACTCGGGAAGGGAAGCAGAGCCAGGCGGATCTCTGTGAGTTCGAGGCCAGCCTGGACTACCGAGTTCCAGGAAAGGCACAAAGCTATGCAGATTTGTGTTATATTTGGCATCTAACTGTGGGGCAGGAATTCACAAAAAAGCCACTTGCCTGTGGCCTTGCAGGCCCTGGTTCCTCCAGAGCTGCATGCTGCACAGGCCGGAGCTACAAGCAACTGGAGCTGCAAGCAGCCAGAGCTGCACAGTGATGGACCTAGATGCAGCCGGACTGCTTGTGGGCTGACAGAGCCCCTGGCTCAGGCCTGGTTGCACAACTCAGGTCAGAGCACATGGCCAGAACTCTTTGGCTTTCTCTCTCCTGCTGGTGGGTTTCTCTCTCTCTCTCTCTCTCTCTCTCTCTCTCTCTCTCTCTCTCTCTCTCTCCCCATTTCAGGCTGCTACCACACTAGGTAGCTGCTTTGAAATTCCCTTGGACTTCTACTGTTCTACACAGTCCAGAGAATTGGTAAGTCAATTAGGATATCTTAAGGGGTGAAATTAGTTAAAAGAGAATTTTTTTCCACATTAAAAAAAATGGGAAATACTTTTACCATGGAAGGAACTTGATCTCTGTTTGATACCACATTAGGCAGTCTGATAATTGAACAATTAAATAAGAGGATAATTAATGTTGATGGGATATATGTAACATCAATTATGAATATTATTTGTTTGATCATTTTTATTTTATCATTAAAAAGGTTGGTCAATTTAAATGCCAAGATAAAAGCTTTAGAAAAAAACTGTTAAAATGAATCATAATGAAATTCAGACCCAGACAGGAGAATTTAAAGGTGAACCTAACTAAGGATTGACTTTAGAAAAAAACTGTTGAAATTAATAATAAAGAAATTGAGACCCAGACAGAAGAATTTAAAGGTGAAATTATTCAGGATTGAAATATGTAGTTACATAGAGACAGCCAGTTTTCAAACAACCAAACTTAATCTACCAGGTAATCTTACAGGAACTATCTGCTTAAGGGCATGTATAAGATAATTGGACTCCAATGGAAATGTTAGTTTAAAGGAGATTTAAAGAAGCTATAGTCTCATGGCATGCGTTCTCCATTTGTAAAGCAGATATTAAACTCGTGGTCAACTTGTAATAGAATTATCCCTTAGGACTGGAAAGAATTAATTACAGCTGTCCTAGAGTCTAGGGAACAATTACAATGGAATACGTGGTTTAAAGAAAAGACTAAAACAATAGAACAACAATGTAGGACTAGAGGTGTGGAAATGGATCAGCTTCTTGGAGAAGGCAAATATGCTGATATACAAAGATAATGTTTATATGGTAACCAAACCTTAATTCTATGCCATATGGAAACCATGAATGCATGGGACAAAGGTGAGGAAGAAAGGAAGAAAACAGAATCATTTAGGAAAGTTGTACAAGGTCCAAAAGAATCCTTCACGGATTTCTTACAAAGGCTGTCTTCAGCAGTACATAGAATGATATCAAATTCCGAAGCTAGACAGCTGATAATTGAATCTTTGGCTTTTGAGAATGTGAATGCAGCATGAAAAAGAATAATCAGGCTGTTAAAGGCCAGATCAACACCCTTGGAGGATTGGGTCAGGGACATAATTAATATTGAGTTTCATGACCATGAGATGTGGATAGGAGAGATTATTTCAAAAGCTGTGAGGAAAAATAGTGTCAAATGTTTCAGTTTCAGTAAACAAAGTCATTTAAAAAGGGATTGTAAATAGGGCATTCTTAGAAAGAATGTTTATTCAAGAAAAAATGACAACAGAATGCCCCTTCCTTCTGGATTATGCAGAAGGTGTGGTAAGGGTAAACAATGGACAGGGACAGACAAGGTAATCATTTGCCTCTGCCACCAGGAAACTCCCAGAGGGGCCTCATGCAGGCCCCCACAACAAATTCAGTTCAGACTTTTTCTACCATCCTAGAAGAAACCCCTTCTCAGAACAATTAAATAACCAAATTCCTATTGGAATAAACCAGGCTGCTCGGGGTGATAGAACAGCTGTAGCAGAGAGAGCAGGAAACTGAGGAGAAATCATATAGAGAATTTGTGGCAAACTTCAATAAATGAACAAAGACCAAAATTAAAAATACAAATAAATGATTCTATCCTGGAAGATTTGGTAGATATGTGTAGATGTTACAATAATTGCACCAGAATTTTGGCATCCAAATTGGCCTCTTTAGGAGGTAAATGTTCAGCTGTTAGGGATTGGAACATTATATCAAGTGAAACAGACTGCAAAATGACTAAAATATATGGGGCCAGAAGGATAAAGAGGAAAATTTAAACCATATGTGGCTAACATAGCTATGAATTTATGGGGCCATGATCTATTACAACAATGGAATATTCAGATTAACATTCCTCCAACCTCAGAAACAAACCATAAACTAACACATGTTTCTGAGAGAAATATTAGGAGGTATTGTTATAAAAAGTGGTCACTTGCCATCCAGATTGTACAAAAACAGAGCATAACAACTGCTGATCTTTCAACGACACTAACAGCTCTACCTTTAAAATGGTTAACAGACAAGCCTGTATGGGTTCAGCAATGGCCTTTAACAACAGAGAAACTGCAGGCTTTAAAAGAGCTGATTCAAGATCAATTAAATGCTCAGCATATTAAAGAATCAACCAGCGCTTGGAATTCTATTGTATTTGTTATTGAAAAGAAATCTGGTAAATGGAGAATGGTAAGAGACCTGAGAGCAATGAAGAAAGTAATTCAATGAGCTTTCTACAGTCCAGAATTCTTTTGCCTACTCAGTTACCTAAAGGATGGCCTCTTATAGTTATCAATTTAAAAGATTGCTTCTTTTTAATACCCTTACAAGAAAAGACAGAGAAAGATTGGCCTTCACAATGCTTACTCATCACAATTCTCAGCCCATTAAAAGACATCAATGGAGGGTTCCCCCACAGGGAATATTGAATATCCCAACCCTATGCCAATATTTTGTACAATAGCCATTGGGAAGTAATACATAAACAATTTCCTAAATCTATAATTTATCATTACATGTATGATATTTTACTAGCTGATTCAAGTGCAGATACTTAGAATGTTTGAAGAAGTAGAGAAAATTTTGCCTTGTTGAGGATTACAAATTGCTCCTGAAAAGATACAAAGAAGAGATTCTATTAATTATTTAGGATAAAAAATAGGTCTACAAAAAAATTAGATCCCAAAGGTGCAAATTTGGAGAGGTTGATTATGGACTCTACATGACTTTCAAAGATTATTTGGAGGCATAGTTGTTGGCATAAAAAATGATGAACTGAATAATTTGTTCAAAACCTTAGAAGATGACAAGGACTTAAATAGTCCAAGAAAATTATCAGCTGAAGCTGAGAGAGAATTGGCCTTGGTGGAAAAGAAAGCACAGGAACGACATGTGGATCATGTGGATCCAAAGCTTGATTGGATTTTGGTTATTTTACCCTCTAAGCATTCTCCTACAGCAATTTTAATGCAGGGGGGAAGATATTATATTGGAATGAATATTTCTAGGAAATACACAAAGTGAAAAATTAAAAAATTTTGTGGAAAAGTTCTCTGACTTGATTTTAAAAGGAAAATTGAGACTTTGCCAATTAGCAGGAATAGATCCAGTAGAAATTGTAGTACCTTCAACTTAGAATGAAATTGAAAAATTATAGGCAGAAAGTGAACCTTAGTAAAAAGCTTGCGGTAATTTTTTTGGGAGAGATTAACAGCAAATATCTCAATGATAGAATTTAACTTATAAAGAGAGATGATTGGATTCTACCTCTCATTGTTCAGGAAACACCCATATCTGGAGTCCATACATTGTATACCATTGCAATCAAACAAGGTAAGGCAGGTTACAAGTCAGATATTTTAAGTAAAGTGGTTCAAAGCCCTTATAATTCAGTTCAAAATTTGGAATTATATGCTATTCTGTTAATATTAATGAATTTTTCTGAACGTCTCAACATATTTACTGACTCTCAGTATGCTAAAAGGGTGGTGTTACATATTGAGAATGCAGAATTTATCCCTGATGAATCAGAATTAACTTTGTTATTCAGTTACAAGATATAATCAGAAATATGAATCATCCTTTATATATAACTCACATCTGATGCCATACAGGTCTGGTAGGCCCTCTAGTACAAGGTAATGATGAGATCAATAAACTATTGACAGCAAACATGCTGGAGGCCTCAGAGTTTCTTTAAAAAAAATCACATCAATAGTAAAGGTTAAAAAAGGTTTTTTTCCATAACCTGGCAACAAGCCAAGGAAATTATAAGGAAATGTCCTACTTGAGCTTTTTACAATCAGACATCACTACCAGCAGGATGTAACTCAAAGGGTACTCAGAGGAACAAAATCTGGCAGATTGATGTGTTTCACTTTGCAGAATTTGGAAAATTGAAATATATACACCATACCATTGATACTTTGAAATCCATTCAGGATTTCAATGTAAAACTGCTTTGAGTTTTGAAAAAGCTGATTCTGTAATCATTCATTTGCTAGAAGTTATGGGCATCATTGGTATAACTACACAAATTAAAGTTGACAATATCCCAGCATATGTCTCTGACAAAATGAAATATGTTTTGCTTATTGCAATATAAAGCATACTACATGTATACCACATAATCCTACAAGCCAACCAGTCATAGAAAGATCAAATCAAACTCTAAAGGATATGCTAAATAAACAGAAAGGGGTAACAAAAAACCCCAGAAATAGATTGCATAATGCTCTATTAACTTTGAATTTTCTCAGTGCTAATGAGAAAGGAACAACAGCTACAGAGAGACATTGGATAACAGAAAAAAACTACAGAATTAAATCAGCCTATATACTTTAAGGATGTGCTGACCTCAGAATGGATACCAGGATATGTGTCATGTTGTGAAGAGGTTTTATTTTTGTTTCTACAGGAGAAGATAAGCTGTGGATACCATCAAAATTGATAAAGGTTCAATTTCAACAAGAGAGTCCCCTTAGTTAGAAGTGATAGTTCATCAACCAGAATGACCATCCAATTTGTACTAACTTATACCACTAACAAATGCTTTTCATTAAATCAGATATAACTTGCCAAAAGGGAATCTCCCCGCCGGGCGGTGGTGGCGCACGCCTTTAATCCCAGCACTCGGGAGGCAGAGCCAGGCGGATCTCTGTGAGTTCGAGGCCAGCCTAGGCTACCAAGTGAGCTCCAGGAAAGGCGCAAAGCTACGCAGAGAAACCCTGTCTCGAAAAACCAAAAAAAAAAAAAAAAAAAAAAAAAAGGGAATCTCCCCAAAGGTAAGCTTGGGGAAGGGTTTCTGCTTTTGTCTTTCAGGAGAATGAAGGCTAAGGAATCTGAAGAGCACTGGACAAATGAGACATCTGAAGAAAAAGGACAAATCATCTAGAAAAAAATATTCCAAGAAAAAGAGTAAATTGGCCTATTGGTATATTACATATAAAATTTCATAAGTCTTCCTAATGTTTGTATCTGTTCTTCTCTACAGGCACTTAACAAAAATGGTCTTTTTGTAGTCCCAGTTCAATTAAAATTAAAGCTAGCTTTGGAGTTGGAGACTGGCTCTCTCCTTCTCTAAACCCAAGCATGTTTGTTAAAAGGAAAATACAAGATCTCTGTATCATGTCATAAGAAAGAGCCATCTGATATATGACAGCAGAAAACCAAAATTAGGGACTATTCTATTGTCACTAATCTCAATTATTTGTTTTTTTGATTGTTTAAACTTTTCTTGATATAAATTTTATATCAAAATTTATAAGATGTATATACCTTTTGTTATAATATGAATGGTTATATAGAGTACTAATTAATTCTAGGAAAAAGGCTTCATTTAGCTGCCTGTACATGTTTTTGTGTTGGAGTCTATCATTTTTTTTCTGCAGGGAATCATGACCAGGCCTACAGCGAATTCAAAGTCTTAGAAAGATGATGGGGCTGCACAACGATGATACCACAAAGCTGACAAACATCACACAAAGATCAGCTTTGAACTACAAAACTATTCAGAACAATTTTAAGATGTCTAGCTAAGATGATCTAGCTTCACAGACTATTTGAACACAGACTTGAGAGAAGCCCTGCAATTTTGCATTATGCAGACACTGGACAACAATTGATGTAGCTACCTCTCCAGGAATTTGACAATTAACTCATTTTTTTTCAGGATCCCCTAAAGATACCTTTTCCCACAAACAGCAGGAAGTAATTTTAAGAACACGATGCCCATATTCCCAAAAGGTGGGGCAGGTGGTTTTTTGGTGTTTCAGTGGGTTTTGGGTTTGGGATAACTGTCATTTTTTAGGATGGTTGGTTATAAGCTGGTATTGATAATGGTCAAGAAAGAAGCTAAACAAAGAAGATTAAAGATTCTTTTTGAAAATAAAAAAGGATATAGATAAAAGGTAGATTATTGAATCTACTCAAAAAAGATAGAGAAACAATAGAATAAAGGGCCGATTATTGAATCTACTCTGAAAAGTAAAAAGAGAACATATAGACATTATATAGATAAAAGGTAGATTATTGAATCTACTCAAAAATATATAGAAACAATAGAATAAAGGGCTGATTATTGAATCTACTCTGAAAAGTAAAAAGAGAACATATAGACATTATATAGATAAAAGGTAGATTATTAAATCTACTTTTGAAAGATAACTACTAGTTTTAAATTCTTTACATTGGAATGGATTTTTATATATTTCATACAAATTATATATATTGACATTGATATTGTTAGAAATTGTTGTATGTATATTTCTAAGCTTATTCAAGATATTGTACCAATACAGTTCATTTAACTATGTAATGCTATTTGCCAATCCTTGAAAGTTATTATTTTCAACTACTAGGATGTAATGCAATGCAGGTTAGTAGTTAGCTATTACATTAAAACTTGTAGTCATATTAGGTATGTTTTCAAGGTTTAGCAGAGATATATTTTAGATAGATAGGCCATCTTCAAACCCTTCAGAGATCTACAGAATATGGCACTTAAAATGTTTTAATAACTTAGATTGTTTTTTCTTTTTTTTTTTTTATGACTAAGAGACATGTCTGCTCCTGGCAGCGGCAATCTACTACAGAAAAGATATAAGCATTAAAGAAACTGCATATGGAGTTAACTTTCACTGTGGCAAAAATTAGCCACTGGGAAAGAAAGTGCCCTTGTATCATCTGCTGACAGTATGCTATCCAAAATGGACGAACAGGACACAAAACAAAGGACTACTAATCCTTGCCAAGATAAATGTGGTTGCAGCTTTGGCAACAGGTGTCCTCTGAGGCCAGGAAAATAAGGCACCATCGTTGATTGGCTTTGCAATCCAAAAATGGTACAATGTCTCTTTCTTAGAAGGCAGCTGAACAGGCAGTGGACCAATGGCTTCTGGTGTGCAGTAGAACAGTAACTGAAAGAGTTATTCTTGAAGGACTACCTAGGCTGACAGAGTCTAATCTCTCAATGGTAGACTGGCATTTAATAAAGAAGACAAAGCTACCCACAAGCCGAGAAGAATGGCGTGCCGAGATAAAGCCAATCACAAGCCGAAAACAATGAGCAGCTGAACTCCAAAAACACCAGCAATTTCTAGAATTTAAAATCCTGAATCATGACAGGACACTCATGGTATTCAAGTTTATCTGGTACATAGAATATTCACACATGCAAGAGTGAACTAATTGATTAAATTCTTCTGTTCCATAATTAAGTTGAGAGTTTCTGTATGTGGACTGTTATCTTGAATAGGCAAAATACACATATCTGATTCACACAACGCAATGATGAATTGCATCAAAATTATGAGATCATTGCATCCCCATGTCCTGGACTAAATGAAAAATGAGAAGACAGCTGAACATCTGCATCTATTTGTAGATGTAACCAATCATCTTATTAAATAAGAAACACAGAAACAATGTAAAAGAGAAAGCCAAGAGGTCAGAGCTCAGGGCTAAAAACTTACCCTTCCTCCTGCGGTGCTCCTACCTCTCTGAAAGAGACCTACTTCCTGTGTGTATGTCTTTAAATAGTCTTTCTGTTCTGCATTCTCATTGGTTATAAACCCAAACACATGACTGCCTCGTCACTGCCTGTAAGTACAGCCCTCCAGGTCTTAAAGGTGTATGTCTCCAATGCTGGCTATATCCCTGAACACACAGCCTACCAAGTGCTGGGATTAAAGGCATGTTCCACCACTGCCACACTCTTGCTATGGCTCTAATAGCTCTGACCTCTGGACAACTTTATTTATTAACATACAATTAAAATCACATTTCAGTACAAATAAAATACCACCATATCCATTTCCCTATTTTCCTATTGTATGTGACTATGAATGTAATGTGGCCCACTAATTGATTATTCTATCTCCACATATCCTAGTTTCCCTTCTACTGCTGTGATGAAGACCACGACCAAAATCAAGTTGGAGAGGTAAGTGTTCATTGAATATTATACTTTGCATTTTGTCACTGAGGGAAGACAAGACTGGAACCTGGAGTCAGGAGCCAATGAAAAAGCCATGGAAAAATGCTGCTTACTGGCTTCTACCACATAAATTGGTCAGCCTGCTTTTTTATAGTACCAAGAAAACCTGTTTAGGGGTAGCAACACCCACAATGGGCTGAACCCTCTGCCATCAAAAATCAATAATAAAAACAAAAATGTACCGCAGGCTTGCCCACAGACCAATCTGACAAAATCATTTTCTCAATTGAGGCTCCCTCTTCCCAGATGATGCTATCCTGTGTCAAGTTGACTGAAAAGAATCCACAGCATCATGGTTTCCCCATGTGATGGAATGTGTGCCCAATAGTGAGCAAAAATAAATTTACTTTCCTTCTTATGCTCCATTTGTCAGGATATTATATCAGAAAAACACGTACAAAAAGGAAATATTACCAGTACTAAGCAAAAATTGTGAGATATAAATTGGAACAGATATATGTGGCATGTTTCTAATGACCCCAAAGATATCCTCAAGGAAAGAAGGTATCTGTGAATAACAGTTAAGACAGAGAAAATTAAAACAATAAACAATATAAATAGGATCATTAGGGTTGCATTGTATCTCTAATGGATTTCAATAAGAGATTAAATACAAAATGCAATCTAATAAGTTGAAAATTCCTAATTTTCCAGAGCCATTGTGTTTCAGATAAATGTTTGTGTGGTGTATAGTGCAGAGATATTACCTATGTGAAATGTGAATTCAATATTCTCCTTTGGAATGCCACTTTCCTTGGCCATTTTCCAAAATTCTTGAATTTCTTCATTAGTCAGCATAGAGTTTTATCTGTATCATGTGAAAAATATATGAATAGAAATGTTTGTTATGTTATTCTTATAAATAAATATATGTTTATATTATTATAGATATATTTATACCATGTATATTCATTAATGCATAAGTACAATTATATTTATGTTCCTATAGAAATATAAATAAGTATGTAATATAAATAAGCATATAAATATAAAAAGTACATATTTATATTCCTATAGGTATATTCTTACAATATATATTTTTAAACATATAGTACAATTTAATTTCTAAAAATATTTACACATTATAGTGTATAAACACACATCATATATCATTATATATAAATTTATTATACATTATTACAAAAACTTATTATATAATTATAAAATGTATATAACATTATCTATAGATATGTATAAATACAGGAATATTTACATATTATATATTATTCCTCTAGAGTAATTTTATTTTGAATATCTTCCTAAATTATATATATATGTGTGTGTTTATATGTATGTATGTATATGTATATTCCTGAATACATACATAAGTGATAGAATGCCTTAGTCACAAGGCAGGATTTGTAAAATGATGTTGTTCAGTCAGCAAGTATTGGTAGGAAGAAAGGAAAGACAGAATTGGAGCCAGAGCCACCCTAACATCTGTAAAATAGCTACAAACTACTCAACAATGTAGGAATGGATAATCAAAAACATGTTGTGAATTTGTATATTTCAAAATATCACTCTAAAATCATGAATAAAGTTTATATATATATATATATATATATTTATAGTATATATTTTATATATCATTTTTTCAATATGGTTCAGGCTATGCTGGGTTTGTCCATCTCTAAAAACAAAATAGCACAATTCCTATTGCTCACAGTCCTTTTATAACAAATTGTAGCAATCACATAAGCATTTGAGGCAATGATGTCAACAGATGACATCACACTCACTAGAATTGACTGTCCCTGTATCATCAGTTCTCCATTATTGTCTTTAAGGCCTTTACTACCTTGATGTTTCTCATTTTGGTGTAGATGACTATTCCTAAGGGGTGGTGGGCCTTGCAAGTTATATATCACTATCTGGATATATATTCTCATCTGCAACTAGAACAGGCTGAAACCAGAATAAGCTACAAATGCTTAGAGTAGGACCTTTCTATGCATCGTGAAAGTTTCATAAGTTTGTATGGCTTGTATAATTTTCATAATTTGTAATTGTGCATAATTTATATGAATTGTATATGTGTATAATTTGAATAATTTTGAGCAAAAGTGTCATTGTGTTGGAATTCCATCCACTGGGACCTTCTCATGTGTTTCTACATGCATCTCACACACGTGTCTTTTGTTGTAGACCCAAAAAATTGTGCTTTTGTGACTGGAAAAGTGTTCTAGGTTCATGTAATGCGTGGCAGGATATGTTACACCAAATTCATCAAAAAAATGAAACAAAGCTTGAGGATACCAGTGATCCCCTCCTCCTAACCCCATTCCTCCCACTTGTTGCTTCATCTTTGAACCCAAATCCAACAGGCAATCACTGCTAAGCCAAAGCCCACTCATGCCAGGGAAGCAGGTGGTATGACTTCAAATCTTCACCTCTCCTGTTCCTCCAGATCCAGTCCTCCAATTTCAACCCAAGTTTAGCAGAAAATGTCTGTTGTAGTCTCTCTTTTTTCTCTGAACCCATCTCCAATGGGTCATGAAGATTTTCTCCTCCAACCTTCCTTCCCCCAACCCATCCCATTATTCCAGCCTCCAGTACCAGCAGGAATTCTCTGGGAACACAGCAGGTAAACAGACTAGGGAAACAAGTAAGCTAATTGAAGACATTGACCATTCCTCTACTCCAAATCCAATCCCTCAGTCTCATCCCTATCTCTGAAATAGAACATCTGATGCAGTCTTTCTTCCCCAGCCCTGCCCTCTTCTGTGGATCTCATAGACTTTCCCCTCCTAACCTCTCTTCCACCACTCACAGCTTTATTCAAGCCACCAACTCCAGCAGGCAAACCTCTGTTAACTCATGGGCCATTCCTGCCAGGGAAGCAACTCCATTGACTATAGATCATTTCCTCTTATTCTGTTCCTGCATATCCAATCCACCAGCCTCGTACTCAGCTCTGTAGCAGACCTTCTTGGGTGATCTCTCTTCACTGTCTACCACCATTCCAAGGAAACTAAATAAGCAGATCCTGGTGGAGCACTCTGCTTTCCTCCCTCTTTTGAACCACCTAAGACCACTTGCCTATCCCCATTCCTAAGTTTCAACTCCTAATGACCAGAAACACATTTTACTTGGAACCTGGAAGCAGCCTAGATACCCCTCAACTGAAGAATGGATAAAGAAAATGTACATATACACAATGCAATATTATTCAACTGTAAAAAACAAAGACATCATGAAATCTGCAGGCAAATGGATGAAACTAGAAAATCTCATCCTGAGTGAGACAACCCTGACTCAGAAAGACAAACATGGTATGTACTCACTAATAAGTGGACACTAGATGTAAATGAAGCAACAGATAATCAGACTACATCCCACAGCTCCAGAGAAGCTAGGAAACAAGGAAGATGCTAAGAGGCACTTATGGATCACCTTGGTAAGGGGAAACAGAGGAGATTGCCATGAGTAAAATGGGGATAAGTGGGGGGTGGAGGGTAGAGGATGGTGGATGAAAACATGAGGGAAGAGGATGGTCAAGGGACAGATGGAGTGGGAGAGCAACAAAAGGGAAGTCTTGATAGAGGGAGACATTTGGGGGTAAGGGAGAAACCAGTGATAGGGAAATTTCCAGGATTTCACAAGGATGACCCCAGATTAGATTACTAGCAATAATGGTGCTGGTGTCTGAACTAGCCTACCCTGATAATCAGATTGGTGAATACCCTAACTAGCATCATAGAGCCTTCATCCAGTAACAGATGAAAGCAGATCCACAACCAAGCACCAAATAAAGCTCCAGGAGTCCAGTTGAAGAGAGAGGAAGAGGGATTATATGAGCAGGGGGGGGGTCAAGATCATGATGGGGAAATCTACAGAGACAACTAAACCAAGCTCATAGGAACTCACAAACTTTAGACCGACATCTGTGGAGCCTGCATGGGACTGGACTAAACCCTCTGCATAAGGGAGACAGTTGTGTAGCTGGGTCTGCTTGAGGAGCCCCTGGCGGTGGGATCAGGATCTATCCCTGGTTTATGAGCCGGCTTTCTGAATCTCATAAGCTATAGTCAGATACATTGTTCATCTTTGAAGTTAAGCTATCTCTAATTGACAACCATTTGCAAATGAAAAAAAATAATTTTTCTTCAATAATGTCTCATTGGGAAAACTAACTACTTTTAAGAGTAGGATGCATGCCCAGCATTTAATGATCAACAGAAAATGGAATAAGTCCAATCTTTGGAGGGGGTTCAATGTCCCAGAGTATTGTGTCAATAATTTTTCTGTTCTCTTTTCTTTTTTCATATTTCATCTGTCTTTATTTTTATTTTTATTTTTTTACTCTCTCTTTCTCTCACTCTCTCTTATCTCTCTCCTCACCCTACTGATCTTTTGTGTATAAATTAAGGCTTTCCAGTTTTGTGTTATTGTATGATTCCTGAGTGTGGAAACATGTCTCTGTGTCTGTGTCTGTTTCTTGTGTGGTTTTTTTTTTTTTTTGGCCTATTTTCCTTCTCTTTGTTTTGGCCTATTCTGGTATGTTCATTGATTTATCTTATTATATTATATTTTGTTATTATCCATTAGAAGCCTGTTTCTTTTCTAATGCAAGAAAGGAAGGAGGAGGAAGCATATGTTAGGGGAGGTAGGGAGGAATTGGGAGGAGTACAGGAAAGGGAAACTGTAATCAGAATATATTATATGAAAAGAAATATCTGTTTTCAGTAAAAGCAAAAAATGTTATATAATTAAAAAAATCAAGTTATCCTCAGTTACATTACAAGGTAGTGCAAGCTTTGGACAAACAAGAAGCTTCCTCAAAATAAACAAACAAAACAAAACAAAGACAAAAGCAACCCACACATAGAAATGCTGAAGAACATGAGCAGGCACTCTTACTCCTGATTGGAGGGCTGTGGCTAGAGATCTTTCCCCAGAGCATACCATGAGAGAGGAGAGTAAGGAAAAGAACTTCACTTTGGAGGAACTAATCATCACTACTGAGCAAGATGGTCAAAAGTTATGTTTGTGGCACCTGCTCTATGAAGATCTGATGAGTTGGCCCTTTATTTTCTGATCCTCTAAAGAACTCCATCCTGAAATCCAATCACAAGGCAAGTGCCTAACATGACTGAAATGAGGGACATTCTACAACACACCAGATCATGTAAGAAAGTCTATTAAGATCATCAAAAACAAGGACAGTCTAAGAAAGTGTCATAGCCACAAGGAGCCCAGAGGCACTGAAATTCGGGATGGAATCCTGGATGTGAGCCTGGAATAGAAGAAGGATATGAGGAGCCAGATTTGATGGCACACACACATGTAATTCCAGCATTAAAGGCACAGAGACAGTAGTATTGCTGCCAATTATAGGCTGTGCTAGCTTAATTCAAGCTCCAGAAAATCCAGGGCGAAATAGCAGAACATTGCCTTGAAGAAAAGAGGAAGTGATAGTAGTGGACATCTAAGAAAAACTGAATAAAGAAGAGATTCTAGTTAGTAATTGTCCTGATTACATTTTTGTCAGCTTGATATAACATAAGAGTCATTTAGGTAGAGTGACTCTTAATTGAGAATAATGCCTTCATGAAACTAGCCTGGAGGCAAGTCTGTGGGGCATTTTCTTAATTAGTGATTGATGAGAGTAGACCCAGATCACTGTGGGTGGTACTATCTGTAGGTAGGTGGTCTTGGGTGTATAAAATATCAGGCTAAGAAGCCAAGAAGAGCAAACCAGTATGAAGTGTCCCTCCATGGTTTCAGCATCGGTTCCTGACTTTAGGTTACAGCCTTGAGTTCCTGCCCTGTCTTGCCACAATGAATTTTTCTTTGGATATATAAGCAGAATGCACCCCCTGCCCCACAAAAATTATAGTAATAAAGACAGCATGGTGTTAGTAAACACAAAATCAAACCAACAAACAGAAAAAAAAAACCACATGTAGATCAATGGAACAAAATATAAGACCCAAATATGAATACACATAAATACAGCCATTTGATGGATACCAGAAACATACCCGGTGGCAAAGACAGCATCCTTAAAAAATGGTGCTGGGAAAACTGGATGTCAACATGTAGAAGAATAAAATTAGACCTGTACCTATCAATTTACAGGAAAAACTGACTTCATCTATATCAAATATCTTAATGTGAAACCTGTAACACTGAAAGTGTTATAAGAAAACATAAGCAATACCCCCTCCAGGATATAAATGTAAGAAAGGACTTTTAAAATAGAACTCCACTTGTTCAGGAATTAAGGGCAACATGCACAAGTGGTATTTCCAAGAAATAAAAAGCCTTTGTGCAGCTAAGAAAACAATCAGTTTAGTTAGTAGTAAACACACAGAGTGGGATCTGAGAGAGGATTCATATCCAGGATATATAAAGAACTGAACAAACAATTTAAAAAAAGCAAATGACCACACTGAAAAATTGATCTATAGGTCTGATTAGGGAGTTGTCAAAAAAAAAGAAATAAAAGTGGCTATGAAATAGTTCCAAAGAATATTGATAATATTTGGGAGTTAGGGAAATACAAACCAAAACAACTTTGATATTTTATTTACCATAGTCAGAATGGCTACAATAAAAAAAAATAACTGGCAATAAATGCTGGTTAAGAAATGGGAAAGGGGGAAACTTCACTGCTAGGGGGATTGCAAACTGTTGCAGAAACTCTGGTAATCAGTGTGGAGAACTCTCAAAAAAAAAAAAAAACCTAAAAATACATCTACCATGGGATGGCAGCTATACCACAACTTGGTATAGACTCAAAGGACTGGAGATTCTATTCCACAGGTACTTGATTGGCTGCCTTCACTGTTGCTCCATTCACAATAGCTACAAAATGAAACAACCTAAACATTTTTCTACTTATAAATGGTTAAATAAAATGTGACACATGTAAATTGGATGCAACTCATCTGTAAATAAAAATGAAATTATGAAATATGTGAGTACATGGATGGAACTAGAAAATATTACATCAAGTGAGGTAACACAAATGCAGAAATATAAAATTACAATTTTTGTTTCTCATCTGTGATTTCCAGATACAAATCTGGGGGGTATGTAACATATTACTCCATGCAGAAAGCAGGAAAATCAAAAGGGACTATCATGTTTGAGGAAAGAGCAATAATGGAGTATAATATTGGGATCCATTATTATTCTTCTCTCAGTAGTCCTTAGTTTCCTGTAGTAAGAGTTATGTAAAGATATCTAGAGGTAGGGCACTGTGAAACTATACCCTTCCAAAGTAGCATGTCTGAAGAAGAAAATGGGAGGTCTTTAGTTGGGAAGAGGAAGAGAGGTCAACTGAAGGAGAAACAATTAAGAGGGGAAAAATAATGGTAAGAATGTTTGAAAAAATCTTAAGAAATTATATTATTTTTATTTATCAAAAATGATGTATGAAGCCGGGCGGTGGTGGCGCATGCCTTTAATCCCAGCACTCAGGAAGCAGAGCCAGGCGGATCTCTGTGAGTTCGAGGCCAGCCTGGGCTACCAAGTGAGTTCCAGGAAAGGCGCAAAGCTACACAGAGAAACCCTGTCTCAAAAAACCAAAAAAAAAAAAAAAATGAAGTATGATACATATGAATGTATGTCCATATATTTTAAATGGATTTATGCCACTTAGATTGACATGGTCTCCTCAAGAGTCATAGATTATCTAATAAAGATCACAGTACTAGGCATAAGAATCCCCCTTTGGAGTTTTTGGTCAGTGGAATTCAAGAGACTCCCTGAACAATGTAGGCTATTGCTGTTGCCCATTGTTACCTCTCAATGATTGAAGGTAAGTTCTTATTGCTGAGGACATTATGCATTTTGGACACAGAACTAAAAAAGTGGAATTGAGCTAGTTCTGACCTGAATGCTTCCTACCTGAGGTCTACCTGTCATAGAAAAAGAAGGTTCTATGCAAACTGCCAAGGAAGATAAGCAATCCACAGTCCTATCCAGCTGTTATGCCTATGGACACAACAATGACCAGCATGACAAGATATCCTTGATAGTTGAATGGTGTCACTAATATCTAGGCACTAACCAATAGCTATATAATTGGTATTATGGCCTAGTCAACAGCAAAGAAATTGTAATTGGTAAGGAAAACCTAGCCAATTACCCATAGCTAGTGGGGTCATGAATTTTAGAAGAAAACTAAATACTGCCACTTTCTCTAAACCAGCATATTCTTAACTGCATTCTAAATACTTATTCTGATACCCACAGATAAATGTAAATTTCACCACTTATCAAATAAGATTCACCTTACAAAAGAAGGAGACTGTTAAAGAAAATTATACTTGCTTAAAATGCAGAGAAAAACTGATCTTCAGGATCCCAGCCTCAACAGATACACCTATAATACAATTCTGGCACCTATGTCACAGGAGTAGAATAATTATAAGATCCAGAGATGCAGAGATCCACATCTAAGCACCAGGCCAAGCTCCAGGAGTTCACTCAAAGAGAAGGAAGAGGGATTATATGAGCAAAGGGTATCAAGATCATGATGGAGAAATCTGCAGAGACAACTGAACCAAGCTCATAGGAACTCAGGAACTTTAGACTGACAGCTGTGGACCCCACATAGGACCAGACTAGGCAGACTATGCATAAGGCATACAGTTGTGTAGCTTGGTCATTGGAGGGGCCTCTGACAGTGGGATCAGGAACTATCCCTGGTACAAGAGCTGGTTTTCTGAAGCCCATTCCATATTATGGGATGGCTTACTCAGTCTTGATGAGGGGGGCGGGGGTGGCCTTGGTTCTGCCTCAAATGAATGTACCAGGCTTTGCTGATTCCTCATGGGAACCCTTACCCTTTTGGAGGAGGGGATGAGGGATGGGTCAGAGGGCAGGGAGAAGGCTGTAGGGAGCAGGAGGAGGAATGAGTCGGGGACTTGTGGTTGGTATGTAAATGAATAAAAACATTTCTTAAACAATAAAAACAAAGAAACCCAGAAACAAGGAATTAAACTGTGAGATTGTGTATCCTAGAAATGAGGGGACACTATACACATGATACCTTGGCATTATGGGTGCTTAAGCAAGACCTAAAGCTTAACAACATTAATAGATAATGCTACTTTGGAAGAGGAAAATCTCATGGGGTCCCATATCTAGATAATTTTATATCACTCTTACTACATGAAACTGAGAGACCCTAGCCCTTCAGGCTTACACCCCCAAGCCTCAGGAAAAGAGAAACTTCAAGCACCAAGAAATGAGAAACTAAAAATCTAGTTCCAAGGGCAACCTGACTCAGCCACTACTCAATCTCCCCTGCAACCATATAACAATGTAAAAAGATATCTGTTAAGAGATGTGCTCGACTGTGACTGGGATAGTTGCAGGTGTTTCAGAAAGGACCACTGTGACCTTTGTGTAAACTCCACTCCCACCCTGATATCCCCCCTTGAGGTTTCAGGGAAAATGTACCTGTTGACATAACTGTACCCCCTCTGTGATCACTCTGTAACCAGACCATGATCTTGTGAAATGAAATTTTGTGGGAATTGTAATCTTATGGCTTTTGTGGGTTTTTCCTTTAAAAACCCCCATGTGGCTGCAGTAAGATGTGGCTCTTGCTCTTAGGTGCAGAGTTTGCCCTTCTATATAGAAGCTTCAATAAAAACCTCTTGCTATTTCATCAACTGGACTGGAGTCTGGGTTCTTGGCATGCCCACTGAAGACCTGCAGATTTTGGGGTCCAACAAAACTAAGGACTGCTGAGAGTTGTAGAATTAGTTGCATCCATGTGGGCACCCCCTAATTGACTACCCAATTCCAAGTGGTAATGTCTGGAATCTTATACATACAAGCAACACTGAACAGACTCAACAGGTTGTATTTATATACTTATGCATTTATTCCCATGTATAACAATAACAATTAAAGGTAAAGAGGCCAGTAATTTGAAAGTCAGCAAGGTTGTTGGGAATGAAAGGGGTTGGAGGAAGGAAAGGTGAAGGGGGATAACATAATTATATTTTCATTAAAAAAAAAACTTGTAAAAAGTTTTTTAAGAGAGTCCTTACATCCTTTTTAGATAAAAGGGTCTACTAAGGAACTTATATCTTTCAAAAGTTAAAGAATCTTACCAATAGAAAATAACATAGTTTTATAATTTTCGCTGGGACAGCTAAAGATTTAAAAAAAAAAAACCTTTAGAAATAAGAAGAATTAAACATGCAAACATGCCCACAAATGCATACACAAACACACACACTCCTCTCTCTCACCACTCCCCCACAAATACACACACATTGTCATGTTTATGTACACAGGCTTGTGTATACATAGGAGTAAAAAAAAATTAAGCACACCCTCCAGCCTTCAAAATTCTTTGCTGCTGAACTATTTACTGATTCCAAACAAAGTGGCAATATTGTGTTCAATTAGATGAGGGATAGAGCTAGTGAGAAGCAAAAGGAAGAGGGGGAATAGGAGGTGGAGGAGCAGAAGAAGGAAGAAGAGGAAGAAATGAATATAGATGAAGAAGATGAAGAACATGAGAACAACAACTACTACTATTACCTATAGCCATAGTGTTCAAGGTTTGGAATGCACTACATAAGTGAGGAATTGCCAATTCTTTATGCATATAACTTCCTTGTGGTGGTATTGTGCTCACCAAAATATTGTGTACCTTAATAAACTTACCTGGGGTCAGAGAACAGACAAGCCACTAGTTAGTCAGTGATAGCACACGCCTTTAATCCTAGCATTCCAGAGATAGAAATCCCTCTGGATCTCTGTGAGTTCAAGGCCACATTGGAAATAGCCAAGCATGGTGACACACACCTTTAATCCCAGAAAGCCAGCCTTTAATCCCAGGGAGTGGTGGTAGAAAGTAGAAAGATATATAAGGCGTGAGGACCAGAAACTAGAGGCATTTTGGCTGGTTAAGCATTTGGCCTGGTTAAGCTTTCAGGCTATGGAGCAACACAGTTCAGCTGAGAGCCATTGGGATGAGGACTCAGAAGCATCCAGTCTGAGGAGACAAGACCAGCTGAGGATCCGACGAGGTGAGATAGCTGTGGTTTGTTCTGTCTCTCTGATCTACCAGCATGGACCCCAATAACTCGCCTCAGGTTTGATTTTATTAATAAGAACTTTTAAGATTCCTGCTACACTTCCTTCCACCCTTATATGACATTATCAAGGCACATTAAGTCAAAGGTCAATGTTCTTTAACCAAAGTACAGAATCATGGACTCTCAAAATGTTTCTTGTCTGACATAATTAGATGTGTCACAATCTAGTGATTGAAGGGTGATGATTTCCCTCTAAGGGGATATCTTGTTATGTTGCCCTAAGGCAATAAAAACTTTAAGAGAATTTACAGAGTTGCAGCTGAGGTAATGATCAACCAGAGCACACTCAACTTTAGAGAAGCCTATTTAATCATGAATACCTCTCTCACTGCCTGCCTCATCTTTTTCACTACTTAAACCTTAAGCTCATCAAAGTGATTCAGAAACACTCTAAATTACTGAATCCTATTTCTCTGTTCCTTCTCCTATCTCTTGGGATTCTGAACCCAGACCTTTTGCCCTATAACTCTACCATTAGTATGTAAACAATCTTTTACAGTCCTTCCTGTTATTTTGATGTATGCTCCATTTTTGTCTTAAATGTTTTTCATGTAGAATTTTTAAATTAGTTAATGCACATTGCTCAAGGATTTGCTATTAATTTCTATATTTATTGTACTGTGATAAAATTGTTTACAGTAACTATTTATAATCCATAGGACTTACTGATATTTTATTTTTATTTTTCTATTTCGTTTGTGAATTTTTTAGTATGCAGACATTTAAGAATGATAACTATAAGGAATAGAGATCACAGCAAGATTTATGTTTAAAATAGTTAAATGACATTGTGATAAAAAATTCACAAGCTAAAGAAAAACAGCATAATTGATGTAATTTAAATGTGTGAATTAGTTTAATAGGACATATCCATCTGCCTTTGATGAAACTAAATTACTTCCTGAAATGTAAATATAGTTCTAACTGTTAAAGGATAATTCCATTTAATTTTGAGCTCATTGGTGCTATTATAAATACTAGACATATTTGTTTTTATATCTTTCTTGGGAATTTAATTTAATATACAAATGATGTTTCCTTCTAGTCTTATTGTATAGTGATAATTGGTGACAGCTCTTTAGGCACTACTATGATTACCAATTCTACAACAATACTAACAGGTCATAATCACAAATATGTATTGAGTATTGTTTGTGATAATATTATTGATGCTAAGAATACAATTGACAAAGGTGTTCCAGCATACAAGAAGCTTGAATCTCAAATAATAAACAAAGGAAGTAGTAAAATTATAAAGTCACATAAACTATAATTGTATAATTATTGGTATAAGCAATATATTTTTTATATATTTATAAAATTTTAAAAATTATATGTGGCCCAAAGAAAAGATGAAACACCCTTTCCTGTGGTGAGTTTATAGAAAGAATCTTCTATGGAAGATGCCTTGGAGAAAGATGTCTTTGCTTAGAGAGATAATGCAGTATTTGAATATCTCAATGGAGTATATTCAGGCCAAGGAAATGCTTTTTGTTGACTCATTGAAGTAAGAGTGTGGTGGTAATCTAATTGTACTGAATTATTATTTTGATTGTATGTTAATAAATAAAGTTGTCTGGGGGTCAGAGCTATTAGAGCCATAGCAAGAGTGTGGAGGTGGTGGCACACGCCTTTAATCCCATAGATATCTGTGTGTTCAGGGTCAGAGCTATTAGAGACATAGCAAGAGTGTGGCGGTGGTGGCACACGCCTTTAATCCTATAAGATCTCTGTGTGTTCAGGGATACAGTCAGCATTGGAGACATATGCCTTTAAGACCTAGGGGGCTGTACATTCAGACAGTGACGAGGCAGTCATGTGTTTGGGTTTACAACCAATGAGAAGGCAGAACAACATACTATAAAAAAACGAACCGACAGGAAGTGGGTCTCTTTTCGCGAAGCTGGGACAGCAGGAGGAAGGGTGAGATTTTAGCTCTGAGCTCTGACTTCTCGGCTCTCTCTTTTACATTGTTTCTGTGTTTCTTATTTAATAAGATGGTTGGTTACATCTACATAAGAGTCTGTACAAATATAAAATAACTCAAATGATTTACTACATATTTGGTTACTTACCATTTAATTAAATATTATAAGTCTTGTTTTTAAAATGTACAGTATTAAGTTGTGCATAGTGGTGATGTTATTGGGGAAACTTAGGTTCCCTTCTCAGGTTCTTATTATCATTATTAAAATATTATAGAAATGATCTCAGAAGTACAATTACATTGGCTTTAAAAAAAAAAAACAAGCAAAAAAACAGTATAGATTAGATGAAATTCATAGCAGCTTTTAGGAGGAGAAAAGGACATGCCTTTTAATTTGAGTCTGGGATCAAAATAGATATGCCTTATTAAGAAAGGAAAAATCATTCTCAAAAATGAAAATAACAGTTGACATAGATTGAATTGGTAGAAAGGAGTAGGGGTGGGGTTGGGGATTGGGAGACCTACATAGGTCTGTACTAGGCACTTTTGTATATACTTTTATGGGACTACCAAATGTGTAAATGAGTGGATCTCTGATTCTTACACCTTCTCTTGGGACTCTTTTTTTTTCTGTTGACTTAGCATGACCAACTTCAATGTTGTAGTATTCTCTAGAATGCTGTAGCTACAACATTAGCTATCATTAAATACAAATGAGAAGTTGTTCCATTCAGTGAGCAGAGCTCTGTATCACGGAGCCACTATTCATCCTAAATAGTTTTCTTATACTTTTACTGACTCATACTTTTG
Source organism: Peromyscus maniculatus bairdii (assembly GCF_049852395.1). Lineage (NCBI taxonomy): Eukaryota > Metazoa > Chordata > Mammalia > Rodentia > Cricetidae > Peromyscus > Peromyscus maniculatus. The sequence goes on along the minus strand of NC_134875.1, from coordinate 70,902,955 downwards.
TCAAGGATCTTGCTGTTTTTCCCACCATGCTGAAATTACACATATTTATATGAATGTCATATCTCTGAGGTTTGAACATATGAGAAAATGTGAAGATTTCTGGCAAAAGTATCTGGAGAATTTCAGGTGAATGTTCAGTACAAAATCTTATACTGAGACTGACAAATATTACTGTGCTGACTGAGCTTGTACAGATGAGAACAACACTTCTGCTTAGATTCATCATTATACGCTATGCTCATGATTGTGATTCGAGTTATCATTACATGTACAATCGACCACACTCCCATATTGTACTTTGCCCCTAAAATACACAAGAATTTCAGCTAATATCAATGCTCACTTATACATGCTAATTTTTGGATAAAAGTGATTCTCAAATATGTGTGGGAGAATGACTTTATTATCAAACATACTATAATGAATTCTTTGAGAATTCCATCCATACAATACAATGTACATTGATCATTTTCACCCTCCATTTGTCTTTCTACTCCACTGAAATCCAACCCCCATCTTTGTAGTGTGTGTGTGTGTGTGTGTGTGTGTGTGTGTGTGTGTGTGTGTGTGTCTTGGGGGAGTATGACCCAACTAGTCCAGTTTCTGCTGCCTATATGTTCATGGGTTTGGTGTTATCTCCTGGAGTATAGCTGACCTATCAAGGGCAACAACATTAAAGAAAACTGACCGACTTCACCTCCTCCTAATGCCACCAACTGTAGATTCCTCAGCTAGGGACTGGAACCTGAGAACCACCCCTATTCATTCTAGAACATTGACTGTCTTAATATGTTGCAAGTCATATGTAGGCAACAAGAGCTGCTATGAGTTATTTTGCTCAATTGAAAAAGTATGAGACTACTCTCTCAAAATTTGTATGTCTGTACATATTAACAAATTAATGCAGATCTCAGATCTCATGAGAGAAGCTTGTTTCTCCTGTGGACAGTGGTTGCAGAGAACAAGTGACTGTGGTGTGCTCAGCCACAAATTGTACATCTATATCATAACATCTCCTCTATAGCTCAGAAAACATCATGAAGGGTGAGGAATGATGATAAAATTCAGAAGTCATGGAGGAAAGGAGACAAACAATTTCTTCTGAACATAACAGGATGTGCTATGTTATAATTACTGCCTTAACTTTCGTTTCTTAAATGGCTAGCCATTATGAGGGTTTTTCCATGTGTGAGTCTTCTGATTATCTTTGGAGATGTCTATTCAAATATTTAGCGATTTTTTCAGATTAATTATTGTTTTAAAATTATGTGTATGGATATGTAACTGTGTGTGGGTACATTCACATAAGAGTGGTATGCTCAGAGACCCAAAAAGGGCATAAGATTCCATGGACTTGCAGTTACAAATGGTTGTCTACTGTCTGATAGGGATGCTGGGAACTGAACTTGTTTCCTCTATAAGGGCAGCAAGTGCTCCATACCACTAAGCTGATTTCTCTCACTGGGCCTTCCTTCTATTTCCCACAAACAACAAAAATGGCTCTATCATTTGGAAAGCAAGCCTTTTATACATGAAATTATGAGGACATTTCATATTCTACAATTAACACACAAGGTGTCTTGCCATTTGCCTTTGTCTTGTTTGATTTACTTTAGCAATGTTTTAGGAGTGCATAAGTCCTTCATTTCCTTGACTGAGTTTAATTCTTTTGTGTTCAACTTATAGGTAATTATTTTATTTTATTTTGTTAATTGATCATTCTTAGGGTATAAACATATATCTACCATTTGATTCTATTTTTTCTCTCACAACACTGTTGAATCAATGAATTAGCTGTAACAAATTACATATATGGACAAGTTACATATGTGGTTATGTGACTTTTTAGGTTTTCTTACTTTTGAGATCATCTCAATAACAAATATGGATAATAATTGCTTGTCATTTTAAAATGTAAATACCCTTTTCTTCTTTTGCTGGCTTAACTGTGTTTGCTTGAAAATCCAATAAGATATCTAATATAAATGTCAAAATTTAGCTGTGGTGATTTTGAAACCATGTTTAACCAAAACAATGTGTTTGAAAAGTAGATGAACCTGAAATATTTAAAGAAATTCTAGAGTCAGATAGCTTAAATTAAGTCAAATAAATTTAAGGTTTTGTCATAATTATGCTTATTTTTCTTTTTTTGTCTCTTTATATACAAAGTAATTAAAACGTGCAACCTAAGATAAAAAATAGTATGATTAATTCATAAAAAATTTTTGAAATTGTTCTAGAAAATATGTATAATTATATATTAGAAATAAGTAGAAGAAACCATTGACAGTTTCATGAAGAATTAGCCTTTATACAAAGGGTTAATTTGGACAACTGTTGTAATTCTTTACCATAACAAAATATTAACAACAAGCTGTCAACCTAGCTTCAGTATAAAGCTTACACTATTCAACTGTATTTGTCTTAATTTGCTCCAACGAACATGTATATCATTTTATATTCTGTCATAAATTTATATTTTAGAGGCTTATTTATAACATGACTGGCTGTTTATTTCTCTGTGGTGATGTTAAACAATGTTCACTAGGAAGAACTTTTATATACAATTCTGATTTCTTCATATTGAATGCAAATATTATTACACAAAGGAAATTTGAAGTTTTCATTTTTTCAATCAACTGATAATACTTGGAAATGTGTCTCAATTAGTATTGTTTTACACACACACACACACACACACACAGAGACAGAGACAGAGAGACAGAGAGATGGAGAGAGAAAGATGTTCCAAGTTATGGCCTATGAGATATATATATATATATATATATATATATATATATATATATATATATATATATATATATATAGTGTAGGTTTTCAATTTCTGTTTGATTAATATTTTAAAGATATATTTTTCACTTTCATTTTTGTATGTGTGTGTGTTTGTATGTACAACATGTGTGTGGTTGTGCTCAAAGGCTAGAAGAGGGCATCTGATACCCTAGAGTTGGAGTTATAGAAGGTTGTAAGCTCTCCAATGTGTGTGTTAGAAATAAAAATGAGGTCTTCTAGAAAACCAGCAGGCAGCCGGGTGGTGGTGGTGCATGCCTTTAATCCCAGCACTCAGGAGGCAGAGGCAGAGGCAGGTGGATCTCTGTGAGTTAGAGGCAGAGTGAGTTCTGGGAAAGGTGCAAAGCTACTCAGAGAAACCCTGTCTTGAATAAAAACAAAAAAAAGAAAACCAGCAGGCACTCTTAACTACCAAGCTCTCTACCAATTCACACTATTACTATTTTAATCTAAATACTTTCATAAATATCTTATAATTATTATTTGACAAAATAAAATATTTTAATAATATTTCAAAAATATAAAGAAGGAAAACAAACAAACAAACTAAAAAAAATCATACAATTAAAGAGAAAAACCAAACCTCATTAAAATACTTTGCCTTTCATTTGGATTGGAGCTATGGTTTCAAGTATTTCTATGTCAAACAGTAGGTAACATAAGTTGTACTCCAAATTCCACTTTAAACGCTAAAAAAAATACCAAAGGATAATTAAAGAATATTTTCCCAGCCGGGCGGTGGTGGCGCACGCCTTTAATCCCAGCAGTCGGGAGGCAGAGCCAGGCGGATCTCTGTGAGTTCGAGGCCAGCCTGGGCTACCAAGTGAGCTCCAGGAAAGGCACAAAGCTACGCAGAGAAACCCTGTCTCGAAAAACCAAAAAAAAAAGAATATTTTCACACACAATTCACTAAGAAAGCTGTTTTTTCTTCATGTGTATCATGGGAGTTTTAAAATTCAATGCAGTAGTGTCTCTGTGGCTACTTACAGTGCACCATGATAAGGAGCAAAAATATGGATATGGTTTTATGTTTTCTAGAATAACAAAAATATCCCAGATATTATTTCATTTTCTTCTCATGACACAGTATCATCTTTTTGATGCCTGGAAGCAGTCAGCAAACTTTGAAAGAGAAGGTAGAATTTCACACAAAAAAAGAGAATGAAAATAAAGAAGGAAAGAAGAGTAACTGCACATAAAGAAGAAATAGATGTGGTCTTGAAGACCTTTGCATATGTAGTGGAATATTAACTCCCACTTAAAAATAATATATAAGCAACTAGTATTAACTCCCAGCTAATATAAAATATCTTCAATGCTACTTGATAGTATTCTTTGGATTTCACTACAGCTACTACAAAAAAAAGTATTAATTTGTAAACATTTCTCTAAAAACATGCCTAGGGATCACTATTCATTAATGGATGATTTCAATTTACTATTATGAAACAAATGTCAGGAAAAATTTCCTCTGCAAAACACAACATGTTGTTGGTTTGTTTTAACTCTTTGCTCTTTTGGGGGGTCCCACCACTCAGCTCCCAAATAAATACATGGAAATTTATTCTTACTTATGAATTGTTGCTGGAGGGCTTCTCTCCAGGTTCCCCAAGCCACCTGGAGAGAAGCCCTCCAGCAACAAATGGCGCCCAACGGCTCGAGTTTCCACCTTAAACCTGAGAATATTTAATAACCAATTCTAAACAGAGCCAAAACCAGGTTCCTGCTTCTTGTCTCATATGAGCAGCTAGATGCCGCAAAACGCGGGTTTGAACACTGGCGGGTTCCTGGCATGTGCGTTTGACCGGTAGTATGGCAGGAATGAGGGGTCTGCCAGAGGCACATTATGCTGTGTAGTAGATTTAGTCTTTACTAGTATTTTTTTTTTTTAAAAAAAAAGGGGTTCTGGGCTACACGCTGCTTTGATAAAAGCTTAGACCCACTATTTCTGAGACTTGATGACTCCCAGAGCTGGCGGAAAACGTACCACTGCCATGTTGGGAAGCTGAAGTGGGCGGAGCCAGCAGCCACAGCGCTGTTTCAGGCTTAGAAGGATGCAGTTTAAAGCAATAGGCTCACAAAAAGACTAATTCAGATAAAATCGTTTACAATGTGTGGAAAATATACGTAGGCTTGAAAGAGACAACAAAATTAATGTAAAAAGCCACGTAAAGATGAATATTACACAGATAATCTGGATTGTGTTGTCTTTGGGATTTTTAACTGCAAAAAAACATTTGATCAAAAAAGATGTTGAATTAAACCAATATGTATATTTTAAAGGTAACTTGACTTCAAAATTTGGATATAAGGATATGTTACTTTGGAAAAGAGGTTCTGCTTTTGTTTCCACAGAAAGCCAGAGGCTGTGGATTTGTTCCAGATTAAGATACATCAGGTTTCACCAGCCAAGACCCCCTGAAAGACCTCCGATGACACCATGGCCCAGATGATCCAGCATCCAGAACGGTTTCAAGGCAACTGGTTCAAACAATACAGCCTCACGGACTACCCCATAGGTCTAAATTTTTCTTTGCATCCCCATAAGATACAGCGCCCCCCTCCAGCAGGAAGTAGTAAGAGATGCTACGCCCAAATTCCCAAATATACCAAGCTGGCTTTAGAGGTGGAATTGGCTCACTCCCCCTCTAAACCCAGACATATTGCTTTAAAAAAAAAAATGGTTAGGCAATTCTTGTGTCCCAAATCAGAAGAGCCCTCTGGTGTGGGACAGAGAAAAACCAATATTTTTATTTAAAATAGGTTGATTATAAATGTGATCTCTTTCTAAAAATGAAAAAGGGGATATGATTAGATATATAGGAGGGTATAGAGATGATAAGATAAAAGGATAGATTAATTAACCTACTTTTAAAGAACAACTTGTTTAAAATGTTTTACATTGGTATAGATTTTATTTTATGTTTAAAATGTTTTGCATTGGTATGGATTTTGGTTTGTTGATACAGGCTTGAAGTTAATTTTGTTGTACTGTATATATATATGTTTCTATTCTTGTTTGAGGTATTGTGTTTGTGTAACTCATTTAAAATTGTAATGGATAATTAAAAATAGATTAATAATTAGTCATCTATGATAATCATATTTGTAGCCATGTTAGTTAAGTCTTCTAGGTATACATAGATATATTTCAGATAGATAGGTAATCTTCAAACACTTCATAGACCTAGAGAATATGGCATTTAAATAACTTAGAATTCTGTTGACATGAGACACAATTGCTCCTGGCTGCACCAATTGATCCCGAGAAAATGTTGGGCTTCTAAGACATTTCCATTTGGAAGTTTGTCTTTTTGGCACAAAATGGCCTACGGGGCAAAGAACTGCCCTTGCCTTGATGGCTGACAGTACAAATGCAATGCTGTCCTTTCTGGACAAGCGGGACACAAGGAAAGTGACCACTGTACTCTGCCAAGACAGGGTAAGATGGTCTTTCAGAAATCCTGCTTCTGAAAATGGTCTGTCAGATACTCTAGGCCTGTAGCCAATTTGAATGCACCAACAATGCTGAGAAACATTAGGTGACTGTCCAGGCTGCCAGCCGTCTTGGTCTACTCTTGCAAGATTCCCGAAAGTTGCTTGCATCCGTCTACCATTTCTCAGGTACCATTATGTTCCTTCTCAGGTCTTTGATGTGGTTAAAGACTAGATAGTCGTAATTTCCTCAGTTATGATAAAAGATAAGATAGCTATAAAACCTTAAACTCACAAATATAAGATAGATAGGACATCTTCTTTAATATTGTAACTATAATTCTTGCTCGGTAATGGTTTTGTTATATGTAATTTTACCATGTTAAAGTTAAAACCTTCCTTTTTAAAAAAAGAAGAAAGGGGAAGTGCTGTGGATATCACTCTATATAAATAAAACACTGATGGCCAGTTGCCAGGCAGGAAGTAGGTGGGACAAGGAGAGAGGAGAATTCTGGGAAGCAGAAGGCTGAGGAGAGAGACACTGCAGCCACCGCCATGACCAGCAGCATGTGAAGATGCCGGGAAGCCACCAGCCACGTGGCAAGGTATAGATTTATAGAAATGGGTTAATTTAAGATAAAAGAACAGTTAGCAGGAAGCCTGCCACGGCCATACAGTTTATAAGTGATATAAGCGTCTGAGTGATTATTTTATAAGTGGATTGTGGGACTGCGGGGCTTGGGGAACCTGGAGAGAAGCCCTCCAGCAACAATGAATGCCCAGCCTTAGTTGGCCTTATTTCTAGCCAGCTTCTCTTAAACTATCCTGTCTACTTTTTGCTTCTGGGCTTTACCTTTCTATATACCTTTCTTTGCTTCTTACTTCATGGCTTTCTATGTAGCTTAGTGGCTTTAATAGGGATAAAACTTGGGGTTCTGGAGTCAAAGGAAGAACACTTCTTCTGCCTATGCTTATGAAGCTTATACCTTAGTTTTCAAATATCCCATTTAAATTAATTTTAGTTTTCAATATGGTTGCTATTCATATGAGCTAGGCATATTGTCATCCAATTACATAGTAAATTGAAGGAACCTTCCCATTGGTTTCTTGAAAATTACTGTTCCCTTCAATCTTTAAGTTTTGCCATGTTTTCAACTTAAGAATAGTTCACCTTGTAAGGATCTAGCAACATTATACAAAGAGATGCTAGAAGGCTTCCCTACCAGTGTTTCTATACTAGTCAAACATGCAAACATAGTAGAAATGTCAAAATATTAATAAACACATGTAATAAGTCTGTTCTCTCTCACAAACACAGAGACAAATGTTCATGCCTGCATAAACCGCAAATATAACTATATATGTATCCTCTCATTTGTTGATTTTTGTTATTATATTCTCTGTAGAAATAATAATTAAATTTATATATCCTAGCTTTACTATATTTCACTCAGCCTTGCTATTACATTTTGAAAAGTTGTCCAAGTGTTCTAATATTATAGAAATATTAATAAAGTGTTTCTTGAATCAGAATGACTTAAAGTTCTGCTTATTGTACAAGTAACTATCAATATCGAATTTTTTGAGGATTAAAAGGACTGACATTTAATTCTTTGCCATTGGCTATTTTTTAATATGAAGATTTTTCCTGCCAACCTGATAAATCCCAGATAATACTCTTTTTTCTTTAATAAGAGGGTTTAAAAGACATCTCTAATCTCTCGGTGAGTTGCAGTAGCTCTCATCAAGTGAAGAAGCTGCTTTTGAACAGAGAATAATGGTAGAAAAATGATATATAATTATTCTAAGTTCATATAACATTACTCCATACATTATTTTTCACCTAGTTTTGGTAGAAAATGTTTATTATAATTTGAAGAATGACTAATAATCAATTATGTATCTTTAATGAATTCAATTTCTTTGCTTTTAATTCTTTCCTTAATATATTATATGATAATTTCCTTGAACTATATTACATAGATAGAAATCTATTGACTAATCGATGATAAATACATTATCAAAAATTACAATGGCTATATATTTTCAATAGGCTATAGTAAAATGAAATTTTTCTTATATAATTAAGAACTTTTTGCTAATATATGAATCTATATGGAAAAAGTTATCCAAAACACAGTATATTTTACAACAACAGACTAGTAATTCTTATAAGGATTCAAATCTAAAATGTGAATATAGCTAGGTATGGTAGCATATGCCTGTAATCTCTGTACCCTGAGGGATAATATAACATGAGGTTTATGAAGTGTAGACTAGACTGGACAGCCTAAGGAATTGAAGTCCAGCTTAGGGTACACAGTCAAAACTTGTCTTGATAAAAGAACCGCTGGGTGTCATTAGCTTCCATTGGCAACTTAGCAAACCTGAGAAGAAATCTAGTTTAAGAAACAATCTTCACTAGATTGGTTTGTGCATATATTTGTGGAGTATTTTCTTGGTTTTGTGGGAGTGCCCAGTCAACTATGGGTGGTGCTGTCTTTGGACAACTTACCCTTGATATATAAAAATGTACCAAGTTTTTTTTTCTTTTGGGCCACCAACTAGCTTCCAGACCATGACACAGAGACTTATTATTCTTTGTTACAAATGCCTGACCTCAGCCAGGCGGTGGTGGTGCACACCTTTAATCCCAGCACTCAGGAGGCAGAGGCACGAGGATCTCTGTGAGTTCAAGGCCAGCCTGGGCTACCAAGTGAGTTCCAGGAAAGGTGCAAAGCTAAACAGAGAAATCCTGTCTCCAAAAAACAATACAAACCAAACCAACCAACCAAACAAACAAAAAAACCAAATACCTGGCCTCAGTTTAGGCATGCTTTTGGATGGCTAATTTAACTTAAAATAACCTGTTTCTCTTTATCTATCTTTTGCCTCAGAGCTTTTTACCTTTCTTATTTCTGTATATCTTATTTACACTGCTTCTCTATGTCTGTCTGTCTGGTGTTTACCTGGTTTCTTGTCACAGATGTGTCCCTCATTCTCTTCTCTGCTCATTCTTTCTTCTCTCTTGAGCCTAGATTTCTCTTCCTATTTATTCTCACTGCCTGTCAGCTTCTGCTGTCCTTTCTCCTGCCTAGATATTGGCTGTCCAGTATTTTATTAGACCAATCAGGTGCATTTGACAGGCAAATGAAACAGATGCAGCAATCTTTAAATAATTAAACATACATCCTTACATCCTTAAACAAATGCAGCATAAACAAAAGTAACACACCTTTGCACAGTTAAAGTAATATTCTTCAGCATAAACAAATGTAACAATCACATCTTTGCCCACTAAAATAATATTCCACAACATAAGAAAGATATCTAACCAAGCCATATGATGTAAGCCAGTAAGCAGCTTTCCTCCATGGTTTCAGATACGAGCACTGCTGTGGAATAATCCTTTTTTAAACTGTAAATAGGTATCACTCTCATTGTTAGTAAAAATCTGATTGGTTGATAGCTGGGCAGGCAGAGATTCAGTGAGACAGATATAATGCTGGGATGAGGAAGGGTGGAGTCAGGGATTGCCAGACAGATGCCCAAGGAGCAGGAGATATAGAAAATGAGATAACAGGCCATCAGCCATATGGCAGAGGTTAGATAAAAATATGGGTTAACTTAAATGTAAGAGTTAGCTAGTAAGAAGCATGAGCTATCAGCAAAGAATTTACAATTAATATTAAGTCTGTGTTTATTATTTGAGAAGCAGCCTGTGGGAGAGAAATTTCAGCCTACAAAGCACTTGCCTAAAGTTATTGCCTTGGCTTCCCTAGACTTTTGTTGGTAACCTATAATATGAACTAAACCCTTTCCTCCTTATGTTGCTTTGGTCATGGTTTATCACAGCAACAGAAATCAAACTATGAATTAGAAATGTATTTAAATATTAGAACTTTTATGCGGCATGCATAAGGCCCTGTATTTGATCTCTAATAGAGAGGCCATAGCTAGCATTAATTGTTTCTTCCTCAAGAATGAAGGCAAATTGCTTACTTTTCTACCTAACACAATGGTACAGCATATGATTAAAAATCCTAGCAGAGAAATTATGTTAAATGACCTAAAGGGTAGTATATAAAGTATTATGAAACATAATTCTTTTCTAACTATAAGTTAGCACATATATATCCTCAGATATAAAACTATTTATTCTTCATATTTGAGTTCAAAGTTCAATTCATCAGGGAAAATTCTCCTTATTTATGAGATGATAATAATAATCTTTTAAATAAATTTTGTTTTTATTTGTGTGCATGATGTACATGTGTATTTCTATGTCTGAGTCATGTGTGTGCTCATGTGTATAGTAGTGAGAAGAGAGCATTAGATCCCCTTGAATTACAGGCAGTTGTAAGATGTGAGTACTGGGAACAGAACTCTAGGCCTCTGGCAGAGGAAGGAGTGTTCTTAAGTGCTGAGTCATCTATCTAGCTTTAAATAATTTAATTTTCAAGGAATCCTTGTATTTTTACACCAAAAGTTACAAATATAGATTTAATTTCAAGATTCTTACATTTTAGGAAAAGTAAAGAATAGGCTAGATATTAATTAAAATTGATATCAAGCAGCAAATATTCATTTGTGGTTACGGAGCAGAAAGTGTCTTTTATAAATGTTATTTTAGTTAATACTGATACAGGCATGTAGATACTCATACAGTATTTCAAGTATGCACACAATGAAACAAGAAATAATAAGGGTTCATAAAACCTTTATGTTCTAGTGTCTCCTTTTTACATAGCTTTCTATAGTGTACTCTTCTCAATCAGGTCCTGTATAGTACCATCTCCAAAGCAATTAAGTAGATTCTCAGATATTTAAAAAATAAATAAATAACATGAAAAGTACCTGCTTTTGGAGCTGTGGATGTGAAGTATAGATCTTCATTAGAGTGTTGAGATTAACACTTAAAAGAAAAGGTAGAATATAATATTAAAGATTGTATGAATGCCTAGAAGGTCACAATCTTTGTCAAGTACTCTACTCCTTTTGTTTCATAATTGAAGAACAGAATATGTGAATGGTATACACTAAGGCAAATTTTCAAGGGCCATAGAAGTGCTCACAAAGAAAATGCGCATGTGTGAAGATATAATTCATTGTGAAATATAAAAATTGGAAGAATTTAAGGAAGCTGGTTAAAGTATGATTTAGACCAGAATTAATTTGAAGAAAAAAACTGATAGGAGCTTATGGCATTCATAATGCTAAATAAAGTAAAGGAGAATTTGAAGTATAGGAGTAAAACCAGAAGATATATTGAGAATCCCTTAAATATATAAAAATGATGTGATAACTGCTATCCATTTTGCTGTTATGTTTTAAAAATTATTCTTAAAATGAAGCCGGACATGATGGTATTCACCTTTAATCACAGAAATTTAGAGGCAGAGACAGGACTATATCTATGAGTTCATGGTCAGCATGATCTAAATTTAGAGTTTCAGGTCAGTCAGAGCTATATAGACACATCCTGTCTCAAAAAGATTCTTGTAATGAAATAATTATTCTACATCACTAAGTATTTGTCATAGTTTTAGCTAAATATTTGTCCTATTGCATAATGTCTGTTTTTCCTGTAGACTGAACTTGTTCACTTCCTTGGGAATAAAGGTATACTGACATTTTTTTCTGCCATTATTTCAATAATCAAGTCTCACATGTCACAATTTTTCCATTTTTGTTATTCAAGAAGAAAATATTTATTTGAGCTGTAGATAGTAATTAACATTAATTAGCATGATAAAATATAAAAGGTCTAAAGAGAGCTCTTTGATAGTTGAATCAGTTTTTTAGCTTTGCAGTTTGGAAAACTCTAATTTGCTTCTGTACTCATTGTATGTAAGAATTCTACCAAGTTCATTTGGTCATATATGAACTTAAGCTAGCTTATTGTTAAATCTTGGATGCTCTTTTATTTAAGTTAATTTAACAGATGTAACATAAAATTTATATATTAATGTGATACTGTATTATGTAGACTGAGTTTTTCATTGGAACCTCGATCAGCACTCTTCTACCAGCCACTTCCCAAATAACCACTCAGAGACTTATTACTAATTGTAAGTGCTCAGGTGATAGCTCAGACTTCTTACTCATTAACTCTTACACTTTAAAATAAGCCATATTTCTTATCAAACTCTACTATGTGGTAGTACCTTCCTTCAATATTGCACATTCATCTTGCTTCTCTCTCCATTTGCTCAGGATTCCCTAGACTCCACCCTTCTTCTTCCCAGGATTCTCTCTGTCCCAAATATTCTACCTAGCTATCATCCAATCAGCTTTTTTGTTAACAATGAGAACAACACATATTTACAGTGCACGAGATTGTTCTACAGCAGTACTAATTGCTGCAACCACAATATCTGACCAAATTAGTTAAAAGAGGAACAATTTTGGTTCACAGAAGGTTCAGTCTATGGTCACTCAGACCCACGTATTTAAGTAATATATTATGACAGTGGCAGCATATGGCAGAGACTGCTCTTCATTTCTCAAAAGACAAGAAATGGAGAAAAAGAAAATTCAGGAAGAGGCCTGGACAAGATATAGCCTTGCAGAACCCAGCTTTCATGACCCACTTCTTTCAACTATGCCTCATCTTCAACCTGTGGTCCAGGAGCAGCAAGCATCCTAAGATCTTTGTGAATGTGACCTGAAACAATTGTAAATAACAATGTGATGTTGCATTATGAAAAAGTTGCAAAAACAATGCTTGGCATTGCTTAATTCACTCAAGTTGACAAAAATTAATACTTGCAGGTTTGTAAATTTTGTCTAATTCATATATTAGTCAAATGATTTAAATACAATGGCAGTTATATGACTTTGAAGCAGATAATAAGAATCATTTCATAAATTAGTGTTTTCTTAAAATATTTTCTCATTAATAAATATATTACTGAACAAATAATACATTAGCCACATCTATAGTTAATGTTATACATATGTTGCATATTTTTGCACATTCCTTCTGAATTACATGATTTCTGACCTTTTGGAAATCTTAAATAGTGGTACTTGTTGCTTTAGGAAAGCTACCTTGGATGAATCAAATGCTGAAGTTACTGACCTTTTATACTTTTTTCTATAAAGTTCCAAGACTCAATTTATTTTCTAGATATAAACCAACAGCATTTTCACAAAAATTCCAATCAAGCAGTACAAGTTCTCTATAGTACCCATTTCAAACACATGAAAACCCTTGAACAAAAAAGGGACAAATTGAAAAAGAAACAAAACACTTAGGTATATTTTGGGTTCAAGGAATGAACTTTCCTGTTTTGTTCCCATTTCTGAGTGGCTTAGCATTGGGTCCCTTCAAAATTTAGGAATATGATAGTAAAGATAATTTAGCCTGACTTAATTTGTTCACAATCTTAAGTTGTAAACTTTAAAGTGTTTTTTGAATTGTGGTAATACTGGAGAATAAATACAAGTATATTGTGATGCCTAGGAAATGACATGTAATAAAATATATAAAGAATAAATATATGTGACCTTCAAAACCAAAAATACATAAATTCTGAACTAAATGTAAATGAGCATGATAATCATATTCTACCACCAAGGACAGTAGTATCTGAAAAGAACGGTAAGCCAGGACAATAGAAATTTGCATTTGCTTTACGTGGATGGCTCTTTCTTAGCATGTATGCTTATGAGTGTATATGTGCATATACATATGTATACATAGGCTAGCCCTCCAAAGTGGTCCACAAAGCAGCATGAAAACAAATCTACATATCTCAATGTGAAAGAAGCTAAAGAAGCAGAGTATTTTAATAAAAGTGATATTTTCAAAACTGTCAAGTATTCTGAAGGCACAGAAATGAGAAGAAAGTTGGCTTGAAAACTTTATATTAGTAGAGATAAAATAGACATATTCTACAGTGAGACAAGTAGAATATGTGCATGATAATATTAACAGGCAAGTCATTTGAATGTTTAGTGGTGAAAAGAAAAACGCAGTATTCTTGTTTAGTTTTGGATTCAGAGCCATACACAACTTCCATCTTTCATGGTCAGAAAAACAGCTGTGAGAAGAATGTAACAGCTTACATTTATAAAGCTATTTTAGTAGTGAAAGTATGAGGTTTCCTGCGAGCATGTTTCAGAATCATTTTAAGACATAAAAATACTCTGAGATATTTTTTATCACATTTTGTCAAGGCCAATCCAGATGTGAAGATTCATTTAATAAAAATAAATAATTAAAAAAAAACAGGAGTGGGGGAAAATTATGTCTTCAAAAATTACTGAGATGATAATGTTAATTTAGAGACAAAGTGAACTTAATCTCTTCTAGCTGTGCAGGGATATTTCTATGCAATTCATTAGATAAATTATATTCATTTGAACCATGGTGGTAGACTCTTCTTGGCAAAAACTTTAAGTTATTTGTGACATCATACTCTTTTGTTTATACATGAAGCCTGCCCACTCAGGCAGTTGAACATGTTGATCACCAGGATAAAATTCTCTTCATTAATGTATGCAAAGTGGAAAGATATAATCTGAAAATATTTAACTCATTAAAGTACAGAAGTGTTCATCAAGTTAATCAAAATTTACTATACTCAAAAGGCAAAGAGCACATTTTCCCATCTCAGATGTACAATAAAAAGGTTTTATTAAGATATGAAATTAGAAGAGGAACAATTTCGAAAGAGGAAGTAACTGAGCAAGATGAGGGCAAGGGATTAGTACTAGAGAGACTATATGAAAAATATATTATATGCAGATATTAATAAAGTTAACAAAAAATAGGGTGTAAATCTACAAATACCCACACCACTATTTCCAAAGTACTCTTTACTCACTTCTTTTGAGCAAGCAGTATTTTCTTACTCAGGCAGCCCTCCAGTACATTTCTTTCTAAAGCCAGAAACAACTCATTTTTGTTTCATTTGTTTGTCTTTTCCCTTACTTTCATTTAATTTTTTAAGATTATAGTGAACAAATGTAAAACAAGGATTCATTTGGTTGATTCTTAAAATCACAATTGTAAACAAATATTCAATATAATTTTAGAGAAAATGTGAGAAATTATAAGAACAACATAGAAACTCTATGAACATAATGTAAAAATCATGAGTAACTAAAATATTTTAAATAGAAAGTTTAAATTAATTCTAAGTTAGCTTGATATTATAGTTCAAAAACAAGATTCCATGAATTAGCTTTTGAAAGTCGCAATAATCAATAGTAAACAATATTCAAAGCTGCTTGAATCATTAAATTTCATTTAACTAATAAACATATTATGTGCTTATTTAATAATATATAAATATTCTTTGGGGCTGAGGAAATATATCAATGAGTAAAATGCTTGCTTTGAAAGCATGAGGACCTAGCCTAGTCAAAAACAGATATATGTGACATAACTTAGAGTTATAAGATGTCATTACAACCCGTCACCATGTCTGTGAGGAATCTTTTTGCGTATTGATGTAACATGGCCCAGAGCATTGGAGGTGGTCTTGTTCTTTAGAAGATACATCTGGGTTGTATAAGAAAGCTGGATAATGTGAATCTGAAGGCAAGCCAGAAAGCAGTGTCCTCCATGTATTCTAATTGAGTTCCTTCCCTGACTTCTTTATGATGGACTGTGACCTGAAAGTGTAATTCAAGTAAACCTTCTCCAAGTAATTCTTCTCCAAGTTGCTTTTGGGCAGAGTATTTTATCAAAATAACATAAATCAAATTGGAACAGAACCTGAATTTGCATTCCCAGTGTCCACATGAAAGGCAGGCATTATAGTGCACCTGGGTGACCCTAGTATGGAGGTAAAGAGACAGATAGATTCTAGCGCTTGCCAGCCAGCCAGTCTAAATAAAATGACAATCTACAAGTTCAGTGAAAAACTTATCTCAAAACATAAAGGAGAAAGAGTAGAGAAAGGTGGTGAAGACAGTTAACATTTACCTTTGTCCTCAACAGGCTAACACATGGAATCCATATACAAATGCATTACACACACACACACACACACACACACACACACACACACACACAATTTTAAATTCCAGTTTTGCAAAATTGATAAATACTTAATAATTTAACTCAAGTACCTACTTACCATAAACATTAGTTATTTTGTGCTGAAAATTAATCTAAAACTCTGTACTAAATATAGAATAATTATGACACAAATTGGCACATTGGGTTTATTGACTAAGTTAAATATGTAAAATACTTTAACGTTGCCATCCTTATTTCATTACATATGCAAAAGTTTTTTTTAAACTTATATAATTAACAGTCTAAGAGGAAGAGGAAGCTGTTGCTAAGACATGTAATGATAATATGCTTTGTTGTTGTTTTATTGAGAAGTTTTCAAATAATTTCCAACTAATGTAACATTTTATAATAAGTACCTCTTTGAAATATTAATTGTACAGTATCAATAGTGAAAAAGAATAAATACATCATCATATTATAATCTTAAAATTACATTTTTATTTACTAATGAAGTCCAATTACTCTTCTTTCTCCTCTTAATGTAAGAAGATATTTGTTTCATAATGTATTACACAACTGCATGTAGCAAATTTGAGCTCTCTTCTATGAAATTATCTAACTCAAAACAACAACCAGAATAAAATATGAAAAATGTTCTTATGTTCATCTAAGGAAATCAGCAGTCTAAGTTCTAAAGAAGAAAATAATCCCTTACCAGCTGGCTGCATTTGGATTCTTTTAAATTGTACTGAGGAAGTCTCAGCTCTAATTGCTTCAGTCTCCATTAATGTTTTAATTTGTCCAGTTTCAAGAATAGTAGGTATGATGGTTAGCTGTGATTGTTAATTCAGCAGCATTTGTACTCACCTATGAGATTTTTATCAAGGATTATTTAAAATAAATGAGCCTCTGCACATACCCGTGAAGAATTATGTGTATTAGGTTCATTGAGGTGAGAAGACTCATTCCAAATATGGGCAGCACCATTCCTGTTGGCCAGTGTCCTGTACTAATTAAAATTCAGAAAGTAAACTGAGCAAACATTTAATGCTGTTATTTTCCTGACTTCAGATAATATGTGAAGACCTGCTTTAAGCTCTTAGCTATGATGCACTGTAGCTAGAACTGTGAGCCAAAATAAGCTCTTTCCCTTAAGTTGCTTTTTTAGGGCATCTTAAAACAACAGAAAAGCAACTAAGACAGTAATCAAAAAATAATTGAAACTCAAAAAATAATTTGAAACTGGATCTCTTGTAGTAGTCCTGATTCATTCCCCCAGATGATTACTGGAGCATGCCATCACACTTGTAAATGTGTAAGTCCTGCACAGCTTATACAATAATGTTTAAAAAATAATGACTTTCAGATGTTTCCCTTGTTTAGTTTTGTCGTTCAAACTGAAATGTAACACTGAAAGGAATTAAATCAAGCAAAATCATGTCTTCAGAAATCTTTGCCTCAAGTAAAGATTGTAAATTAGGTGTCCTGAAACCTCTGGTTCACCTAGGAAATGATATGAACCCAATACTTTCATTCAAATTGAAGTTGAAAATAACAGAATAAGTGCAACATGAAAAGAAAGGTCAAATACTACATTGCAAAGATTCTCTAGTTGAACCAGTGATATTTCTAGTCAAGTGTTAATATAAAAATAAATTGTCTTCAGTATGCATCAATCTGAAATCACCCATTAAATTCTGAACTAAAGTTACTTTTCTACTGAAAATAAATGTCATATATATTCACACACAGTTTGCAACTGGTAGATATGACATTAAACAAAAAATCATTTCATATTTCTTATATATGAGAATGAGTAAAAATACTCTTTCAAAAATATTCCCTTTGATTTTATATATAGTATGAAGGTTTTTCATTTCTATATAGTTGAATTCTGAATAAAATTCCAAGATATGTTTAATTATACCGATGGATATTGACACACAATATATAAGTATGAATATATAGATATGAATATAAATAGAGAGAGACATGCATTTATATCATTGTAAATACAGAAATTACAGAAAAACTCTAATTGCAATATTGTCTGAAAGCTTACCTACTGATTACATGGAATGAATTTAGATGAAACTTCAAGAAATATAATATAAACCTATTTTATGTTCTTTCCTGATTATTTTCAAAGCTAGAGTAAATATATGACCAGAAACGCTGACTGGGGTAGAGTCAGAAATATTTGTTGTACACCATTTGTTGCACACAAGTAAGCATGCATGAATTTATTTTATTCATATATTTATTTATTTACTGATATACAGGGTTACATAAGAAAACTTCCATTCTAGTGTATAAGGAATGTACTTTGACTCATTGCACCCTACCCAACTCAAAACATTTAAATTGATCATAATTGTTTCACACACACACACACACACACACACACACACACACACACACACACACAAATAAATAAATAAATACAAAATAAAATAAAACAAAGAAAAACTAGGAAACAAAAAAATGAAGCATAACACTACAAAGTTCCTTAAGTATCCCATAAGAAGTACAAAACAGACAGTCAAAAATTGACAAGGATCAGAGTAGATGAGCTAGAAAGAAACACAATTCTCTGTTTCTATCCACCTACTATATAGAAATTCTTTTTCATATTACTAACAGATTATGTAGTTACAAGTTTCTCCCTAGAAACAGCCAGTATTTCATTTCTGTTCAATATCAATCTTTCTTGCATAATAATTATTAACTGTATGTTCATCATTAAACAAAAATATTCTGAACTCATACATTAAATCATATTGTCTCAATAAGCTTATGCATTTCATGGACTTTAGCTATGTCTAACTTATCAAATAGCACATCTGAGTCCTGCTAATCAGCATCTTTTTGTGGTTTGTTCTTTATGTGTGTGTGTGTGATCACAGTATCCCTGGCATCTGAACATTCCAACCTGCAATCTATGAAAGATGACCTTTTTCTAAATTGTTTTCAGTTCTACTTATCGGATAACTATTGATCAACCAAAGCTCAGAAATAAAATGGACAAATCGGACAGAAAATTCTCATAATCAAATGGCCAATATTATATACATTTTAACTGAGCATGGTGGTATATGCCTGTGATCCCTGCACTTAGGAAGCTTAGGTGGGAGGACTGTGTTCATGGCCAGCCTGGAGTACATTGTGAGATGTCTCAACCAACGATATCATTTATAAACAACTTGGAAAACAAAAGAGGAAACTGAGAGACATTGTCTTAAACAACAACATAAATTATGCACAATTTGGAAACCCAAAGTATAAACTGATAACCTGATGCTAAGGCACAACAAAATCTGTTTCTAGTCTACAGTTTCAGAATGAACACCAACAAAATTTCAGAAGCTGTGCGTTTTACTTGTTGACTTGACAATAATAGCACAACATTGTTAGTGTTTTTCCTTAGATGATCATAGGTCCCTGGTTATGAAATATCTTGTCCTTACCACAATTTACCGCCTACAAGTGATAATAGATATACAGGTTCATGGTTTCTTCCATGATGAAAATATTTCCAGGGCTAAAAGTATAGCTGATGTTTAAGTCTTTGGTTGACAATTAAATATGACAAGTTAAATAATTAGCTTTTAATAAATAATTTAATTATGTTGAGAATCATACACTTATGACTGCAGATGTTTAATCAATGCATTCAGTTCAGAGGTAAGTTCACATCCTTGAAGCTATCACTATAAATATGCCAGTACAAATTCATTTCCTTTGACAGTTTCTTTTGACCCTCATTTCTTTTTAATGCAAAGTTTTAAATTTAAGGATGTTGGTGCTCTGATTTTGTCATGTTTTGAATTGCTTCAATTATGCATTTCTATAAAAAATTAGAGTAATTTCAACATATATACAAAATAGCTTTTTATAAATTCCTTTGGTTTTCTACAATCTCCATGGTTCAAGATGAGAACTGGATAGGTATTTAAGAGTACTGAGTTTTCTAGTGCATCAACACAAACTCTTACTTAAAAGAGTTTACATCGTGTCTCAATGAAATTATAGAAATCAAAATAAATACTATCTTCTGTAACATTAACATCCAATAAAATCTATAAGATAATTTCTTGTCATCAATTCTGTATTGTCAATGTATATATGAATACATTTTATTTTGTTGAAAGAGTAAAATCTCCCAAAGTTTATAGCTTGTCTATGTTGTGATCATTTATGTATGTGTGGTGTTTTGAATGAGAATAATCCCCATAGGTTCATATATGTGAATGCTTGCTGCTGGTTTGGTGGAATGTTTTGCGAAGGATTTAGAGGTATGGCCTTGTTGGAAGAGGCATATCATTGAGAGTGGGCTTTGAGGTTTCAAGAATCAACACTACTTCCAGTTATTTCTCTTTCTGCCTCCTGCTTGTGGATAAGGATGCAATGTCTCATCTACAGGTCCAGTAATTATCTACCTGCCTGCTGCCTCACCCGCTGAAGTGATAGTCATGGGCTTATGTAGCTAGAGAGTTTTCTCTCCTGGTCCCTCCAAGCCCCGGCAATCCGACAGCCCACTTATAAAATAAACACATAGATGCTTATATTATTTAAACTGTTTCGCCTAATGGTTCAGGCTTCTTTTTAACTGTTCTTATATCTTAAATTAACCCATTTCTATTAATCTATAAGTTGCCATGTGGCTCATGGCTTACCGTTATCTTAACATCTGCTTCTAGATGTAGCGGCTGGCAGCTTCTCTCCACCTCAGCCTTCCACTTCCCAGAATTCTCTCTCCTTGTCCTGCCTATACTTTCTGCCTGGCTACTGGCCAATCAGTGTTTTATTTATTAACCAATCAGAACAACACATTTGACATACAGAACATCCCACAGCAGACTTACACCCTAAAACTTCAAGCAAGTCCCTAACTAAACACTGTTTTTTATATGTTGGCTTGATCACAGTGTCTCTTCAGAACAATAGTACAGTAACTAAGACAGCATGTATCTGCATTGTCCTCTGTGACTGAATTTGATGTAATCAATTAAATTTGTCTTCAATACCTTCTTGTTTAAAATTCTTATACAAAATATTTGTTTTTATAACAATGACATGTGTGGCAGCCCTAATGTATGCTGAAACATAAATCAAAGAGCTATTTAATTAGAAGTGTGCATATGTGCATGTGTACAGTGTGGGGCGTGTGTGTGTGTGTGTGTGTGTGTGTGTGTGTGTGTGTGAAAATGGTAGTTACTTAAAGGTCATACTTTGACAACTTGGAAGATAATATTATAATTATAGATTTTTTAGAATAAAAGTCACAGTACATATTTAAAGAAAATGTAATAAATGATACATCTGTGAATCTGAAAAAGAATGTTTGTTTTAAATATTTTAAATTTCAAAACAACCACAAACATATTGCTTGCTAAAACTTTCAAGTAATATTAAGATCATCATTAACTTCATTCTTCAGATGTATTAATGAATGTTTCTATTTGCATTTATATTACATACTCTTTTTCTGTATAAAATATCAAAAGACTTAAACTTTACAGTGAAATCACATTATAACCACTGAAGTAGAGTCATCTATGTTGTGCAGCAATACAACCACTTTTTATTGAGCAAGCATGAGAAAATAGCTATTCATGTCCAGAATTTCAATGTGGTTGCTAAAGTTAGTAGATAATAATATAAAATAAATTATGAAGATGTATTATGAATTGGTTTTATAAAAAAGTAAAGGTGAAATCTGTCAAGGAAAGGGAAGCTTAATAAAAATTGCTGATCCTCATTCACTGTCATCCTGTAGTCCTAGAAGAAACCATGATAGAATACAGGGCTGCCAGGATAGGATTTAAAACATCCCATTCCCTATACATCAGAATACCCAAAACATTCAGACTAGAGAAACCAAAAGCTCTGGTTTGTTTCTCCCACACACAATAAAAAGTAGCCTTTGAGGATGGATAAATGACATTAAATATGCTTTTATAAAGAGGGAGTCATTTATAACTATCTATATGTACAAATTATGAAATTATTCTACTAGAGGTGATAATGTTTTACCCAAAAGCCACTGACTATCCAACAAAAGCCCCAGTACCAGATCCATTTACAGTGCAACTCTTGTATCTTTGGCTTAAAGATCATTGAGGAAGGGGAGTAGAAAGACTGTAAGAGCCAGATAAATAGGAAATTTTCTGTGTTATTGTGCTTTCTAGTAATGTCAGAAGCTATACCTATAAATCTAGCCAACATTACTGCCCAAATGTGATCTAAACAAGAACAACACCAATGGACATGCCATAGAAGACTGGAAAAAGCATATGAGGCCTCATAAAGAGACCTATATAGAACTACAAAAAACTATAGGCAATTGAGGAATCCTGGAATCAGAGAATACTACCCTATTTGTTTGCCCACTGCTTAACAGTTAACTCTGAAAACTTATATAAAAATAACCTTCTACAGACTGAACAAGCTATGTTTAGGAATATATATATATATACACACACATATATATATGCATTTAATAACAATTATCTAAAAAAGTGGTCATGAATTTGAATGAGAGTGGGGAGGGTTATATGAAAAAGTTTGAAAGAAGGAAATGAAGAAATGTTTTAATAATAATATCAAAAATGAAATTTAAAAACTGAAAATATATTGACTGCAATATTTAGCTATATATTTCTTGAGTATACACCTAAGATTCTATATCTTATGAGAAAGATCCTTGCTTATCCATGTTGACTGCAGCTCTATTTATAATTGCCAAAATTTGAAAACAGCATAGATGTCCATCAGCTAATGAATTAATTATGAAAATATCATACATTTATACAATGGAATTATACTCCATTGTTAAGAAAACATAAATTATGATTTTCAAGTATATGTAACTAAAAGCAGTCATCCCTAGTGAAGCAACATAGACCCAGATAAACAAACATTGCATGTTTTCTCTTATATGTGGATGTTTACTTTTAAGCTTTAGACATATATGTTTCATTTAGAATATCCATAGAGATTAGATAACTTGTAAGGAATCAGAAAGAGACAAGTAAGGGAAGGAATCTTCTAAAGTATTGGAACTAGAACATAGTGTTATAGAGGCATAAACAGGGAATTAGAAGTAGTCAATGGGGAGGTAGATGGGAGAGTAGGGTAGTGGAGAGAACAGGGGAGTGATAACACTAATGTGCTTTTGAAAACAATATGGAAACTTACTATTATAGAAACTTCCTAAAATACATACATAAACTGAATTTAAACAGTTACCAAATAATTTGGGGATATATTCTCCCAAATAAACATATATGCTGCAAAAAAATCCCCAATACCAGGAATGAGTTATTTTGTTTTGAGTCATTTGCAAAAAGGGTCACAGTGACATACCCCTCAAACTTTACAAGTTATTGTCAATGCTATTAGTTACCCTCTAACACCTGATTGTAAGACCCTATTAAGACACCACATATGTGGTGGTATTCTAATTGTACTGAAATGTGATTTTGATTGTATGTTAATAAATAAAGTTGCCCGGGGGTCAGAGCCATTAGAGCCATAGACAGAGTGTGGCAGTGGTGGCACACGCCTTTAATCCCATAGATCTCTGTGTGTTCAGAGATACAGCCAGCATTGGAGACATATGCCTTTAAGACCTAGGGGGCTGTACATTCAGACAGTGACGAGGCAGTCATGTGTTTGGGTTTACAACCAATGAGAAGGCAGAACAACATACTATAAAAAAAAAACGAACAGACAGGAAGTAGCCCTCTTTCGGGAAGCTGGGACACCGCAGGCGGAAGGGTGAGATTTTAGCTCTGAGCTCTGACCTCTCGGCTTTCTCTTTTACATTGTTTCTGTGTTTCTTATCTAATAAGATGGTTAGTTACATCTACACACATATATATGTTATCAAATATGGAAAAATCAAGCTGGTGCTCAACTAGAAGATTCACTTATAATGACTAGTATTCATAGTACTAGAAGCTTCTGTGCATAATAGAGAAGAAAAGTTGTTATTTTTACCCAACTATGAACTCTGAATGCAACAATACTGACCTGCCTACTAGATATACCAACTGGTATAGTAGTAGAACAAATTTTACGGGACTAACCACCTATCATTTGATTGGATTTAAAGGCTTCTCCATGAAATCAAGCCCACAACTAACACTGTTAATGAGGCTAAGAACCTCCAAACAGATGGATCCTGAGCCCCAGGGAGTCTATTAAAATTATTCTGTTAAATCAAAAGAGCAATTTAATGACTTCTAACAATATATTGCTATACTTATAGTTCAGTATATCACTGAGTAGTAATCAGAGAAGTGTCTTACAATAGATAATATTTAACACCTCTAGAGGCCCACAATTAGACAACATGCAGAAACATTGAAGCATTGAAACAGTAAGAAACATTGGAGCATTCATCCCTAAATAGCATATCTGTGACACAGCTATGCCCCTTAGGCCCAGGAATCTATGCAGATGAGTAGACATAAATGTAGGATGAATTTTGAAATGGTCTAATTAAAAAAAAAAAAAACCTGAAGCCAGATATTGGGGTAAAAAGTTGAGAGATAAGTTTTGTGCACGGTGACAGATAAGGATCTATTTGCAGCCTTCTACACGTTGATATCCAGTTATGCCAGCACCATTTGTTGAAGATGCTTTCTTTTTTCCATTGTACACTTTTGGCTTCTTTGTCAAAAATTATATGTTCATAGGTGTGTGGGTTAATGTCATGGTCTTCAATTCGATTCCATTGGTCCACATGTCGTTTTTGATGCCAATACCAAGCTGTTTTTATTACTGTAGCTCTATAGTAGAGCTTGAAGTCAGGGATTGTGATGCCTCCAGAGGTTGTTTTATTGTACAGGATTCTGCAGAGATCTACAGAATATGGTATTTAAAATGTTTTAATAACTTAGACAATTTTTCTTTTTTGAGACATGTCGGCTCCTGGCAGTACCAATCTACTTCAGAGAAAATATGGGCATTGAAGAAACTGCATATGGAGTCAACTTTCATTGTGGCAAAAGTTAGCCACTGGATAACAAAGTATCCGTGAATCAAAAGGACAAAATGGACAGACAGAACACGATACAAGGGACTACTGATTCTTGCCCAAACAAGTGTGGTTATGGCTTTATCAAAAGGCATCTTCTGAGGCCAGGACAATATGGCCCCATCCCTGAAGTGGCCTTCGCAATCCGGAAAATGTACGGTGCCCTTTTCTTCAAAGGAAGCTTAACAGGCAGAAGGCCGATGGCTTCTGTTGTACAATGGAACAGCAGCTGAAAGCTCATGCCTCTCGAAAGTAGACTGGCATTTAATAGAGGGATGTGGAGAAGAAGGGGATGCTGAGATGAAGCCATATATACACAGCTAAGAAGAATGAACAGCTGAATTAAAAAAACTGTCAACAATTTCCAGAATTTAAAATCCTGAATCATGATAGGACACTAGTGGAATTCAGGTGTTTCTGGTACATGGACTGCTCTCACCCAATGTGAGGTTGAACTGTTGACCTTGTGTACATCCTACTTCACAAATGAGTCTGTCAGATACACTAAGCCTATAGGCTGAAGATGATGCCCCAACACTGTGGAGAAACCTCAGGTGACTGCCCAGGCAGCTGGCTGTTTCTGTCAACTCACAATTTTTTGGAAGTTGCTTGCATGCACTTCCTGTTTTTATTTTTGTTAGCTAATATTATTCCCTTCTTGGGTCTCTGAGGGAGTTGAAGATTAGTTAGTTATGGTTGAAGATTAGTTAGTTATACTTGAAAATTAATTAGGATAGAAAGTGCATTAGATACATCTTGGATTTACCAAAATAGGATAGATAATGGAATTATTTTCTCTGATTTGTCAAATACCTGTTTAGGTATTTATTATTTGTATATATTATATATAGTTATTGTACTTTTGTATATAGTTTTTCTTTTGTTAGTTATAACCTTTTGCTTTTTTTTCTTTTTATTAAAATAGAAAAGGGGAAATGTGGTGGTATTCTAATTGTACTGAAATGTGATTTTGATTGTATGTTAATAAATAAAGTTGCCCGGGGGTCAGAGCTATTAGAGCCATAGCAAGAGTATGGCGGTGGTGGCACACGCCTTTAATCCCATAGATCTCTGTGTGTTCAGGGATACAGCCAGCATTGGAGACATATACCTTTAAGACCTAGGGGGCTGTACATTCAGACAGTGACGAGGCAGTCACGTGTTTGGGTTTACAACCAATGAGAAGGCAGAATGACTAGAAAAAACGACCTACACACAGGAAATAGCTCTCTTTCAGGAAGCTGGGACAGCAGGAGGAAGGGTGAGATTTTAGCTCTGAACTCTGACCTCTTGGCTTTCTCTTTTACATTGTTTCTGTGTTTCTTATTTAATAAGACTGTTGGTTACATCTACATTTGGCTTTTCTGGGTTTTTTGTTTTTTCATATGAAGTTGAATATTATTCTTTCCAGATCTGTGAAGAATTGTGTTGGTATTTTGATGGGGATTGCATTGAATCTGTAGATTGCTTTTGGTAAGATTGCCATTTTTACTATATTAACCCTGCTTATCCATGAGCATGGGAGATCTTTCTATTTTCTGACATCTTCTTCAATTTCTTTTTTCAGGGACTTAAAGTTCTTGTCATTTAGGTCCTTTACTTGCTTGGTTAGTGTTACCCCAAGGTATTTTATGCCATTTGTGGCTATTGTAAAGGGTTATGTATCTCTAATTGCCTTCTCAGCTTCTTTGTCCATTGTATATAGGAGGGCTACTGATTTTTTTTGAGTTGATCTTGTATCCTGCTATGTTGAATAGGTGAGACAGTTGATTGGCTTGATCTGTTTGGGAGGCATCTAGGCAGTGGTACCAGGTCCTGGGCTCATTGCATGAGTTAGCTGTTTGAAACCTGAGACTTATACAGGGACGCTTGGCTCAATCTGGGAGGAGGGGAATGGACCTGCCTGGACAGAGTCTATCAGGTCGATCCCAGTCCTCTGTGGAGACCTTGATCTGGAGGAGGTGGGAATGGGGGTGTGCTGGGGGGAAGGGGAGGGGGGGCAGGAAGGTAGAGAACAAGGGAATCTGTGGCTATTATGTAGAACTGAATAGTATTGTAAAATAAATTTTAAAAAAAAGTTGAGAGATAAGAAAAGCAGAAAGAAGCGAGCCACATTCTCACCCCCTTGGAGATCTTCAGCAAAAGACACCTACTTCCTGTATACCTACATGCCTTTCTGTTCTGCCATCTCATTTTCTCTCTGCCCAGCTACATCACTTCCTCTTCCTGCCCAGATCTGTCACTTCCTGTCTGTGTGTACAGAACTCCAGACCTTTATGGTTAAGTAGTGTTGGAATTTAAGGCATGTGACATCACAACTGGCTCTGTTCCCAATATGACCTTGAACTCACAGAGATCCAGAGGGATCCCTGCCTCCCTAGTGATAGGATTAAAGGTGTGTGCTACCATTATCTAACTTCTGTGTTTAATATAGTGGCTGGCTTTTCCTCTGATCCTCAGATAAACTTTTTTTCAATCAGAATTTATTTATTTTTCTTGAGAAACGGTTTCTCTGTGTAGCTCTGGCTGTCCTGGAACACACTCTTTCTATCAGGCTGGCCCTGGACTCTGAGTGCTGGGATTAAATAGCAAGGACAGGGGCTGGGAAACTGATAGTCACTCAATTCCAGGACAGCCAGGGCTCGGCAGAGAGATCCTGTCTCAAAAACCCCAAACAAAATCCAACAGTGCTGGTGATGTCCCAAATGGAAAGTGTAGAAAAAGAAAGTGCAAATTTTTTTCAGAAAACTGCATCAGGGGAACATGCCCTCAGGGACCACAGTCCCTGCCCTTGACAGGACTAATCACAGTGCAGGCCTGACCCTTGAATGGCTCCAGGCAGCCTGTCCTGCCACTTTGTGAGTGTTTTCTCAGATAAACATTATTGGGAGACACAGATACAATATCACCACACATAAAAATTATAAGAGCAAAAGATGTCATTCCAAGCCAATAGTATTTTCCAGACATAACAGCGCTAGTACACCTATGAATTTACAAATTGGTTACAAGATACAAAAAATTTTCACAAGAAAAAAAGAAACAATCCCAGCAAATCATAGATATATCCAATGTTAATCCATTGTTCTTCCTTCAGCTTCTCTTGCTGGGATTGTTTCTTTTTTTCTTGTGAAAATTTTTTATATCTTGTAACCGATTTGATAGGTGCTAGGGAGAAGAAAATTAAGTTTCCTTAATGGATTAACATTGGATATATCTAGCATGATCCAGAGCTGGCCTCATGCTTGGGAGTAATTACCCAACACAAATTGAACTGTGTAGCTTTTTTATGTTGTTTTGTTTTAGAGAGGTAAAGAACATGAAGTTTGATGGGTAGATAGTAGGAAGTATGTATAAGGAGTTAAGTAATGTATGGGAAAGAATGTGATCAAAATACATTGTCTAAAAATTTTAGAATATAAAAAGATAACCAAGTACACAAGAAAATTTATAGAAAAAATGGATAAAACTAGGAAAAAACTTATACCATGTGAGTTAACCCACACCTAGAAAGACAAATACTGAATGTTCCGTCTTACATGCATATCATACTCCTGAATCTGTAATTTTGTGTATTTAACATATGGTGCCTCTGCAAGCCAGGAAACTAGAAAGTAGTCAGTTGGAGAAGAGGAAGAGGTTGCTTTAAGCAATGAGGTAACTCATTTAAGCAATGAATAACATGTAGGTGAAATGTGAGTGGAGAAGGGGAATGTTTCTGGTGGGCACATTCAAATAGGAAGGTGGAGGAAGTTAGGAACAGGACAACACACAATGAGGATTAATCAAAGTGAAAAGAGTATGAAAAAGCAAAATGGAAACATATCACTTGATAACACAATTAAATAACAAAGAGGGGATTTTGAAGTCAGATACCACACAAGAATACATAATGCCAGTCCTATAAATAATGTGCCACTAAACAAAATTAACAAGCCATATGACTTAGTATATTTCCGTAGAAGCTATTGACTATAGAGACCCTATAGACACCAAAACAGGATCTTGCTATTCCTCTTGATTTTGATAATAAACTAGCTCATAATATCTTATTGCTGAAGATACTACAAACCTTAAATACAAGAAATAAAGAAATCAAGACATAACTGAGCTGAAAGCTTCCTGCATAGTTGTTACATTTCATAGTTGCCCATGTTGCTATATAGGCTGCTAGGTGAATAAAGCACCAGTAGTCTTACTTGGCCATGAACTCTATGAGCTACAATACTAACTTCAAAGAAGATGTGCCTATTTGATGAATTGTGTCCAAACTGTCAAAAGGGTAACCAACTACTACCTGATTGGGATTCAGATCCTCTCCACAAAATAAAATTCATGCCAAACACGTAAATCTGGTATAAAACCTAAGACTGAGAATATCTAAGGTCCTCTGTAAGTGAGAGAATCCACTACTGCTTATGAGGTAACTTGACATAGTATCAAATAGTTTTCTAAATATATGTTTATACACAAAGACAAAGGATTTTCACATTCTCAATTAGAGAAACTCAACTTAGTAGCAAAAGGTTGTGAATACAGAGACATGTAACTGCTCAAGTAGCTGAAAGTATGTAAAGGTAGAATGTTCAGCTAAAAAGATAACATTTATGTCACTCACTCGAGGATTCTGAGAACCCTGTAGAAAAAAGGCCATTGTCTTACAAAATAGAAGAAGTAACATGTAAATAAAATGAGATGTTAAATAAAATAAAAGGAATGGTCAGACTCATAAGAGACTGCACATAGTATGGTCTGTGAAATGCCATTTTCTGGACATGATACAGCTTTTCCAATCATGAACTCACAGTAACTGCAATTGCCTACATATATTATAGAAGAAATAGCCAACAGTGAATACGTGAGGAAGAAAAGGGGCCCTGTTCTCAATACTTCCTGAATTAGGCCATTGATAGATTGTTGGACATGTTGAGTTACCACTATCAGTGATTGATAACTCCACTATGCTCCTATGGTAGCTATAAACCCACATTCTCACAGATATCCCTGGTTAAACACTTGGAATTTCAAGACAAAAACTTTATATATATATAAACTTTATATATACATAAAAAATAACAAAGACTTTTTTTAACTTATGAATTTCAGGCCTTAGCTTGATTTAGTTTCTAGCCAACTTTTCTTTCTTTAATAATTTTTTTATTCTGTTTCCATAACAACTACAAATCTCCCTCTCATTCTTCCTCCTGCTCCCCTGCTCCCATATTCTCCCACAACCCACCTCCCCATCTACTCCTCCAAAAGGGTAAGGCCTCCCTTGGGGAGTCAACAAAGCCTGGTACATTCAGTTGAGGCAGGACCTCCTCCCTGCCTCAAGGGTGAGCAAGGTGGCCGGCCATAGGTAATGGCATCCAGAAAGCCACTTCATGTACCAAGGATCCTGATCCCATTGCCAGGGGCCCATAAAACAGTCTTAGCTACACAACTCTATCCCACATGCAAAGGTTCTAGCCCAGCCCCATGCAGGTTCAACTGCTGTTGGTCTAAAGTTAGTGAGTTCCTATGAACTTTAGTTGCTCAGTTGTCTCTGAAGATTTCCCCATTGAGATCCCCTTGCTCACATAATCCCTCTTCTCACTCTTTGACTGAACCCCCATAGCTCAGCCTGGTGCTTGGTTCTGGATCGCTGCATCTGCTTTCATCAATTACTAGATGAAGGCTATGATGACAGGGTATTTACCAATCTGATTACCAGGGTAGGCCAATTCAGGGACCCTCTCCACTATTGCTAGTAGTCTAATCTGGGGTCATCCTTGTGGATGACTGGGAATTTCCCTAGTACCAGGTTTCTCCCTTATCCCATAATGTCTCCCTCTATCATCTCTCTTTCATTCGTCTCCCACTCCATCCCTCCCCCAGCTCGACCATCTTGTTCCCTCATGTTCTCACCTTATACCACAAGGACACTTGTTCAAATGTATATATAGCAGCACTATTTGTAATAACCCGAACCTGGAAACAACCTAGATGCCCCTCAACTGAAGAACAGATGAAGAAAATATGGCACATATACACAATGGAGTACTACACTGCAGTAAAAAAAAATGACTTCATGAAATTTGCAGGCAAATGGATGGAACTGGAAAATATCATCCTGAGTGAGGTATCCCAGACTAAGAAAGACAGACATGGTATATACTCACTCATTAGTGGATACTAGATGTAAAGCAAAGGATAATCAGACTATAACCCACAACTCCACAGAAGATAGGAAACATAGAGGACTCTAAGGGGGACACATGAAATCATCTTGGGAAGGAGAAACAAAGATTTTCATGAGTAAACTAGGGATGAGCAGAGAGCAATAGAGGGGCAGCAACAAAGACTTTTAAGGAAGAAAGGGGTTTGAAAGATATCTATGATGGTCAATTAAAATAATTTAAAAATATAAAATAATAATACATACCCTGTGATAATCTCTTTCTCTTAAGAAAGTGAGCAATGAGTAAAGGTACCACATTATGTTCAGCCAACAAAGAACTAAACATTTCTAGAGCAAAATTCCATGATATATATTTTTGACAGGGAATTTAAAAGATGCTAAAAGTTATTTTACATTTTTTAATCTCACAATTTCTCTTGTACGTTGCAACTCCAAGTGTGAAATTGACACATTCAATGAAGAATGAACAGAAGACACAAGTAAATCTCTTAGGAAGTAAGCAAAATACATATATAACATATGTAAATAAAATGCTACAGAAAATTTAAAATTATAGGATACATTTTAACATAAAATGAAACATTTGTATCATCTCCATTCTTCTTCTTTCAACAGAAAACCAAGGGAAATGATTAATATTTATCTAATCATCACTAGAGAAAGTATTATGAGTTGGGTCTAATTAATCATCTTACATTATTGAATATGATATGTAAACATGGATATAGAAGAGAAAAATTAATTAGTTTCTGAAAAGACAAGATTTTTACTCTGACATAAAACGCTAAAATTAGATTACAAGAATACTCAAATTGAGTCTAATGAAGTTTTGTAGCATAAAAGGAATGAAATTAAAAATGATATTTAATAAGTGATAATAATTTGACCTAAAGGATTATCAGAATATTAAGTAGTACATAATGATAAAATAGAATGAGATTTTAATTTCTAGATAACAAAAAGTTAAATTAAATTGATAATATCTTTATTCTTTTACATTATTAAAAGTATTCCATAATTCAGAACAAAGAACCATTCATTTTATAGGTATGATCACATTCCTTAGTGATCTACTGTGAAACAGTTTTACTTTTTAAAATACTCTTGGCTAATAGCAAAAATGTGTAGGAAAGCTAAGAATTATTTGACTTGGATGTAGAATATAATCTCACTATTTTCAAGATAAAATTAATTACTTTTATCATTTTAAGAATGAATTTAATGTCTTCTAATACATATGCCAGCTAATTTCTTTTAAATTATTTTAGGTGTTTTATAGTTGCCATTGTCATAGAATCCAATAAGCAAGTAGAGAATTTACATTCTTAGTAACATAGACTAAAATCTTGTCAGTTCCTCTGTACTCATTATGTAAAGGTGAATAAATGAGAACTAATTATTTTTATATAACTTTAATGCATTCTACAGTCACTCCCACAATCGGGGGAATTAAAATTAAGTGCTACATAGCTGAAGGTTTATATTATAGTAAACAATTGTTTTTGTCAACAGCTTTCACATTCATTTTCATATTCGTTTTATAATACATTTAAAATTTAAATATTGTTTCTTCTTTTTAATAAGAAAACAATCTTTGTGAAAATGAAATAGAGTTTGTAGAGAGGTTTATTAAGAAGTTTGAAAACATAGCTGTACATTACTTGTTCATGACTCTACAGCACATAGTCTTCACATCTTTAAGTACTCATAGATTAGACCACAGAATATAATTTTATCAGTTGAAATAATTAAAAGTTCAGTACATTGTTAGAGGATATGTTTTAAATTCACAATTCTTAGAGGAATGACTGTTTAAAAGAATTTGTTTTTATGTATAACAGGGATTTATTTATATAAAATGTTGCATTCTGGAAAATTTAGAAATATTACACAATAGTAATATTACTTAAATACATTTATGTAGAAAGAAGCAATTCAAATTAATTAAAACCACACTAATTTGAACCTGTGACAAGCAGCATTCTAAGATGATCCACAAGATTCAGCTCATTGGTGTATACAAGAGGTGTAATTCTCTTTGTATTGTTTGTGGGCTGTACCTGTGACTATGATGTAGTCTTTTCATTCTATGGCTATTAGTATGAGAAAACACCATTACTCTTATGATTAAGTATAAATTATATGATATACCCCACAACAGATTACAAAGAGGAAACAAAGACTAAACCATGCTCTTTGGTCTCTGAGGATAAACAATAGAACTGTTTTGAGCAACAGGCTGTGGGTACAGTATTGGGAATACATACATTGGTCTCTGGGAACTGAGAGGCCAATAGGAAGAAAAAGACATAAGCAACTGAAGTGAGACAACAACCACTGTCCTAGGAAGAGGAACTTGGGGAGTTTGCCCTGAGAAACATTAACTGTAGCCTGGTAGAACATGAGCACCAAACACAGTGATGTCATGAAAGAAAGTAGCCTCACTGTTTTAAGGTACTGTGTGGTAAATAGTAAGCAACCATAGAAAGCTTATTTAACTAGCTACTGAATTTTTTATTAAGAATTCTTTTTCATTCATTTTACACAACAATGAAAGATTCCCCTCTTCCCTCCTCACAACCTCCTCCAGCCTCCCCTCCCAACCCATCTCCCACTCCCTCCCATAAGAAGGCAAAGTCTCCCATGTGGAGGCACATTCAGTAGAGGCAACTCTAAGCCCTTCCCACGGCCTCAAGGCT
Organism: Peromyscus maniculatus bairdii; assembly: GCF_049852395.1. Lineage (NCBI taxonomy): Eukaryota > Metazoa > Chordata > Mammalia > Rodentia > Cricetidae > Peromyscus > Peromyscus maniculatus. The sequence goes on along the minus strand of NC_134875.1, from coordinate 70,868,807 downwards.
GCACAAGGTGT